>NW_026898457.1:0-544426 GCF_033153095.1 Gastrolobium bilobum
ACAATTAGAGGTTGCAAGTGGAGTCGGTCTGGAGGACTAAGCCCCTATATTTTTTTGTAATTAAATTAAAATTTTGCTCTTATTTTATATTAAACATAATAACTCAAAAATTTGCCAACTCTATATGTACAAAAAGTTGGAGTTAGGTAGCTAACAATATTGATTTAAATAAAATGCAGAGATATATTTTTATGATTTACATTAACTTTTACGAGACAGACAAACAAATTTCTTTTTTCCCGTGCATCGCACGAGTTATACTTAATTTTGAAGGAGTTTTTTTTATGTAGGGTTCTGATTTAGAACATTATCCAGGAAAACTTAACGTTCTTAATGAAAATTCCATGTTATTTAAGGTCAACGTAAAAATATTTTGGATTCATATAATGAACCAAGATATTAAGATTCAAGTGTTTGAAGCAGCGAAGCTATTGTCACCTCATTCTTTAAGTCTTTGGTGGACCCAAATGTATATTATTGTTTTTTAAAAATTTATCATTCTGGGTTCTTTATATTGTTACAAGTTTTTAGCATGTGTATTGATTTGATGCTGTTTAGACACATTTGTTCCAATGTAAGCAAAAAATATGACTCAGACATGATTATTTGGTTAATTTGCTTTCAAATCCCTTTCAAACAACGTTTTTTGTGTTCTAAAAAAAATAACTCATTTTTTTCCTGAGATTATTACTTCTGGGTGTTAACATATTAGCGTAATTTATTTAATAAGTATTTGCACTTTGTATCGTAGGCATACATATGATGGTAGAAGAGGATGTCCCTGGTAATGCATAAACATAGGAAATCACATGTTTGATATGTGTTGAACTCATTCCTCTAATGATTGCTACAGAATGACACTGAATTAATAGTGTTTTCTTATTTTAGGTACAAACTGATCTTTTAATTCCATATTTGCTTGGTCTGTTTGTTACCTTGATTTTATTAGTGCTGTTATAGTTAGCAATAAGTTGTATGCATTTTTCTTTTTTTACCCATCGTAGATTATAGCAGAGCCACAATTCATTAACACATAATCGGCCAGCACGATAGTGATATTCAAAAAACAAACAATATGTACCGCACGACAATCGAGATGCAAAGTAACATTTGGTTTTTGTTCATCACACAAAAATGAGGAAGTGGCCAAAGTGCCATATTGAAAAAAAAATACCAAAATGCTACGCTAACAGTAAATTTTGTCAAAATACCACGTGACATATTTTGCTACACTGTGTAGCGAAATATGTGTGCAAATAATTCGCTATACGGTGTAGCAAAATATGTCGCGTCAGAATGCACAGAACCAAAAATGCCACGTGTCAGACAGGGAGAATTTCGCTACACTCTTCCTGTTTGACACGTGGCATTTTTGGTTCTGACGTGGTATATTTCGCTACACCGTGTAGCAAATTATTTGCACACATATTTCGCTACACAGTGTAGCGAAATATGCCACGTGACATTTTGGCAAAATTTACTATTGGCGTGGCATTTTGGTATTTTTTTTTTACAACAGTGGCACTTACTGTTCCCAAAAATGAGATGTAAAGTAACATATTCACATATAATATTAAATAAAACTCATCATATGACATTGTCATTAAAAGATTAAGTGCTTACCCTCATAAATACACTGTATTGTCTTAAGATTGTTATTGAAGACAATGGGTGATATTAAATCACTAAGAGGTTTAAACCCATGTATAAAGCAGAAGAGATAGATGATCAAAATTATCACTGTGTAATAATAGAAAAATAAGAACAGACTTACTTGTCATATAGTTGAGACAGAATGATGAAAATATGCAGAATCAAAGGAATAAAAATCTGAGCCCACAGAACGTGGCTCTTTAAGAAAATTTTCCCCTTCACTGATGCCAAAGGTTGATAAACACTTGTCTCCCAGGATAGAACGAATTTCGTATGAAGATTGGCGGCACTATCAGTCAACAGCCCAAACGAACACAACAAAATGCCAGAGGAAATCACACCGGAGTATGAACAGGAATATGCAAACCGGAAGGAGAAAAATTCCAGCAGAGTTTTAGTGCAGGAAAAATTGGATCCATTTTCTGAAGGTGTCAGTGTCTATTTATAGACAACGTATGGTCACGTTTCAAAAGGCACTTATTCGACCGCGAAACAACACATCCGTTGGACACAAAAATACACATTTGTTCAACACAAAAAGACACTCATTCAAGGATGAAACAACATGCCCGTTAAGATGAAGCAACATGTCCGTTAGGATGAAACAACACATCCGTTAGGATGAAAAGATACATCTGTTTGTCGACGAAAAGACACACATTTTCACTACCAAACTTCTTATTCATAACCAATAGATTGTCTACACAATTTATATATATAAATTCCAACAGTCACTAGGGATGAAAGTGAGCCGAGCCAGCCTGCAGGGCCTACGGCCTAACCTATATCAGGTCGGGTTTGGCCTATTATATATATAGTCAAATAGAACATGCCCGAGCTTTTAAAGAAGCCTATTTAGAATGTAGATGATAGGCTTTTTTTTTACATATCGGGCTTATAAGCCTACAGGTCGACCTATATCATATTATTTATGTTAAATAAAATAAAATAATATTATTCGTATAGTACCAAATGGTGATAGTTCAGTTGGTGCATGTGAGCTAAGTAGGTAGTGGAAGGACTTAGGTTTGTTCCCTTACCAATACTATCTTTGAGAGTGACATAAGATATGTACCAATCTCTACATTACCATCAAAATCAACATTTAGTGCTGGAGGAAGAGTTATTGATGCCTATCGTTCTAGTTTGACAGAAGAAACCATCTAAGTTTTAATATGCGGCGGAGATTGGCTACGTAATACGTATGACTTAAAGAAAAAACAAAAGATATAAATTTAATCAATTGGAATTATTTTATAATTTAATTATATTTGATTAAATTTTTATAGAAATTTGACTTTATTTTTTATGTAGGAGAAACCAACATCTCAGCATGTGAGATTGCCTATATGAATCTATTAAAATATTTTTTGTTTCTTAATCTTATTTTTTTGTTTTTATTCTTTATCCTTATTTTTTGTTTTCTGCATTTATAAATTGTTTGTCAACTTATGTGATCTTGGAATTGTATTTGTAGGGGATAAAAGATGAAGATAAGTTTTTGGCTACTACAAGCATCATGATGTGTTTGTTGGATTCATGTAGTTATTTTAATTTACATAGTATAGATTTATTTGTTGGATATGATAAAATATATTTTATTTAGTTTGAGCATTTTGCTTTTGAAAGTGAATTAAATGCAGATTGTGATGAGTTTTGTTATGATTCATGGTTCTGTTTGGATGTTGAAATTGTGATTTTTATTTTAGCAACATAATTTGAGTATTTTGTGAAGCTGATTCATGGTTTTGCTTGGAAATTAAAAATTAACAGGCTAACGGGCCAAGTCAAGCCATTTGTTTTTTATAAACGATTCAAGTCCGGCTAACAGTTAGACTCGTACTAGGCTCAAACCAGACCAAATTAATTTTTTGGCATAGACTTGGACTTTTCGGGACAAACTCGGCTCAACCCTCTTTCACCCCTACTTGTCACATTGATAATTGCCTATTTTAATCTAAGAATTAGTGTTTCTTTGTTCATTCACTCATGGCTAATACATGTATGTACCTTTAGTAATTGGTGTTCTAAATTTCATATACTTTACGAATTATTATTACAGAACAAAGGTGGAGAATAATGATAAGATGCATAGTCTAGAATATTATGAATGAGGTAAAGATCCTTTATTTATAAGAGGTGACTTCATAAACTCAGGAATTTTCATATTGTTCCGGACCCTCTTAACGTGTCCCATAGATTTTAGGAAATATTGAGCTTTATTCACTAAATATAAATTCTCTTTATAAAAAAAGTTGAACTCCACATGTATACACATATAAAACCTAAGGGCATATTGGGTGTAGAATATACCATAAGGCCTAATAATATAAGATCTGATAGTATATGACCTGATTGTATAAGATTTGATTAAATTTTAATATTATTCATTGTTTGACATGATATTGTATAAGATAATATATTGTATAAGATAATATCATCTAATATTTGGTAATGCATTGCATATTACTATATAGGATAAAAATAAATATTTTTGGCAAAAATACCTTTTAATAAATAATTTATATAATTTTTCCAAATATGTCATATGATATTAATTTTTATAGAAATTTATTAATTAGTGTGTCCAAAAAATATATTAATTTTTATAAAAATAAAAGTCTCCAGTATTTTAAAAATTAGTACATTGAGAAATTATTTTTTATTTTAATATATTAATATTAAAATAATATATTAATTCTTGAGAACTGTATTTGTTAGCGGTGTTAATACATCAATTCCTTATCAGGCTTAGAGCATGTTTGGTGCATAGTATAGGATAAGGCCTGATAGTATAAGACCTGATTATATAAGACTTGATTGAATTTTAATATTATCCAACATTTGGCATGATATTGTATAAAATAATATATTGTATAAGATAATATCATCTAGTATTTGGTAATGCATTGTATAATACTAGATAGGATAAAAATAAATAGTTTTAATAAAAATATCCTTTAATAAAGAATTTATATAATTCTTCCAAAAATATCATATGACAGTAATTTTTATAAAAATCTATTGATCGGTGTGTCCAAAAAATAAATTAATCTTTAAAAAAATAAAAATATCCAATGTTTTAAAAATTAATATATTGAAAAATTAATTTTTATTTTAATATATTAATATTAAAAAAAATATTATTCTTGAGAATCGCACTAGTAAACGATGTTAATACACCAACCCCTTATCACGCCTAATCCCTTCGCTTGGGCAGAATTAAGTTATACATCATTTTGATGTATTACAGGATTTTGTTGTATAAGTTTATACTATACGATGGTCACACAAAACAACTAAAAATGTCATAAGTATAAACTTATACTATCAAGCCTTATATATCACACCAAACAGACCCTTAATCCCACCCTCTTAGACCTGATTATGTTATACATCATTTTGATGTATAAAAGAATTTTACTATATACACTTATATTATACAATATTTACACCAAGAACTAAAAATATCATAATATAATATAAATTTATGGAGTTTGCATTCATCATTTAACATGACACAAAAAAGTTTCCTACACACATAACATTTTTATGGGGCTCGCACTTTTTGAAGCAAAAAAAAAAAAAAATCTAAGCACACAAAACGAATCTCTATAACATTACACAATCACTCTTCCTACAACATATCTCTTATAAAACCCAAAATTTATAGTATCTATCTTATATATCATACCAAATACGCCTTTAACTTTTTATTATTACTATGCACACACCTTCCGATTGACTTCAAGTCTCTTTTCTTTATACTGTGATCTACCATTCCTTGTAACTGTCTTCTCCATACAAACCGTCAGTTCTCATATCTTACATTCACGAACCATTTAGATCGAATACCTATAATTATAGGGTTTTTCTTTTAGTAAATGGTCCAAACGAATAATTAACCTAATGAGACACGCATGGACGGAGTAATAGTACTCCATCACCTCAAAATAAATAAGATCCTCTTTTTTGTGAAAAATAAATAAATAAATTAACTATCATGCAATGTCAGTCTACATCGCCATCTAGTTTTATAGCAAAACTTAAAATCAAGCACCCTAGTTCAATTTAATAGGGGTGTGCATGAAAAAACCGAACCAATTTTTTATTTTAAAAATTGGTTTTATTTTTTTTGATCCGGTTTAAAACCGGTTCTAAAATCAATATATGGTTCAAAACCAGTTTTAAACGAAAACCAACTCAAAACCAGTTTCAAACGAAAACTTGTTTAAACCAAATTTAAATCAAAATCACATATGGATAATTTTTAGCTTATTACGGCTTATGATTAGTTACCATTACTGCCTATTTTTAAGGTAAATACGAAGAATTCATATTTGATTTATGGATTTTTTAAGTTATGAAATATGAGTTGATAATAATAATAATAATAATAATAATAATAATAACCATAACCATGGCTAAGAAAAAGCAATAACAATGAAGAAGCATCCATAATTACAGAGGTCATTCCAAGAGAATAAGGTGTAGTCTAATGAGGCATTCTATTCCATTAGTCAGTCATCCACATCAAAGAGAGAGATGTCGGTGTGCGCGCATTGTGTTGGGCTTCCTCCTTCAATGCTAAGCCCAAGCCCATTTGAGGGGTTTCCTAAAAACCCTAACCCTAATTTCCACCTCCTCTATATATACTCATTAGTTGTGGGTGGAGGTTAGGTCAGATTTGAGAGAACAAATTTGAGAGAATTATTTGATTGTTTGAGCAAAAGCTTTATGCTTTGCATTTGAGAGATCTCTAGAGAGAGTTTGAGTGAAACATCTCTAGGGTAGTTTGATTATCACCATTGTTGGAGAGGTTGAGTTAACCACCACGTTGGTGTATTCTGATTATTTGTAACCATTATTTTCATAGTGGATTTCTTATCTGGACTAGGTCCCGTGGGTTTTTACTTCTTCATTGAAGAAGGTTTTCCCACGTTAAATCTGGTTGTGTTCTTCTTCTCTCTCTCCTGTGTTTACGTTTGATTTTTCCGCTGCGCTGCCTGACCTGGTGAAGTTCAGGTTGAGGTATTGCCGAGATCCGAGATCAGGATCTTGTGGATTGACTTCCGCACAAAGGCCCCTGAGCCGAGCTTGAGGGAACCGAGTTTCCCAACAGTGGTATCAGAGCCCGAGTTCGACGGGTTCTGAGGGAGACGAGATGGAGACCAGTGGCATAACTCATAATGGAGATATGTTCAAGTTGACCGCAGACAACTTCACTTATTGGAGACCGATGATGGAAGATCATCTCTACTGCAAAGATCTGCATGAGCCCATTATCCTTGATGAGAGACCGGCAGGCAAAACTGATAAGGAGTGGGAGATCCTGAGTCGGAAGGCGGTAGCCACGATCAGGAAATATATTGATAAAAGCCTCTTTGAGCACGTGTCCGAATTCACGAACGCGTATGAGTTGTTGTTGTAAATAGTAATTATGTAGTCATTTATTAGTAATTATGTAGTCATTTATTTGTATTAAATAGTAATTATGTAGTCATTTATTAGTAATTATGTAGTCATTTATTTGTATTTATTTAGTCCGTTACTTGTATATTGGGCCAAGCACATTAGGTCAAAATTAGGTCAAGAAGTCTCTATAAATAGAGACCCCTATGTACAGATTCAAATACGATTCAATAATATTTCAAATACCTTTTTATTTCAAGTTGGTATCAAAGCTCTCGATCCTGAGGGCTCTGCTTCCGCGCCTATTGTCTTTGAAACAAGAACCTTTTATTCTTTTTGTCTCTCGCTGCCATCAGCCGCCACCGGATTTTTTTCCGGGGACCTCTTGGACCGAGAAGATCTCTGTTATACTGGATCGCTGTTACTGTTCATCGTTTGGTATTTATTTGTGATTTTTTGGCTTCTTGGAGCTTTTCTTTGACCATTTTCTGTGCAGTATGGCCTCTTCTCAAAGGAGTTCTTTTTCAAAATTTTATGATGGTACCTCTTCTAAACCTAAGAGAGATGATCGATGGTGTTCTTATTGTAAAAGAACAGGTCATATCAAGGATTTATGCTTTCGCCTTTATGGAAAGCAATATGTCTTAGAAAAGATGGCAAAGTTGCGTGGTCAAGCGCATTTTACTTCCTCTGAAATAACTCCTACACCTAATAAGACCCAACCTGCATTTCGTCCAGATGAGTTGGAACGGCTCCGAACCATTCTTGATTCTATGAGTAAGCCATCTGATACTAGTGCTTTGACTATGACTGGTATGAGCTCCAAAGTTTATTCTTTCCTTTCTTCATGTAATGATTTTAAACATTCTTGGGTTGTTGATTCTGGTGCTACTGATCATATGGCTTGTTGTGCTGACTCCTTTACCTCTTATCATCCTACCATGGGAACTCATACAATAGCCGTAGCTGATGGCTCTCATACATCAGTTGCGGGATCTGGTGACATAAACTTACGGCAGTCCTTACATCTTAAGGATGTTATTCATGTTCCTAAACTCTCCACGAATCTTGTTTCTATTCATAAAATTACAAAAGATTTGAATTGTACTGTAACCTTCTATCCTACCCATTGTGTTTTTCAGGATCTCGCCACGGGGAAGACGATTGGTAGTGCTAAAGAGCAAGGTGGGCTGTACTATCTGGTGTCACAATCTCCTGCAAATAAAGTAACAAATCACATCTTGATGTCTCATGGTTAATCAACTGCTGATTCTTTGATTTGGCTTCATCATAAGCGCTTAGGTCATCCTCCATTTAGTTTACTCAAATCTTTATTTCCGTCATTGTTTTTGTCTAAATCTGTTGAGTCTTTTCATTGTGATGTTTGTGAATTTGCTAAGCATCATCGTGTGTCTTTTCCTTCTAGTATTACTAAGAGTGTTGAACCTTTTGATCTTATTCATTCTGATGTTTGGGGTCCCTCTAAAGTCCCTCATGGTTCTGGAAATAGATGGTTTGTTTCTTTTATTGATGATTGCACTCGTGTAACTTGTGTGTACTTAATGCGTGAAAAGTCTGAGGTACCACAACTGTTCTTTCAATTTTATAAAATGATTAAGACCCAGTTTGGTAAAAAACTCAAGAGACTAAGAACAGATAATGGTACTGAATATGTTAATCATAGCTTTTCCCAATTTATAAGAAATAACGGTATGATTCATGAACTTACTTGTGTTGACACCCCCCAACAGAATGGGGTTGCTGAAAGAAAAAATCGTCACCTTCTTGAAGTGGCTCGTGCATTAATGTTTCAAACACATGTACCCAAATACTATTGGGGAGATTCTATTCTTACTGCAGCATTCTTGATCAACCGTTTACCCACTCGGGTACTTGACCATGTAAGTCCTATTCGCTCTATGACTTCTTTTTTCCCTTCTATTCTAACTATGATGAGTCTTCCTCCACGAGTGTTTGGGTGTGTTGCTTTTGTTCATGTTCATAAACATCATCGCAGTAAGTTGGACCCTAGGGCTATTAAATGTGTTTTTCTTGGTTATGTTCCTGATAAGAAGGGCTACAAATGCTATCACCCTAGTAGTAGGAAATTTTTTGTTTCTATGGATGTTACATTTCAGGAATCTGAGTCCTTTTTCCAAGATCCTCATCTTCAGGGGGAGAATCCTTCACCAGAAATCTCATCACCTCCCTTCTTTGAGTTTGAATCATCAGTGTCTACTCCTTTACCTATGTCAGTGTATCCTCCACCTGGTCCTGTTCCTCCTGTGTCTGTTTCTCCTTTGTTGTTCCTCCTGTGTCTGATCCTCTTGTGAGTAATCCTCCTGTGACTGATTCTCCTGTGATTGATACATCAAGTACACCAAAGATACGAAAGATTATGACACCTGAAAGAAGGAAACAACCCACATTGTCTCAGCAGCAACCTCAATCGTCTGAACCACTGGTAAGTCCTGAATCTCATATTTCCGATCATGATGTTAATACTTCTGATGACTTACCCATTACTACTGATTCTGATGATTTACTCATTGCTCTTAGAAAAGGAAAAAGAGCTTGTCCCAAGAAATCTTGTCCCTCCTGTCCCTCTTGTACTCAATACCCTTTCTCCCAGTTTGTTTCATCTGCTAATCTTTCTATGCAGCACAAAAGCTTTGTTTCAGCACTAGACTCTATTGCAATCCCAAAATCAGTACATGAAGCCTTGAAAGATAGGAATTGAGCTCAAGCCATACAAGAGGAGATGAATGCATTGGAGAAAAATAAAACATGGGAGGTTATTGATAGACCTACTGGAAAGAAAGCAGTAGGGTGCAGATGGGTTTATGCCCTGAAATATAATTCTGATGGAACTCTTGAGAGATACAAAGCTCGATTAGTTGCCAAAGGTTACTCTCAAACCTATGGCATTGATTATGAAGAAACATTTGCTCCAGTTGCAAAGATGAATACGGTGAGAGTTTTGTTATCCCTTGCTGCCCATTACAATTGGGATATAAACCAATTTGATGTGAAGAATGCTTTCCTCAATGGTGAGTTAGAAGAAGAAGTCTACATGGAAATTCCGCCTGGTTTTGATTCTGTGAAGGGAGAAAATAAAGTTTGTAAATTAAAAAAGGCCTTGTATGGATTGAAGCAGTCACCTCGTGCCTGGTTTGGAAAGTTTACTAAGGTTATGATGACCTTAGGATATAAACAAAGTCAAGGAGATCACACTCTTTTTTTCAAGCACTCCCAAAATGGGAAGCTTACTGTGCTCCTTGTATATGTTAATGATATTATTATCACAGGTGATGATTTTGTGGAGAGACAGATTCTGCAAACACGGCTTGCCTCTGAGTTTGAAGTCAAAGACCTTGGGAAACTGAGATATTTCCTAGTGATAGAAGTAGCTCATTCGAGCAAAGGAATCTTTATCAGCCAGAGGAGATATGTTCTTGATCTTCTCAAAGAAGCAGGAAAGCTCGGGTGTAAACCCTCTAATACTCCTATTGAGCAGAATCACAAGATGGGTTATGAAGAGGAGAGTCCTCCAGTTGATAAAGAACAATATCAACGGCTAGTTGAGAAATTGATATATTTGGCCCATACTAGACCAGACTTAGCTTATGTTGTTAGTGTTGTCAGTCAGTTTATGCACGATCCAAAGGAGAAACATATGCAGGCAGTAGAGAGAATTCTTCAGTATCTGAAAGGTACTCCTGGTAAAGGGTTGTTATTCCGACGTGATGGCAATTTATCTTTAGAAGTCTACACAGATGCTGATTATGCTGGATCTGTGACTGACCGTCGTTCTACCACTGGTTATTGCATGTTTCTTTGTGGTAACTTGGTGACATGGAGAAGTAAGAAACAAGATGTGGTCGCCAGATCAAGTGCAGAAGCTGAATTTCGAGCTATGGCTCAAGGCATTTGTGAGTTACTGTGGCTGAAAATTGTACTTTATGATCTAAAAATAAAATGTGAGGGACCTTTGAAGCTGCTATGTGATAATAAGTCCGCTATTTGTATAGCTCATAATCCAGTTCAACATGATCGGACTAAACATATTGAGGTCGACCGCTATTTCATCAAAGAGAAACTTGATAGCGGGTTGATTACCACTCCATACATTCCCACTGGGCGTCAATTAGCTGATCTATTGACAAAGGGGCTTCCTTCAGATAGATTTCAAGAACTTGCTAGCAAGCTGGGAATGATAAATATCTATTCCTCAGCTTGAAGGGGAGTGTTGTAAATAGTAATTATGTAGTCATTTATTAGTAATTATGTAGTCATTTATTTGTATTAAATAGTAATTATGTAGTCATTTATTAGTAATTATGTAGTCATTTATTTGTATTTATTTAGTCCGTTACTTGTATATTGGGCCAAGCCCATTAGGTCAAAATTAGGTCAAGAAGTCTCTATAAATAGAGACCCTTATGTACAGATTCAAATACGATTCAATAATATTTCAAATACCCTTTTATTTCAAGTGTTGTGGACGAAATTAGAGTCCATGATTCATAAGAAGACTCCCAGGAACAAAGCACACCTGGTTCGCCGACTTGTTAAGCTTGAATACAAGGACGGCATGAGCATGATTGAACACCTGAACACCTACAAAGGTATTGTGAATCAGCTGTCAAAGGCTGATATGAAAATTGATGAAGAACTGCAGGCGTTGCTGCTGTTGAGCTCGCTGCCAGAAAGTTGGGATACTCTGGTGGTGACCCTGAATAACTCGACTCCAGATGGAAAATTGAAGATGGATGTCGTGACAGACAGCCTCCTGGGCGAAGAATCCAGAAGAAGAGAACGAGGTACTTCGAGTACGTCTGAGACCAACGTTGCTGAGAACAAAGGGAAATCCGACTCCCGCGGTAGAAGCAAAAGCCGAGGTAGAGGTCGTGACAGACGAGATAAGTCCAGAGGTCGGTCAAAGCCGAAATATGAGTTGAAGTGCTTTTACTGTGGAAAGACAGGTCATAAGAAGCCAGACTGCTGGACCCTACAGAATGATGAGAAGAACGGCTCTGTGAAGCCGGATCAGATTATTCCCAAGAAGAGGGAAGACAAGAGCACCACTGCGGTGGCTGCAAATCCTGATGCCGATATATTCCTCCTAGGTGAGGATAATTATTTGAATGTTGCATATGATGACTGCACCTGGATTGTTGACTCTGGTGCCTCCTTCCACGTTACTCCACACAAAGGTTTTTTCTCCTCTTATCGAGGTGGTGACTTTGGAGTTATGAAGATGGGAAATCAAGTGACCAGCAAGATTGTTGGTGTCGGTGATGTAACTCTGACCACAGATGTCGGATGCCGACTTGTGTTGAAAGATGTAAGGCATGTTCCTGACATGTGTTTGAACCTAATCTCGGTAGGCAAGCTTGACGATGCCGGGTTAGTGAACTACTTCGGTAGTGTGAGATGGAAGCTGGCCAAGGGAAACTTGGTCGTGGTCCGAGGTAAGAAGGAAGGCTCCTTGTATGTGATGCAAGGAAAGATCAATGGCGGAGAAGCCAATTCTGTTCGAGATGAATCTAGCTTGGAGCTATGGCACAAGCGCATCGGCCACATGAGCGAGAAAGGGCTACAGATCCTGAACAAGAAAGGATTATTGACCGGGTTGAAAGGCCAAGCGTTGGAGAGTTGCACGCATTGCCTAGCTGGAAAGCAGCACCGGGTTTCTTTTGTGAGACCAGATCAACCAAGAAGACGAAGGAATATTCTTGACCTCGTCCATACTGATGTTTGCTCCATGTCAGAGAAATCTCTTGGAGGAGCTCAGTACTTTGTTTCATTCATTGATGACCATTCCCGCAAAGTGTGGGTGTATTTGTTGAAGTCTAAAGACCAGGTACTCTAATCCTTTAAAGAATTCCATGCTATGGTTGAAAGGGAGACTGGCAGGAAATTGAAGGTGGTCTGATCTGATAATGGTGGTGAGTATTGCGGCCCATTTGATGCATACTGCAGAGCAGCCGGGATCCGACTTGAGAAGACGCCCCCCAAGACACCTCAGCTGAATGGACTGGCTGAGCGGATGAACAGAACTATTGAAGAGAAGGTCCGAAGCATGTTATCCAATGCCGGATTGCCAAAATCATTCTAGGGAGAAGCCGTCAAAACAGTTGTTGACTTGATCAACCTCTCACCATCACGGCCACTTGAAGGAGAAATTCCAGAAGAAGTCTGGACAGGTCGGAAAGCGGCCTACAATCAATTGAAGGTGTTTGGATGCCGAGCTTTCGTGCATATCCCTAAAGATGAAAGGGCCAAACTCGATGCGAAGACAAAAGAATGCATCTATCTTGGTTCGCCGAGATGTGAGTCCGGGTTCCGACTTTGGGATCCAATCAATAAGAAGATCGTGAGAAGTCGAGATGTGATCTTTCATGAGCATAAGAAAATTCATGACATCTCAAAGCCCAAAGTCCGGGTTACTATCAGACGTGAAGAACCCATCCCTCCTGTCCGAGCTGAAGCAGGGGGAGAAAATCAAGAAAATGAAGAAAATGATGATCAGCAACAAGCTGAAGATGACTAAGACACTGAGGTCCGAGTTGATGATGAGATCCGGGATGAAATTGATGAACCGGGTTCTCAAGCTGAAGAACAGCCGAGATATCCAACTCGAGAAAGAAGACCCTCTACAAGATACCCATCCGATGAATACACCGTTGTTGCTGAAGACGGTGAGCCTTAGAGTTATGATGAGGCTGTGACGAGCTCAGAGAAAGAAGAATAGGAAAAGGCAATGCGAGACGAGATGAAGTCTTTGCACGAGAATTAGACTTATGAGTTGACCGAGTTGCCTAAAGGAAGACGAGCTTTGAAAAACAAATGGGTCTACAAGATTAAGAATGAAGACAACGGGCAAAAGCCGAGATACAAAGCCTGGATTGTAGTGAAAGGCTGCAATCAGAAGAAGGGTGTAGACTTTGAGGAGATTTTTTCTCCTGTGGTGAAAATGACCTCGGTCCGAACCGTGTTAGCCATGGCGGCTTCAATGGACCTCGAGGTAGAACAAATGGACGTGAAGACAGCATTTCTTCACGGTGATTTAGAAGAAGAAATATATATGGAGCAACCTGAAGGATTCCAAGCTCCAGACCAAGAAGACTTGGTATGTCGTTTGAAAAAGAGCCTCTATGGGTTGAAGCAAGCACCTTGGCAGTGGTACAAGAAGTTTGAATCATTCATGACTGATCATAAGTTTGAAAAGACAGATGCCGACCACTGCGTATTTGTGAAGAGGTATGAGGCCGGAGATTTTCTGATTTTGTTGTTATATGTTGACGACATGCTTATTGTAGGGAAAGATAAATCGAGGATAGCCGCCCTGAAGAAGGCGTTGAGCTCGTCCTTCGCAATGAAGGACCTCGGCCATGCAAAGCAGATTCTCGGAATAAAGATTATCCGAGATAGACAGAAGAAGCTACTGTGGCTAAGTCAAGAGAAATATATTGAGAAGTTTTGAAGAGATTCAGCATGGACAAAGCCAAAACAGTGAGCACCCGCCTAGCCGGACACATAAAGCTGAACCAGAAGCAATGTCCGAGATCTGATGAAGACAAAGATGAGATGATGAACGTCCCGTACCAATCCGCCGTCGGAAGCTTGATGTATGCAATGGTTTGCACTAGACCCGACTTGGCGTATGCTGTTGGAATGGTAAGCCGGTATTTGTCGAACCCTGGCAAAGAGCACTGGGAAGCAGTGAAGTGGATCTTCAAGTACCTCCGAGGTACGACCGATTTATGTCTCCGATTTGGAGAAGGCAAAGGCAAGTTGCAAGGCTACTCGGATTCTGATTTAGGGGGAGATTTCGACTAGAGGAAGTCGACGACGGGATACATGATGAGATTTGCCGGAGGAGCTGTCTCTTGGCAATCAAGACTTCAGAAATGTGTTGCACTATCGACAACTGAGGCTGAGTACATTGCCGCTACTGAGGCAAGCAAAGAGATGATGTGGATGAAGAAGTTCCTCATGGAACTCGGCCATGATCAAGACAAGTACGAGCTGGGTTGTGACAATCAAAGCGCAATCCATCTTGCGAAGAATTCAACCTATCACTCCCGCACTAAGCATATTGATGTGAGGTATCACTGGATCCGGGATGTGGTGGAAGGTGGTGAGCTCGAACTCGTCAAGGTGCACACTGACCAAAATTGGTCCGACATGATGACAAAGCCGGTTCCAGCAAGGAAATTTGAAGACTGCTGTGAAGGAGCTGGGTTGATGCTGAAGCCAACGCATTGAAGTCGGAGGGGGAGATTTGTTGGGCTTCCTCCTTCAATGCTAAGCCCAAGCCCATTTGAGGGGTTTCCTAAAAACCCTAACCCTAATTTCCACCTCCTCTATATATACTCATTAGTTGTGGGTGGAGGTTAGGTCAGATTTGAGAGAACAAATTTGAGAGAATTATTTGATTGTTTGAGCAAAAGCTTTATGCTTTGCATTTGAGAGATCTCTAGAGAGAGTTTGAGTGAAACATCTCTAGGGTAGTTTGATTATCACCATTGTTGGAGAGGTTGAGTTAACCACCACATTGGTGTATTCTGATTATTTGTAACCATTATTTTCATAGTGGATTTTTTATCTGGACTAGGTCCCGTGGGGTTTTACTTCTTCATTGAAGAAGGTTTTTCCACGTTAAATCTGGTTGTGTTCTTCTTCTCTCTCTCCTGTGTTTACGTTTGATTTTTCCGCTGCATTGCCTGACCTGGTGAAGTTCCGGCTGAGGTATTGCCGAGATCCGAGATCAGGATCTTGTTGATTGACTTCCGCACAAAGGCCCCTGAGCCGAGCTTGAGGGAACCGAGTTTTCCCAACACATTGTACTGTAGAGAGCAAAGGCTTTACCATTTTCATTTGGTATTAGTTTCATTGTTGCGAATTTGGCAAGTGTATCGGTCGTACAAGTAATAAAGTGATAAGAAAAGTTGTTGATCCCACTAGGACTGATGACCAAGCAATAATTTATCTATTTAACTAAAGTTGGATCGATCGTAAAAGGGATTTTTGAGAATAATGTAATTAAATTAAAATCAGAATTTATAAAATTATTTTTGGTTTTTAATATTTTAGAAAATAAATTCAGAATTAATAATAGAAATTGGTTTTAAGTTTTAATAACGAGTAGGATTCAACTTCCCCAATGGTTTCTTACTGAGTTTGTCTATTCTTACGATTACATTCAAGATCAAATTACTAACAGTTCTTTCTATGATTGATTAAATCTCAATCCCTTGGTAATCTAATCATTTACTCTAATCAAAAGCCTAATCCCTTAGTACTTTTTCATAAAATAAGCATTAACGCAAGAACTTACGGTTATAGAATTCACAACTCTATCCCTAGATCAAATAGATTATAGCAATCAACCAATCGGAATTGATACACCAACATCCCTATTGTCATGCACAACTCTTATGTTTATCTACGAGTGATCAGGTCATAAATAAAACTAATAATAAATAACAAATTGATTGCATAATTTAAAATCAAGAATGTAATTCATAAGAAAGGCATACACCAATTAAGAACCCATTAGTTCCGTCTCATCCTAACTACTAAAAGGAATTTAGCTATGCATAATTATAAAAACATAATTAAAAGGTACTCAGAAACTATAAAGATTCATAAAAGAAACAAAAAACCCGGTCTCCACGGTGAAGCTTTGACCGTTTCTCCGCTCCTCAGGTCCGGAACGGAGCTTTTTCCTTTCCTAAGTCGCAGCCATCATCAGGTCCGCTGTCCTCCGTCTTTCGAATTATTTTTACGACTTTACTCGCGTTGTATTTAAAGAGTTAATTTGGGCTTCTGTTTGTGGACCAGCTCGCTGAGGGGTTCGCTGAAGTGAGCTGCTCGGCGAGAAATTTCCTTCGCCTCGCTCACTTGCTCGCTGGAGCGAGCATAGAGCGAGCTTAATTATGCTTCTCGCTTACTTGCTCGCTGAAGCGAGCAGTAGAGCGAACGTGACCAAATCTTTTTCAAATCTTTAATTTCTGATTTTTCTTTTATCTTTTCGCTGTGCCAACTTCTTTCTCATCCCTATCATGTTAGTAATTTGTTATTCTTAGTATGAAATAACTGAAACAATAAAAAGGATTATGATCTTATCTAATTGTTGGCAACTTATTATCTTTTAATATTTTATTTAATTAATACTATATTTTTAATTATTTTAATTACTATTTGAACTATATTTAATATTAAAAGAATAGTATATTTGACACTTACCACTCACTCTTTGTCAAAACCTTTGGGAGGACAAATTATGATCAATTTCGGATCAGTTAATTAGGATATCCAAACTGTTTTAATAAAATCAAAGCTGAATCAATCCAAAATATAAATTCCGGTTTAGTTTTAAGAACTGTTTTAATAAATCGGTTTTTATGGAACGGTTTGGTTTGGATTTCAAATTGGTTCGGTTATTTTTGATTTTTTGCACCCTAAGAATTTTTCATATCCACGTTAAGTGTAGTAGCGGATCATCATTATGATTGGGAGGAGCCGCGGCCTTCCTAAAAATTTCAAAAACTTCATGGAATCACTTAAGAGAAGTACACATACTTGCACCTCAACGATTATCAAAACAGTATATGGCCATAAGTGCTCCTCTTGTAAGTTTCATTAATTAGTGCATAACTCATCTTTACTTCCAATGTTACTTTAAGTATACTTATATCTTCCATCCGTTGGAGACATAATAGTTGATACATTTTTAACTATATAAAGACCAAAACCTTAAAATTCGAGAAGACTGAAGAAGAATTTGAGAAAATCCAAAGTATATGCCTGGAAATACTGTCCTTGGTGTGTACTACCATCATTAAATTAGGCCCATTTTGACAGTTTCGAACTTTGCATTCATTTTATTGCCTTAAGGTTAATCATGTTATGTATATCAAAAATCACAAACACACAAAAACATGCTTTAAAACGCGCATGCGGGAGGTTCAAATGAATTTTTTTATACACAAGTTCAATCCCCATTAAGGAATTGTGATTATGAGTTTATAATCTCTAAACACTAGAGAGGGTAAGAACTAGACAAACATAGGTGTTAATAAAAAATAAACAAGAAAGCCAGAAAGGCAACCTTGGGATTGGAGCTATAAAACTAACATATTATAACAAATAACTTAAAAAGGCATGGGTTGAGTTGTAACAACCCTGACAAAACAGCTATATATAAACAATGTGTCATCAATTAAGTAATGCATGAATAAGCCAAACCCATCAAAATGTTCAGAAATTGTCAAATGGGTTTTCATAAAAATATATTTTTAAGTCATAAGTTTTTGGAGAATGAAATTTGATAGGTAGAGAAAGAGGGCATGCAATGAGTGAGAGTGAGGATGGGACAAGATGTTTAAAGAATTGTCGAAGAGAGGATATGGGTAATGGAAAGGGGCGTGTGAAATAAAAATCATGTGTTTCCTATGCGTATAACAAGTGGGTCGAATAAGGGATAGATGAGGGCACAGGTGACATAGGACCGTACCCACTTTATGTTTTCTTATTCAATCATCAAAACAAATTGCACAACAGCACTAGAGCACCATCTTAAGTAGCTTCTGCTATTACCCATAACTTGTTCAGCATAAAAAAAAATTATTGTGACACAAAATAAATAAATAAAAAATTGTCAGGGATGCCCATAAACAACGATTAATTAATTGTTCCATCCTCACTTTTTAAAATAATAAAATTCATAGTTTTTCTTTCTTTTTTCCATTTATGGTGGGTTTTTTTGGGGGTCACTTTCCTTAAGCATCTAAACTTTGGTTAATTGGAAAGTAATGTATGAATCATTTGGTTAGTGATGCATTTCTCTCACCGGCGGACCCAGGTTGGGTCACGTGTCTGCAAGTACGGACATGGACATGAGATTTTGACTTTTAATTTTTATTTTTTTTTTAGTCATGTAGATTATTATTTGTCTCTTGATTCAATATTTATAGTAGGAGTAAATATTATTTTAAGTTCTTAACAAAAAATGTGGTCCCCATTTTAGTCCTTTACCAAAAATTAGTGTTGAGGAGGTCCCTAAAAAATTTAAAGTGGATCAATTTAATTATAATCGTGATCCCTCACAAATTCAAAAAAGACCTACATTAATCTCAAAAAGACTAAAATAGGTTCACTTTAAATTTCATAGGGACCAGGTGACTCTTTTTTTTTATAATGAACTAAAGTGGGGACCGAATTTTTTGTTAGGGACCAAAAATAATATTTATTCTTATATTAGTTAACAATGTAGCAACGTACAGAGATGATTAAAACAACGTAGCAACATAAATTGATTAGAGAGAAAACTTATTCTTCCTCCCCTGTCACATACCCATTCTCATGATTTCCCATTCTCATAATTTCTTCATCATTTGTTATGGAAGCAACTAGATTATGAGCGAGTTCAAGCATTAATTTAAAAAAAATTTACAAAAAAAAATTTGGGAGCTAATTATGCGAACATAGAAAAATTCTCCTGAGTTCGCCACTGATCCCTCTTCTAGATAGAAACCTTTTTTCTATGATTTGTTCAATACTTTGGGAAAAGGACCAATACAAAAGAGAACTAGTGGGAAGGAAGGGAGGGGAACCAAAATGGCGGTGTTGCACTTGCACACATAATTGGCACTATTATGACTAGTGACTGGCTGTGACAACTTATTTTCTTGGATAAGCTTCAATTCTCCTCTTTCACATTAATAATCTCAAGACTCAGAGCACCAATTATCAAAACTATGAGATGGTGGAATTATTGGCACAATTCCAATTTTTTCAGTATTGGTACTGAGACTGAGTTATCAACTGTTTTCTATTTTTTTATTTTGTGGGGCATTTAATTAGTTGCTACTTACATTTGATAAATTTTTAAGAATATTGTAAAATTAATAATTAAAGAAAATACTTAACAACTCATCACTGTTGTAAAACCCAGTCCGACCCGGTCGGGTCGACCGAGAACCCGACGAACCGGTCTGGATCAAGCATTGGACTGGTCATGCATCGACCCGGTCAAAATCCAGACAAAACCGGCCAAATCCGGTGACGCGATCGGGTCATGCATTTAAAAAAAAAAAATTGTTTCATCTTATAAAAAAAAATGTAAAACTCATTTTAAAAACTTTTTGTAATTTTATTTGCTAGTATACTCTTCTACAATGACCTCTTAGTTTCCAATACTGAAGCAATTTGTGAAATAATAAATTAGAGAACGTGACATATGTCATTTTAATGTAGTTGAATTTGAAAAATATGAGTTCAATGTCATTGAAAGGTATGTTTATGAGAATTCTGAGTTGCAATTTAAATTGACATAGTAATAGCATGCTTTTTTATTTATTTATGCTTCATGTTTCTTAGCTTATTTAGTGAACCTTATTTAATTCATTTTAGTTATGGAGAATATAATTGAATTTATACATTCATATATATATATATATATATATATATATATATATATATATATATATATATATATATATATATCCGGGTCAATCGGTCTAACCAGTAACCCAACCGATTCGATCAGTGACCCAGTACTCCAATCGAATCGATGCTCGAGTCGAGTTTAGCAACTCATTATTTATTAGACCACCTCTGAGGAATTCTATATCTCTATTAGTATTATCAACGGATAGGTGATTTGTATTCCTTAATAATCGTATTGTTTTAAAAAAATTAAATTGAACTACGTGAGCATAAATATTTTATTTTATTCTACTTTTTAAACTTCAATAACTTTAATTTGATTGGAGAATGTTTTATTCAAAGCCTTATTCATCACCCCTTATTCAGGATTTGTATATAAAATAAGAAAGATATGTAATACTTCTGCAATAAAGAAAAATTTTAGATATGAGATGTATAGATAAATTTATTTATTTATTTTATATAAAAAAGAGTTCTGAGTGTGTAATATATATTTTAAGAGAGATTAGAGCTTGTTTGATACATATTTATATTTTAATCTAAAAGCCACTTTCAAGCTAAAGTTGAAAAAAAGAAGTTAAAAAAAAAAATGAGGAGCGTTATACTTATAATCTAAAAATTTTACAATCTTTTACAATTTATTTTTTCGCCGTTGATTTCGGTCAATCCAATGGTTATAATTTATTGAAAATTAATAATTAATAATAAATGTGACCTGATAAATCATAACCATTGAATTGACGGAAATCAACAGTGAAAAAATATGTTGTAAGAGATTATAAGTATAACACTTCTCTTAAAAAACAAAGCTAAAAGCTATTTGATAATTATATAAAATTTTCTGATAGTTTTAAAGGAGGGACGATAAAATAATTTGTTATTATGATGAATAATTAAGATAAGGATAAAATCTATGAATACGTGTTTTAATGTAAGGGTACAACTATAAAATAAATATATTGACCAAAGGATAATAGCAAGCTCAAAAATTCGAAACTTATGAAGATAACCAAAGGAGTCTGCTGACCATAAAAAAGTAATTAGAGTTGATATGCAAAATATGACGACTCCAAAAAAACTTACATATATTAAAAAAAACTCCTCGCGATAGCTTTTAACTTTTATATTTTTTATACATTATAAAAAAAAAAGTTCTTTTCACAATAATAGCTTTTATAAAATTATATTTGATTAAGTTTTGCTTGTAAGGAGAAGAAGTTAAAAATAAGACATTACAAATAGGCATTTAGTGAATTAACTTTTTTTTTAAATAAAAATAAAAAAAATAAAATCATCTTCTCTAATTAAGAGAGAACCAAATGAGTTATTTTTCTTGATGTTTAGAAACAAGGTGATGATTATATTACATGTAATGTTATGAGAAGAAAGGAGTGAGTATATTGATTAGGGAGAACAAAACACAAGGAGTGTAGGTAGGGACCGCAACAACAGTAGTCCGCGCGTGCTACTAAGACACTCACGTGCCATGAACAATGGGGGCGATAGCGTTGATGTTGTTGCAATGTTGTATATATAAAGGCGTCAAGAGAGGTTGTAGGAGTAGTGGTGAAGCAAGCAACGAGTGAGTGTGACGAGTAAAAGAGTGTAGTTGATGACACATGGATCATTTCTTCAACAATGGAGACATGGGAAGGTGAGTTTAGGAAAATAGCAGAGTGAGACAGTGTGCTCTTGTGTGAATATAAACTAACTAGCTAGCTAGCTTGCTTTCTTGCACACGTTACAACAAAACAAATGGAGACACATAATAGTGAGATAAGGGTGTCAAAGTTCAAGAGGGTTTGTGTGTTTTGTGGTAGTAGCCCTGGCAAAAAGAGTAGCTATCAAGATGCTGCCATTGAGCTTGGCAATGAATTGGTATATACTATATACTATGTTGATGCTTTTCTTTCCCTTGTTTTGGCACTGTTTTGTTTAATAAAGAGAACCCTTTTGTTTTTATTTTTCTGTTGTTTTTCTCTGAAAATTCTAAAAGGGTTTTTGTGAATTTTTTTTTTCCTGCCATGCTTTTCTTGTTTTATACATGAGTTGGATGAATGGATCAAGGGGAAAGGGTCAAACTTTATAATATGACGTCTTGAATATTCTACTTCCATTGTGAGTTTCAGTTGGGTAAGTTTGCTGTGTTCATAACATGTTTGTAACTTGTTCTGCATATCGAAACTCACATTATTTCCCTTGAGACTAAGCCTTTTCTCTTGGTTGAGTTCGTATCTAGCATCTATTTAATGCAAAATATGCAGTTTTTTTTTTTCACAAAACCATTCTGGAAAAGGGTCACTCTAAACTGTGTCCAGTTTTTCTCGCATGTGTATCGATATCTATGGCCTTTAACCTCTCTGAACTTAAAAAAAGTATCCATTTTTTGTTTCTTGAATTTTGTTTGCCATTACCTGTGAAGCGCAGTGGCCCTGAACATACAAGTGCCCCTTGCTGAATTTTCAGTGCTTTTTTCCTTTTACTTTCAGTGTTAAGATTTCAAACAGTTAAAAATGTACTCATGCTATTGTTCTCCAAATGGGTTATCATTAATCCATTTTATTTTATTTTGTTTTTTGGTTTTGACATCATATTATGATAGCCACTCTGATTTGATTGTTACTTGAAGTCTTTCTAGGCTGTTTATGTTATTGTTAATGGTATCTGAAGGTCTCGAGGAACATTGATTTGGTCTATGGAGGTGGAAGCATTGGTCTGATGGGTTTGGTCTCACAAGCTGTTCATGATGGCGGTCGGCATGTTATTGGGTATGACTCTTTCTCTCTTTTCCTCATTGTTTCTATTTTTTTAATTTCTCTTTCTCTTTTCTCTCTTTTTCCCCCCCAAAGATGTTGGGTTAAAGGAGGATCAAATAATCTGAATCAATTGTGCTTTTGTTGGTCTCTTTCTCCATTGACACTATATTTGTCATGTTATTGTCTCTTGCAGAGTTATTCCCAAGACGCTCATGCCTCGAGAGGTATGTCTGCTTCAGCCAGGAGAAAAGCCTATAGTCTTTTTCTTCTCTGTAATAAAAGTATTGCAAGTTGTTTCTTTTTTATTTTATTTGTTTCTCTTCATCAAGGGTCGAACTTTGATTTTTTTTTTTCTTTTCCTTTTCTTTTCTTTTCCCCTTTTCCCGTTTGATTATATATTGTATTCATGTATTCCCACTTGTTATACCTTCCTTGATCTGTATCTTGTTCATTTTCAGTTAAGCCTTGTGAACTTCAAAGCCTGGTGTTTCGCAGTTTCTTTTTGTTAAAGTTTGTTTCTTTGGCCCAATATTTGGGTACTATGATTTCTATCTGTTTTTCTTTATGAAAATGATTTTATCTTTATACGTTCAGCTGACCAGCTCCAGTTTCTTTTGTTTTACTTCATTGGCTTTTACTGGGCTAGAATTTTTCTTTTCTTTTTTTTGTTTCTATTTTTGTTTTTTTTAGTTTCAATCTCTTCGGTTACAAATTATGGATGTCTTTTTTCTCTCTTTACATTTTGATCTTTTTCTTCTTCTTATTTTCTGTTCCCTCCACTGGCCTTTGGTACCTTTTGCAGCTAACTGGTGAAACAGTGGGAGAAGTTAAGGCTGTAGCAGATATGCACCAAAGGAAGGCAGAGATGGCTAAGCATTCAGATGCCTTTATTGCCTTACCAGGTTAGCCTGAACTTAGAATGCTTGGTTGCATTAGAAAAAGTAGGAACATCAAGGTGCTTATAACTTTCTAGTTTTGTCATCTAGCATTGACCATATCTCAGTGTTTAATTCTTTTGAGAATAATTAAACTAAATCTGTTTTTGTTTCTTTGTTAAACCTTTTTGGCCAAACATTAGTAAAAGTTTACCACGCCTAATCATGAATGTTGTTGACAAGGTATTAATTATTATTATGTACTTGTGTATGATTTGGAAGTCATATGTAACAGATAATGTGGACTAGTCCTCCACTTTGAAGCTACACTAGTGGACAGGGATTTCAATTTTGAGTATAAAATCAACGTGTGTAAGAGTTTTATTGAATTAAATCTGACACTGCTGCAAAATCAATTTGTGACTTTCTTTCATAATTAATATATCCCAATGCTATGATGATTAGAAAGGGACCCTTCAAAACTAGCTGATCCTGGCCTCGACTGAGCCCTTGACATGTTTGGCTAAAATTTTGAACTTCTGCGGCTCTGAGCAACTGTGGTTCTGGTTGAATGCCATTTTTGCTTCTACTTTCCATAGAAGCATGACGTGTTTGTACAAAAAAATTTCTGCCTTTGATATAGAAGGGAAATAAGGCAAAAGAAGAACTTTCACAAGTTAACGTTTCCAACTAGCACCTGTAGCTGACATGGAATAATGCTTTACCCTTTCCAAAGACTTTTCTTTCTAGCAGTTATCATTCTGAGAGTAATTGAGTGCTGAAAATTAGTCACAGATAGAGTAGGCAAGCAAAGACAAAGTTGTCAATCACTTTATCTTGGGATCCCTCCTATGAAATTGGATTCCCAAGCTCAGAGAATAAATAAGAGGGAGGGTGGGAAGACATAATCAATAGATTCCCTTAATGACCTCTCTCTACATGTTAAGATATCCATAATGGCATTTGAACGCTTCCACAAAGCTGAGAGTAGTAAATAGTAAATACCATTTGCATCCAACATAGATTAGTTAATCCTAAACTTGTGGAGAAAAAGACACCACGGTGGAAATGAAGAGTGAAACTTGTTTTTAAACATAAGTGAAAAGAAAAATCAATTTATCTTTGTGTTCCTTTTATCAATATCATCTCAATCATGGGTAGCCTAGCTTATATTTTTGCTTTGAATTCTTGAAAAACTTATGCAAGTTAAATGCAGGCGGTTATGGGACTCTAGAGGAGCTTCTTGAAGTCATAACTTGGGCTCAACTTGGGATTCATGATAAACCGGTAAATGACTTGTACCATTTTGCTGGGATCCTTGTGAAGTTTAGTTGAGCTATTAGCCTTGCTAGATTTGACATTCCACAACTTGCAGGTGGGATTAGTAAATGTTGATGGATACTTTAATTCGTTGCTGTCTTTTATTGACAAAGCTGTGGAAGAGGGATTTATTAGTCCTAATGCCCGCCACATAATTGTATCAGCACCAACAGCAAAAGAGTTAGTGAAGAAATTGGAGGTAATTTTCATAGGATGAGATAAATCAATATTTATATAATGCTTAACAGGAAGCACTTTTCTATCATCAAAAGTAATTGTATGTGTAATCACTTTTTCTTCTGCAGAATTAAGCACCCAATGATACATTTTTATGTTTAATTCACAGGACTATGTTCCATGTCACGAAAGTGTTGCTTCCAAGTTGAACTGGCAGATGGAACAACAGCTTGCTTATCCTGAAGAGTATAACATCTCAAGGTAGCTGAGTTTACTTCATGTGCACGGAAGATGAAATTAGATAGAATTTTGGAGGTGGAAGAAGCTATTGTGGAGTATCAGTATTCTGTTTTCCTTTTACCTTTTTTTTGTTTAAAAAAAAAAGAGAAATTTCTTTTGTAAAGTACTGGGATTGACCTGAATATGTGAAATTACTTTGTTCCCTTGTGAATCTAATTTCCTTTAAAAAGTTGTAAGTACTAGGGGCTTCTGAACTTGTAACTCAATGTCAACTAATTTTACGTTTAAATGGTCTTCAATGTACTTTTGGCACTATATTTTATATGCCTTTACCCATACTTTTAGTGTTATTTGGCTGAGCAAAGTAGCAAAGTCACAAAACAACTTGCTTAAAAGATGAACAGAGAGCACATGATTTGATGGGAAGTAATGAACAGACTATGGTCCAACTTAAATATGGTGTAGTGTTAATAATTAAGAACAGGACTGATTATGCGACAGACACGTTCATGGCCTGTCTTGAAGGAGCTGGTTTTTGAGTTCAAAATGTCTTGCGAGAGCTGAAGACAACATACAAGGACAGGCCCAACCAACAAACATTAGGCCAATGTATGAGTGAAAGTGCAATGGCAGAGAGATTGCATTCTCTCAGCTCAATTGGACAAAGAGGCTACAGTTTGTAAACTACGCATTCTTAACTTGAATTCCAAAATATGTGAAATTCTTAAGTAGATATTGGTTACAATATCATTCACATTCTGTTGAGCAATTGATGTGTTACGACATTTTTAGAAACAAGTGAATATTTAACGTGGCCTTACAACCTTACACATGTTTAGTATTTAAATGAAGTATCAATGATAACATATGCTTATTTAAAAAGGGATAGGATATTTTGATATCCGTGTCAAATAAAAAATTTGAAACCTCATATGAGAGTCGTTGATCTTGCCTTGATCTAACAACTCTGATTTGTAAGTACGTGATACTGTTGATCTGTTTTAGCCTTCAAATGAAGCGTTAAATTTTTTATTTGACACCGGTGCCAAATAATCTTACCCATCTAAAAAACTGTCCCAAAATAGTCAAATTTTTCATTTGTTACCGGTGCCAAATAATCTTACCCATCTAAAAAACTGTCCCAAAATACACCTAAATGGAGAGGAAAAAAAGATACTTTCAGTTTACAGGCCCCTCTGCTGCCTAGCAAATGCGACATTGCCATGTTACAACTAAGGGCTTCATGGGGTTCAAACTAAAAGTTAAGGGATCAATGGCCATCTGCATATCAGGACAATATGATAGCTGTCCTTGGTCCCGGTATCATACATCAATTGCCTGTGGTTGAAAGAACTGCTTGGTACAATTGGGGCTGCGGGTTAGGAGATAAAAGAACTAAAGGAAACAGCTACCATCAAGGCCAGGTATAAAGCTTTTGATAAATCCTTCAGAAGTTCTTAGTATTTAGTAATAGCTTTATAGAGAAGATACTTTCATTGCTATTTATGAAGAACAAAAGAGAATTGGCTTCGACAAGATTATGCACAATGAAGTCCCCTGAAGTATTCTTTTTTCTCTTACTTTTAAACATTATTCTCTAAAATGTTTGAATTGATTCAAGGAAGGAATAAAACAATGTACTATTAGAAAAAGAAATTGATTTAGTGATAGACTTGATGACTTAAAGAGGCCATATTGAAGGAAACACAACTATTCATCTTTAATCAAAGAGCAAAAAATGGGAAGAAGATAGGGTCAGTGGGAAGTTCATTTCTCCATATAAAATATGGGAAATAGTTTTCTCATTTTACATGAGAAAATTTTCTTATGCTACACTCACAATACATGAGTAGATCCTATCTTGACTTTTTTGTTTTATCATCTTTTTGTGGACCCCACTCATGTATTGTGTGTGTAACATGAGAAAATTTTCTCATGTAAAATGAGAAAATCAATTCCCATAAAATATAGTATTGGAAAATGACTAAATTATAAAATGTTTACTGTGCGTTATGCGGTGCTAGTTTTGGCAAATATCCACATCTTGGACCACTAACCTGTTGAGCACCTCTCAAGGACTATTTTCATGTTAGGTAACATGGTTTGTAACTTTGTATATTGTGACTCACATTCGTTTTCTTAAGTTAAAAGGATTGGCATTACATTGTCAAACTTGCATTCTACATCGATTAACAACAGTTCCTGATCAATGTTGAATAAGGAAGTTATGGACACGAAATGTCTATCTTATCTACATGCTTCACCATACACAGAAATAAAGCTTTTGTATCTGCAAATGTAATAGTCAATTATGTCAGAACTATTCCTTCTTTTCTTCTGTCATCTGATCTTTTTCTGTTAACAGACCAATGGACCCCCCCTTTTTTTTTATTAGTAAAAAACCACTTGTTGCTTGGTGTATGTGTGTGTTATCCTATTTTTCTTTGTTAGAATATAATATAAACCATTAAAAAGTCCTCATTCACTAACTTAAACTTTTGGGTTGAATTGATTCTTTACGGTGTTGATCCTATTATCCTACACATTTCAAGTGTGAAACTAAATCTGTATAGGATATTAAAACAATTGCCTCTCCTTTCTTTACACTTGTTAACCACTTGAGCCACATGCTATTTGGTCGCTTTGTGTGTCTAAAATATGAATATTGTGCTCTTACTAATATTTTTAGAATATTAATGCTACTTGTACCGAAAATTGGTACCCTATTTGCAGACCAAAATAAACGACATTTATAAGCCCTTGGCATTTTTGTTCTTCTAAACTTTGGTCAATTTCTTAATATCATTAGGAACTTAAATATGGAAGAAAATCATAATAAATATGGTTTGTGCCATTGTAGTAGACATCTTATTATAATGACAGTAAATTTAAGTGTTGCATGTACTCAATCTGTTCATAAATAAAACTTTCTTCATTGTTGTATAAAAAAAACTTTAGTTCATTGGCTACATTGTTAATATCTCGTGATTGAGGGTGATGTTGTTACTATTTTTTTTTTTTTTTATCAATTTTTAAATTGAAATTCAAATTAAAACTCTGTATCTACCATTGTGGCTATATAAATTTTTGACATAGATATCATATTAATTATTACGTTATTCTATAGGGGAAGAGATTGGAAAAGGGATATAGATAAAAGTGAGATTAGAGAGACAAAGAAAGGATTTTAGAATTTTCTGTATATTTCTTACTACTTCTTTACACCTATTTAACTTGTAACAACTCATATTCCCACGTTACAGCATATTTAGGAAATAAAAATAAGAGTAAATTAAAGAAGCTCCTGGAATAAAATCAGTTGAGTTTTGAACAGTATTTTAAAACCCCGCCGGGTCGTTTACACCCATCAGCTAATAACAGATAAGGTGGCAGTGTTAAATCTTCAATAAAGAAAAAATGAGTGTGGGAAATTGGTGAGCCACTGATAAACAATCTGACGTGTTGGATCAGCATAAAGAGGAGGAAGCCCAAGGAGAAACAGTGAATGAAGCCCAAGAGCTTGGAAGAGGATGCTCTGGACACTTATCCAAGCCCAAAGATGAGGAGGCCCAAAAGGAGCAAGATTCAGCCAAAATGGATGAGGGACTACGTGTAGCTGAGAGAAGTTTATCAATAAAACAGTTAGTAGAAAGAGAGTGCTCGTGATTCTGTTGAGAGTGGTGTGTGTGTCATGCGTTGGCTAGTGCGTAGTATCCAATTTCTGTTAGGGTGTTTGTCAGTCTATAAGACTAAGTAATTTGTTTGAGAATGGTATTGAGAATTTCAGAAGCAACTTCTAGTTGTTGGAGGAGCCTTCCCTCGAAGCAAGGCCTCTTCATTTTCTCTGTTATTTTATCCTTCTGTATTTCCCCTTTAACAGCCACCCACCAAAACCAGAATCTGGTTAGGGAGCTTCGAGACACAGCTGCATATGAAGTCTCATTCCATGAAATTAATTGCATTCCATGAGTGAAACACTCTTGAATTTGAATTCTTAAGTGAGGATTTCAGGTTCAGTAGAATTTGACGCTGGTCAAATTTGACACTAACTAGTAGTGAGAAGAATGAGAGGAGGAGAAGAAGTGGATAAAGGACTCGCAGGGAAGCAAAAGCGGCAAACATGTTTTTGGAGAGTGCAGCAGAAAAAGAAAAACAATGAGATAGTTTTTATTCGGGTCTTATCGGCATCGCGTTAAGCGGTAACATAGTAGACAAAGAAAGTGGCGTTCATTGGAGCAACAATGCTGACCGACTCACCTAAGATGTGGATGCAAATCACGTCAGACACGTTTACTTTTGGATGATCAATCCATGATGTTTTACTCCATCCTGGGAAGATAATGAAGAACAAGTAACTGTTTCATGGAATAGAAATTAATATTTATCCATCTTCAATTGATATACTGAATTTGATGATTTGCTTAATTTAAAATTAGTCATCCAAAGTATTCAAATTTTTTGTACATGACTTGTTTGAGGAAATGCCAAAATCACCACAAGTTGTTAATATGAGTAATATATTTATTAATATTTATTATATATTATTTTAAAATTCGATTGAACCTAGTTGAACCACTAACCCAGTGATCCAGTACCTCAACAATTACCAATCCCAATTTTAAAACACTTATTTTGAAGCTATAATCCTTTAGGCAGCTGGGCTTCTTGTGGGCTTTACTACTCTTGTGCTCATGTCAGCTTGTGGCCCAACATATTCAGTAATTTTATAAAACTGTTACATGAATTATTTTGTTATGCTTCATATCTTTCCATGTTGCTATGGGAGCTTAGTTAAAATTTAATTTTGAAATGAAAATACTAATCTTTAGAAACTAAAATTTAATTATAAACTACTCAATCGCTTTTATTTAAAATCCATTTTTTTCATGACTAAAAAAAAAAAAAAAAACAGTTCAGCCTCATGCTATAAAACTATTATGTGTAGATCTAGAGAAGAGTCAGACTTATTCTGTGGATACCTTAGGAAAATCGTTTATTATACTAGTGCTATTTTTTTTTTTGGTACATTGTCAGGAGGTATCTTCATTCAACCTTCTCCGAGCACCATGCCCTCGGGGTACGACCCGTTTGGGCTAGCACCTCATTGTAACAGTGGGTGCACTAAGCTTCGCAACTGAAGAAAGGACGAGACTAATCCCCCAACCGAAGATTTTCTGGCTTATCCGCTGGTCTCCAAAGATTTTCCAAGAAACTGCTTGAGGCAAGTTTGATCCCTGCACCAAACAATCCCTTGAGAGCTTAGCTGCCAACTGACCCTTGAGGGTTGAAATTGCACTGGCCCAAAGCCTAAGGCTTATGCTTATTTTTTGCACGGTGGTACTATTTTTAACACGACCAAACAAAATACTATTTTGAATTTTATTTTCAAATATTAATGATTGTGGTGGGATGAGATTCCTCGAAATGTATAAATTAATATTTCTTGGTACCTAACAAAAATATTAAATAAACACGCTTTATTTTTATTTTATTTACATTTACCGAATTAACTCTTTGACTGTTAGCATGTGTTACAAAAACTGACGCGGGTTCCACTAGTTGATCTGTAAATCGGACCCCCAATTGGTCTGGTTTAGGTATTGAATCAGTTATGTATTTAATCTAGTACAAAACCGATGAATCAGTCTTGAAGTGGGTTCAGCCAGTATTAAACTGGTACCCTTTTTTAAAAAACAAAATTGATTTTATAAAATTTTGGACAAAATACTTGAATAATACCACTAATAAAATTTGAACCTAGACTATACAGATTATAACTTATAGCACTTACCACTAAACTAACTCTAATTATTAGCTAAAATACTTCTAATTTTACATTTATTATATTTTACTATATATATTTTATTCACGTGGTTAAACTAGTGACTCACTTATCAAACGATACCCGAACTGAGTCGATTATCGATTCGAGTTTGATAACACTGAGTAACACAAGTCATTGTAAAGTACTAGATGACATGTGTTAAGTCCTGGATAGATCGTATTGCTATACCGTAAGGTATGCGCTCAGAGATAGTATATATCAACTGTATACTAGGCTTATAGCCGATGTCCAATCACTGCGCACAAGCAATAGGCTTATAGCCAAAGCGTGGGTGTGTGCACAGCGTGGGTGAAAGTAGTAAATGTGTTCTGAGTGTTTACCTGGGGTCCTTAGGCTCTTATTTATAGGATTACCTTCGTAGGATTGTGCCTTTTAAGATCCCCCAATTGTAGTAGGATTCCACCTCCTTCTGTTGGGATGTGATCCTTATCTTATACCCTTTGTCTGTTTGGAGTTTTTGAGATGTTGCTGATTCCATATCTCACCAGATATTCTAGTAGGTAGTTGGGATATGATATGCATATCCATAACAACATGAAAACATCAGTTTTGATGGGAGAGTTCTCTCCTCATAGAATTAATCAATCAATTAATTAAAAAATAAAATGAATATCTTTAGCAACCAAACCAAACATGCATGTGAATTCATTAAATCATGCATCACCTTTGAAATTCTATCCAAACATGTTTCTCTTATTGACCTATAGTCAAGTTGAATATATACATGATAAAGTGAAAATCACATTTCTATTTTTTTTAATCATGAATTAATCTTGTTTATTTAATATTATAATAAGAAAGACAACTAAAAACGACCATACTAATGTAATTTTATAAAATTAATTGATGGAGTAATTTATTTTTTTAAATATATATCTAAATTGCAATAAGTCTCATACATTAATCAGAAGAGACTAATATCGAATGTCAGCCAAGTGGAACTTGCAGTGGTCGTTCCTTAGCAAGTCTTGTATGGTTGACGTGCGAGACTAATCCTGTATGGTCAGTGTGCAAGATTTATTAGTCTAAACCACATGGCACGATCGTGACCATCATGTGAAACTAATCTGGAACATTTATGATGAATGACTTGTTACCAACATGACAAATCCATATTAGAAGCATGTAGGATTAATCCCCCTATATACTTAGTGTGGAACTAACAACATTAATTTGGTGATATATTTCAAAAGTGCAATAGTTCTTAAATTTGTTTTCTAAACATCATTAATATGGTCATTTTACACTATAACTCTTCGGTCCACTCATCAATTCATGCCACCCTTATACTTTCCTCTGTCAACAAAATAAAGTTTTATCTAGCCTTAAAAACAACTTGCTGAGAGCTCAGAATCAGATGAAGAACCAAGCAGATAAACATCATCGTGACTTGCTCTTGGTAAGATTTGCACATGCACATGCCCATTCTCATTCAATCGTCTTAGCTAACCATCATGCTTTCAAATCTTCATTATTTCACTTTGTATTCAAATTTGTCTTTTCCTCCTCAATTTTACATTTGTGATATCTACTAAGGTATTCAACTACCAAATCTCAACTTTTTATTCTTGTTTTTAATATTTTTTTGATTTTTTTAATTTAGTTTTTCAATTTTTATAAATGTGTTCGTTGGTAGAGTTTTTTTTTTGATTTTATCATATTTGTACCTTGATATACTTGATACGAGTACTTGTTTATCATTGTTATCCTTATACAACCAATAGAACGATACACGTGATACTAATTAATTTCTAATACGATTTCCTTATTTATGTTTTTCCTCACAGTGTTTTGATTTATTTAATTAATAAAATAAGATGTGAAAAGAAAGGATGAGCTGGAAAGGAAAGGAAATAAATTTTGCTTGTCTAGAATATTAATAAAGAAACAAAACAGATTTCTAAACCTACAATTTTCTCTCATTTCAACTTAATTATGGGAGAGCAAAATTTATGCCTTATAGGAGAAACGGTAGGAACTGATCCCTTGTTTCCTTCCTATTTATTTTTAAACTCTTAAACAAGAATTAATTTTCCTTTTTTCTCATTTTTTTTCTTCTAAGTTCTTCTTATGTAATAGAAAAATGAATATTAACATTATTTTCTTTAGCATACTTTTCATAACACATTTTTTATTATTATTTAAATTTTATGTGGGTTTCAATGAATAAAAAATGAACATCTATTATTTAGTAGGATAAATATAAAAATCATATAATAATAAAAATTAGGCTGATTGACCCTTTTGGTCTTATTTTTAAAACAATTATCACTTTGACCCTCTTTTCAAACTATATTATACTCATATTCAATGCATGTCAAGACTTTCTTCTCCTCACACAATACACATGTCTCACCTAACTTAGACAACATATATAATATGTTGAATACAACTATAAAAACATTAAGAATAATAAAATAAACTAATTATTATAAATATTTTATAAGGAGGGGCTAACTATTAGCACTAAAAGTTTATTATTATTAGATAAATATCATTATATATATATAATAATAATAATAATAATAATAATAAAGTAATCAAATTTTAAGGAGGGGCAAGCGCTGACTTTGGCGGCATGGTAGTGTGCTAGTGTTTTCCTTTTTTTTTTTTATTCTTAATAATTTGTTGTGTTACTTAATAATTTTGTATATTCTTAATAATTCTTTTTTTTTTCATTTTATGGGGATAGGTTTTCGACATGGCTAAGGTGCCAAATAGTCATACCTGGAGATATCGTTCATGAGGTATGTTACGAGACAAATAGAATGGTGATGTTGTGTCATATGCTGAAACAAGGACATATTTGTTGGATTATTAAATAAGGGAAATATTTTTTTTATGTTGCAAGTAAGTAGTTATCTTATGTTGTAGAAATAAAATTACAAGTGAGACTCACAGGTAAGAGGAGAGAAAAAAAAAAAGAGTGGTGGAACCCAATCTTTTTTTATGTGGGTAGGAAAATTATTTATCTAATGTAAAATGAGATAAACATAACCCTTCAATATATTTATGCCCCTTATTTCATCCTCCACAAACTTGATACTGAATCGCTTGAACTAAGGCTTAGGGTTGGTGGGAACCAAAATCGTATTAATTCTGAATGACTGATTATCAGCCTTAAGGAATTATAGATTTGTAATGGATGTTATAAAGTTGATCCTTAAGGGACAATAGTTTTTGCACATGTGAAGTAAACTGCTGTGTTGAATTAGTCCAACACCTTCGAATTCTTTAGGATAGGAAGTTATTAAGTAAATTTTTTTCACGAGGAACGTTACTCTTACAATCTATCTATTTCATTGTTTGTTTCTGTTAATCCAACAATTATAATTTATTTGAATTAATAATTAATTAATAAATATGACCTAATAAATCATAACTGTTGAATTGACAAAAATCAACAGTGAACAAATAGGTTGTAAGCAAAAAGAGGTCATGAGAATAATGTTCCTCTTTTTTTATATATATTTTGTATTTGCTATATGCATTCTTATTATAAATGTTTACATAAAAATTAAATTTATATAAAAAAGTTATAACATAACCTAAAGCATTGTCAACCCTAAGAAATTTATTTACCAAGTTTTTAGCTAGTGATATATATATTGTATTGTAGTTAGGTGTTATGATGATTAACTTGCCGAGTTCAAATAATTCATCTTGACTTTATGATTATTTGTTGACTAATACATCACTTGTTCGTATATGGTTAAAGGGACTTGTATTTGTCATTTAACATGACACAATAAATTTTCTTACACACACAACATTTTGTGTGGCTCACACTTTTTGAAAAAAAAAAAAAAAAATTACGGTACGCAAAACAAATCTCTATAACATTACACAATCACTTTTCTTATAACAAAACTTTTATAAAACCCATGGTTAAATTATTCACTTTTATAAGCTCATAATTATTAGGAATGGAAATACGTCAACACACCATATTTGTTTCGAGTCAAGGTCTAATATGAACAAAAAATCACTCATAGATAAAAACTATATTTGTAAAACCCGACCTGAGCCGGCCGGGACGATTCGGAACCCGGCGAACTAATCATTGGATCGATTCGAGTCAAACATTGGATCGGTCATGCATCGACCTGGTCAAAATTCGGCCAAATCCGTTCTAAATCGGTGACCCGATGACGCAGTAACCTGGTCGGGTTATGCATTTAAAAAAAAAACTAAAAAACTAAAATTGTTTCATCTTATCAAAAAAATGTAGAACCCATTTTAAAAACTTTTTGTAATTTTATTTGCTAGTATACTGATCTTCTGCAATGACCTCAGATTTTAGCTTCCAATACTGAAACAATTTGCGGAATAATAGATTGAGAGAATGTGACATATGTCATTTTTAATGTAGTTGAATTTGAAAAATATGAGTTCAATGTCATTGAGAAGTATGTTTATGGGAATTCTTAGTTGCAATTTAAATTGACATAATAATAGCATGCATTTTTATTTATTTATGCTTCATGTTTTTGAACTTATTTAATGAACCTTATTTAATTCATTTTAGATATCGAGAATATAATTGAATTTATATATTCATATTTATATATATTTTTATATATCTTTATATATTCGGGTTAATCGGTCCGAGTAGTGACCCAATAACCCAGTACTCCTACCGGGTCGACGCTCGGGTCAGGTTTAATAACACTAAAAACTATTGTCAAAAATCTTTCATACGAACATACTTATTTCATGGATGGACACGATATAAATACTTCATCAATCTTAAAGTATCTCATTTATTATACTAGTTAACACGATAAAACATGAATAATTTATCGTGTTCACATGATACAACACATAACTAACAACCTAAATGAATAGGAAAAAATGTTTATCATTTTAAATGACACAACTTATATCCTTTCACTCTTACAAAGAGGTGGGACCCACACCTTTACTTTTTTTTGTCAACTCTCTCTCCTCATTTATCTATCTCTTTCTCTTTATTAAAATAACACAACTTTACATCCTTTAAAATGACAAACACTTTTCCTAAATAAATATTAATACGGGTCTATGTGTGCTTGCGAGATGTCACGTAATACGATATAAATATTTTATGTCAGAATTTGTCAACACGAATACAATGTGAATTTAAATATCAGTTTACTCATCATAAATTTCTCATATCGTATTAAAAGATCATGTTGAAAATTATCACCCCTACTAATTATTTCATATGTCGCCGTTATGTTTCTTGCTGACTCTTATATGTCTTGAAAGTGTAAAAACCAAATATATCCATTTGATAGAGCTCAACCGTTAATTCCAATGATTGTGAACTAAGATGAACACTGAATTTAGTTGCAACAAGATGAATTTGTTCTTTTTATTATGTAAGGTAAATAAGGATAAAAAAAACATTTATTCCCGAAACATTTATGAGATAACAAGTTACCTAATGAATTTGTTATTTTCTGTTTTTTTTTTTGTTTTATATACAAATGTAAGTGAATTTCGACTATTTTTTATTAAAATAGATAGAACACATGCATAATAAACATTAAACATAAAAAACAAGAGTGTAAGTAAGTTTTATTTTTAAGACATTTTATAGGAAGACTAAAGTGGCATAAATATTACTGGTTTAATGTTTCTCATGTTATAAGAGATGAATTTATTTCTTACACACATATAAAAATATGTGGGATCCATTTTTTTTCTCTTCTCTTCACATAGATCCACATGGGCTCCACACACTTTTATGCAATGTGTAAGAAATAAATTTATCTCAACCCAAATATTATATCAAAACTATGATGTACAAATAACATCTCTATGACAATAAAATACATCACTCTTGGGGGATTTCTTTTTCTTTTTTGAGTAATGTACTGTTGGTGTACATAAATGTCTCCCGTGAGGGTGAAGTATGTTGATATAGGGGGTGTCCACAGTGGCAATGGTAAAGACCAAGCACTAGTGGAGCTTCCCATGGTGCATAAAGGGGGGTGTGTGTGGAAGTGGCTAAGGTGGCTCTCCATGGTCACAGCCGTAGAGGCTGGGTGGAGAAGAAGCGGTCCTTTCCCTCAATGTGAGAGGGGGTATTTAGAGAAAGAGCCCTAGTCAACCTAGCCAGCTTAGCCTTTTCAGGCTAGGCATGCTGAACCCCTGCCCTTGTGTAGGGGCAGCTCGTGTGCATGGGGAAGAGGGGGCATCCTATGATGCCTTCTAGAAGTGGGCCTTTTAGATTGGGCCCAGTAGTGGGCCTATGCATGTGGGCTATCCAGAACAGAAGCCCCCCAGCTTGGCAGCTTTGCGAAGCAAGGGTGCCAAGATGTATGGCAGCTTAGGAAGCAGGATATAATGTAACCGATCGATAATACGTCGGCCTTCATGAGTTGCTTATTTGTTGTCGTCGAGTATGAATTGTCTGATTGGCGATGCTTAAATACTTCAAGAGAATCTTCTATTATGGCTTGCAATTATGCTGAACTTTGTTGTCATCGAAGATGCGTCTTGTTATTGAGGAAGGTCTTCAAATATTGTTGAAGTAGTAATAAGCTGGCGAGCCCATGTTGAATCAAGTACCCTGTAGATGATGACAACTGGAACAAGAAAGTCTTGACCGTCTGATAATAATAAAATAATGTTGACAGGATTGCAGATCCGAGCTTCGTGAGATAAATAAAGTAGTAGATGAGATCTTCCGGAGAGGATGATGTGTTCCAAAATAGAAAGTGATGGAGATTCTCTATTTTGGAACACATCATCCTCTCCGGAAAATCTCATCTACTACTTTATTTATCTCACGAAGCTCGGATCTGCAATCCTGTCAACATTATTTTATTATTATCAGACGGTCAAGACTTTCTTGTTCCAGTTGTCATCATCTACAGGGTACTTGATTCAACATGGGCTCGCCAGCTTATTACTACTTCAACAATATTTGAAGACCTTCCTCAATAACAAGACGCATCTTCGAAGACAACAAAGTTCAGCATAATTGCAAGCCATAATAGAAGATTTTCTTGAAGTATTTAAGCATCGCCAATCAGACAATTCATACTCGACGACAACAAATAAGCAACTCATGAAGGCCGACGTATTATCGTTCGGTTACATTATATCCTGCTTATAACACTACACACTACGAATAACCGGCCTAAGCTGCCATACATCTTGGCACCCTTGCTTCGCAAAGCTACCAAGCTGGGGGGCTTCTGTTCTGGATAGCCCACATGCATAGGCCCACTACTGGGCCCAATCTAAAAGGCCAACTTCTAGAAGGCATCATAGGATGCCCCCTCTTCCCCATGCACACGAGCTGCCCCTGCACAAGGGCAGGGGTTCAGCATGCCTAGCCTGAAAAGGCTAGGCTGGCTAGGTTGACTAGGGCTCTTGCTCTAAATACCCCCTCTCACATTGAGGGAGAGGACCGCTTCTTCTCCACTCAGCCTCTACGGCTGTGACCATGGAGAGCCACCTTAGCCACTTCCACACACACTCCCCTTTATGCACCATGGGAAGCTCCACTAGTGCTTGGTCTTTACATTGCCACTATGGACACCTCCTATATCAACATACTTCACCCTGACGGGAGACATTTATATACACCAACAGTACAAGTAATATATTATTCCTACCAATAATTTGATTGTCAACTCGAAAGTCTCTACTCCATTCAATTGATAGAAAAATAGAAGATGTAGTTGAACAGTGAACATGATCTCCACACCTGAGCTATGATTTTTAGTGAACCTTAACAATTTTAATGATTTGGTTTTCCTTTCATTATGGACGATGGTGTGCTTATATTGCAGGCATATGATTCTATTAGATTGCAACACTAGGAATTCTTCCTAAAGAATCTTGGGAAAATGCTCCAACTTTTCTTTGTCTTAGCCAACTTCTGAAGCTCACTCCTGATGCATGAACATTCCTTCTCTAGCTCTGAGACACGTTCCCTCAAGTTTTCACCACCCTGCTGTGCATGATCTAGTTGACCATTGCCATTACTCCTTGGAAGGCCAAGATTTCCATTACGGTTTTGTGAGTTCTCAAGATTGTCAGAGGCAAACAACCAGCTAGACATTGATGTGCGGAGTCGAAGCTGTTCAAAAAAGAGGACCTGCACAATTAGTCTGAGTGGTAATCTTTCATTTTGTGCTGCATGTGTGCTTGCTTCCAGTGAGAGTTTTTGGCAGTTCATGAGTCTACAAAATTGCTCCCTTTCTGAATCTATGAGCCAAGGATGTGCCTGTAGTTGTCATAAATGTATATTAAATTAGAATTATAAAATTGAGATCGTTGAGGTTTTGTCACTAAATTATAAAAGTTGGTAGTATTCTTTTCATGATTTATTCTTTCATTTCAACTACTAACAGACTTTTTATTTGGTAGTCAACCACTAATAGACTTTGTTAAGCACTTATTATATCTTTCTCTTTCTATGTTCATTGAAAGATGCATTTAAGTAGCTGAGAATATTATCTTCTTGCTCTATTTGTCTGTGCATAAGGCAATGACAGCTTTGAAATAAATAATTATAAATTCTTTACTTGAAGCATGAAAATCTTCAGAACTTGGGTCTATTTTTAAAAATTAAAACAACTATTTGTCACATCATCTGGTTAACTGGAAAAGTCACACTAAAATGCACAGAAACAGATTCTTGGGCAAGCTAGGTTTCCAACATGACCTTACCTTAAGGTACACATCTATTGCATGATATAAACCATCATCCAGTGGTCTAGCATAATCAGGAATTGCAGAAGCAAGGGCCTGGAACTTAGGCAACTTCAAATTAACATCAAGAGCCACCTCAGCAAGATATGTGTCCACCAAATTTGCCACCAAAGTCATAGGTGTCAGTGCATCAGCTCCAGCTATCAATGGCCCCTCTTCAGTTATACATGGAGAAGTTGATGCAGTTGCAGGCAGGTATATAGACATAAAATGATCAATGATCCTCTGAATGCAGTCTACATCATAGAGGGTCTCAACCGAGTACCCCATATTTGGAAGGAGAAGATCCACAAGTTCAACTTGGTCAAGTTGATATCCAATACTTTTCTCCAAATTTTCTATGCATGATGGACTTGCATGTAATATCATGGCTGTGCGTAGCAACCTAAGGAGATACTTGGAGGGTGTGACCCCCTTCTTATTAGGAAGCAAACCTACAATTTCTTCCAGCAATGCCCTTTGATTTGCTTCAGGAGTTGTATTAGCTGGTGTCCCTTGGTTTACATTATTTTTATCATTGAAGCTAGATTGCCTGTTCATCAAGGGGACAAACCTTCTAATATAATATATGAGGGACTTAGCAACATTCTCAGGTTTCATACCTTTTGCTTCAATGGATAAAATAACTCGTTTATATAGGGCTAGGCTTAACATAGACAAATCCTCATACCACCAATCATCACCAGGAGTTGGTGATTTAGTCTCAGAAGAAATTCCATTCCATGAGGCAGGGTCTATAGCTTGGTTCTGTGAGCAATCACTTCCAGCCACAGTTCTATTGAACACTTTTTGGTCAAAACATGCCTTCATGGCCAAGGAATCAATGCACCTTGAAACAATATGGAGTTCTTCTGCATGAGATTTAACTTCCTCACATGTTTGAAGAGCTTTTATGGAATCTGACCAATTACTTAAAACTTCATTGAGAAATGCCTCTGTCTGTGTAACTAGGTTCCCTTCACCATAATTTTCATTCATTTGTAGGTATTCTGCAGCACATCTTAGACCTACCACATTTAATGCTGTGACTTCTATTTTTATACCGTAGCAAAACTTGGTTACAAGCTCAAATGTTTTATCCCCACCAGGCACATCATGAAGTTGCAAAACAAAACTTGATCCATCCTCGTTTGAGAAGTCAGCAATGAGTTTCTTCAGTAATCCACTTCTAGAAAGCAATGGAAACTGCAACATAAAAATCACAGATGTAGAAACAAACTAAGGTCCATCATGAGCATGAATGCATAGTTGAGGTCAGCATTTGATAGAGGCCCACAAAGGCATGGAAGGCAAAGAGTGTTATTAAAAAAAAAGGATAGTGCATGCATCAAAATTCATTTTCAACAAAATTTCAATTCAAACATGTACCTTGTGGAGAAAAAAAGAAATTTCGCCTACTTCAATGGTAAGATCACTTGGAAGTCCGGTTGTACAAAGCCTGAAATAAAAAATAATTAATATATTTAAAAATTTTGACCAACGAGCTAAAAGGACAGCAGTATATGCTTGAGTAAAGGAATAAAAAATTACAATTCCTAGCTAGAAGTTAAGTATGCTATACAAAGATATAAGTTCTTTGATGCTTGTTCTTTATTTTGCAAGTGTGTTTTTACGTAGGAAAATCAGTTCCAAAAGAACTGAACAGCATAGTAGATAACTATTAGGATGTTATATATCTCTTCTTGATCATACTTCAATGTCATTAGAATTGAGCCCTTAAGAAACATAACAACTTGATCCTTCAACCAGCTAGATATTAATTTTCAGTCTTCTCTTTCGGGGTGTTATACTGCTGTATACCTGAAAACAATCAACAATTGACATTTTTCCCAACTCCACCTAAAATTTGATATGGCCCAATTGTGTTTTTCCTTTTTATCCAAGTAAATATGGTAGTGATATGCTTTTAGCATGACATTCACCACTTTTAATTACAAATAAGATGTTGATTATGCTAAATATTTAGCAGCATTAATTAAGGTAACAACTTGTATATTTTGTGGAGGGACATTCTCTAAATTTTTTATTCCAAAGTCAAGATGACTTAAATTATAGGACAATGCAGATGAAATTAAAAACCTTTACCATCCCAAAAGATCAAAACAAAAAGATTAAAAAAAAAAAAAACATGTATATAATAAAAAGTAAAAAGCTTTATGACTAATTACTCGAGCTAGCGCCACCCCAAAAGCATACAAACCAGAAAAATCATAGAATTATAAGATCCATTTTGATTCACTAACACAAGTTACACAACCGATTGGAGCAATATATTGATTTGATTTTGATAAAAAAAAAAAAAAATGCTTACCACGTTTGGCCTTCACATCGAAATGCATCAGATTTTGATCCAAGTTTCATCAACGCCATTTACTGCACCTTGCATGAATAATGGAGAGCCCAAGTGGAAAAGAGATGAGAACAGATGCAGTTGTTTCATTGTGATTATGGTCCACAACACAAACAAGTAGCGAGTCTATAGCTAGTAATAACTGAAACAAGCGAAAGTAATGGATGAGCAATTATACGTGACGAAGATTATATTTACGAAAGTTTATCCTTTCTTATCACCAAATTTTAACGTGTTAATTTTTTTTTCAGAGTTACCCAACTCTAATTATCTCTTTGAGACGAGTTGGCTCTCTTCGGTATCCCCACGAGCTTCGACTCTTTGAGCCGACTATGGGACTAATCCGGAGTGCGGGGAACAGTGATGGCTAACGTGTTAATCTGATTGTTGGCTCCCTTCGGTATCCCCACGAGCTTCGACTCTTTGAGCCGACTATGGACTAATCCGGAGTGCGGGGGAACAGTGATGGCTAACGTGTTAATCTGATTGTTATAGTTTATTGAAGGGAAAAGTTCACCAATGCCCCTGTGGTTTACTTCAGAATCACCTATGCCCCTATGGTTTTTTTTTTATCACATATACCCCTGTGGTTTGCTAAAGATAAAACCATCATATCCTTTTGCTTAACACCGTTAAAAGTTTATTTTTTCATTCCATTTATGCCCATCTACGTGCAAAAAGAAACCCTTGCACTACCTTTTCCTATTTCGTTCAAGTTCCTGTGCCTCTTCTTCTAGGATTTCCTCAAATCAAATATTCGATTGGGTTAAAGGTTGAAATTATGGTAAAAATATTACTTTTTCTTGTTGATTATAATAGGGTTTTCCATATTTTTGTCTCCTTTTGTTCCGTTTGATTTTGTCACTGTTTTACATTTGTGACATGCAAATACAGAGACCAGCAAACAAAAGAGCTCTGGATGCAGAAGAAGATGACCATCTTGAACGAAAAAGGCGTGCTCTTGCTGGGTAAATATTGTCATTTTTTCTCTTATATATCTCTGCCATTTTAGAAAGTTGCAGCTCTTGATATTACTACTTCTCTTTGATCTTTTTTTTTCTCTGCTATGTGTATCAATATATAGTTGGGTCAATGGGGTTTAGTAACGTGGGAACATGAACATCTATAGGAGCAGGTCATAGCATTATAAGAAGGCATGAAGCTTCCAATGTTTGACTTGAATGGTTAAAAGGGTCACCATCGGGTTTCATATTTTAATTTGTTTGATAGATTCATCAATCACATGTGTCAAATATTCAACATTGCATCATTATAAAACTAATGCAGTGGGCCATTTATTCAAGGAAACATTGTCACAGTGTACGATTGAAGGTATTATAGATTGACACATGAGGGTAAAAATGAACATGAAGCCATTAAATACAGTACCATTTTTTTTATATCATTTCAAACAGTGAAGCAAAACCTTAGAATTTTAAAGATTAATTTAAGATAGCTAAAATTAGCCATTAGGTTTACCCACACATGGAAAAATAAATGAGTTCTCCTCACTATGGCCCATTCCTTTCCTCTCTGGAAAAACACATTTCATTTATTGACAATTGAATAGCATCTACCCTTTAGCAAGGAGGACTTTATGAATGTCTGACTATTTGTCACGGACTTTGGTTATAAAAGAACCTTAGTGCTTCTGCTGAAAAATGAAAATAAATGTAAAATCATTGTATTCTCCAAACAGAAGCCTTAACAAAATGCTTTTATATGCTTGACTATGCATTATTTAAAAAGAAGAAGAAGAAGAAAAAAAAGGTAGGTGAAGACTAAGTAATCAAGAGTCTCAGAAGATAGACCATATATTGTTCAGAATCTTAATTATGAATAATCCTATTTTATGAGCTTTAACATCAGATAATTGGGACTTGTTGCAGGTAGACTATCCAGAAATGTTATCATGTCTGGAAATGTGTTTTTAAATGGAAAGAAAGGAAGACTTCTCTTTGATCTTTTTTTGCTCTGTTTTCTCTGCTGTGTATCAATATATAGTTGGGTTAATGGGGTGTAGTAACGTGGGAACATGAACATCTATAGGAGCAGGTTATAACATTATAAGAAGGCATGAAGCTTCCAATGTTTATAAAACTAATGCAGTATATAAAGCGGTCCACCTAACTTTCTTTGCTTTTAAGTATTATTAGGAACCATAATTCTAGTATACAAATGTTTATACTATTTTAATTAATCTTACATATTATTGGTCTTTTGGATTGTAGTGACCGAAAAGAAATAGGGGATGAAGAAGGTCTTTTATCGCCTCCTTTGGATGAAGCATTTGACTTTACAACTCAAAGTGATCCAGTGGAACTGTCACAGGTGCTCAACTGCCCTTTTTCCTTTTTTCCCTATTGAATTTTTAGCGTTTGATATTTAGAATCTAACTTCCATATGTGGTTGATACTAAGTTCTTTGAAGCCATGGAAGATGATGGAAGTGACTTTGAAAATGATATATTGGATGATGAGGCAACTGATGCAGTTTGCAATGCACTAACAATAGAGTCATTAGATGAGGAAGATATGGAGGAATTTATGGAGCCTATTGCATGTGATAAACTAGAGTCAATAGGCCCAAGTGACAATGAAGATCATGAATGTTATGATAATTATGCTGATTTCACGTCAGAAAATGCATTGGAGGGTAACATTGAATTATCAGTTGGCATGAAATTTGCTAATGTTGATGAATTTAGAGAAGCTTTGAAAGAATGGTCAATATCTCGTGGGGTTGAATACAAATGCAAAAAATCTGACAGGACAAGGGTAAGAGCTATTTGTAAGGTATCCAAAGATTGTAAGTTCCTAGTGCATGCATCATCAGTGGGAGGAGAAAATACATTTCAAATTAAATCATGGAACCCTGACCACACATGTCCTAGAGAAGCAAAAAATAACCTTATTACTTCTGATTACTTAGGGAAAAAATTGTTAGAGGATTTTAGAGAAAATCCAAAGGAGTCAATACTAGGAATGCGGAATCGAGTAAATAGGATTTTGGGTTATGACATTGGGTTGCAAAGGTTGTATAGAGCAAGAAGGAAGGCAATGAAGATAATTTATGGAGATCATGCTCATCAATTTGAAGTGTCACAGGCATATGGTGAGGCTATTATAAAGACCAATCCTGGAAGTTTAGTTAGGTTAAGTAGAGAGCCACAACCTCAAGTGATGGTTGATGGGATATTTAAAGAATTGCCTCCCAGATTTCAGAGAATGTATGTTAGTTTCCATGCAATGATTTCTGGATTCATTGCTGGTTGCAGACCAATAATTGGTCTTGATGGCTGTTTTCTAAAAACGCATTTTGGAGGTCAGCTATTAAGTGCTATAGCACGAGATGGAAATGACAATATGTTCCCGATTGCTATAGCAGTTGTAGAGGCAGAAAATAAAGATAGTTGGACTTGGTTCATGACTGCTCTTCTTGATGGATTGCAAGGCATTGACCCTACCAATTTGGTATTCATGTCAGATATGCAAAAGGTAATCAATATTTAATGAGTAATTCTAGTATTTTTTTGTTGCAGAAATTTGCATATTTAATATTAATATTTTTTTGTCATTGTTATTAATGTTAAATTTCTATATTAATAAATTTGAGATTTATTTATGTCATTTTTTTTACAGGGTTTAGTTCAAACTTTTGAAGATCTTTTGCCAAATACTGAGCACAGGTTTTGTGTAAAACACTTGTTTGAAAATTACAAGAAGCAATTCAAGGGGAAACAATATAAAGACTTACTATGGCAGGCAGCCACTGCGACAACTGAGAACGGATTTGATATTGCTATGAAGAAGCTGCAAAAAATTGATGATGGGAAAGCATATACATATTTGAAGCGTTTAGACCCAAGATGTTGGACACGATCCCATTTCAGTTTCAAGGCCAAAACTGATGTTGTGGTTAATAATATATCTGAATCATTTAATGCTTACATCTTGCAAGCTAGAGAAATGCCGATAATTTCAATGCTTGAATGGATTCGGAAGAAGCTAATGTCACGGTTGCATGTGAAGAAAACTGGTATGGAGCAATATTCTGGACCAATAACACCCAATATCCAAAAAGACTCGAAAGTCTTAAAAATATATCAAGAGAATGTATTGTTATACCTGCCTCTGACAGTAAGGTTGAAGTAATGTGGCATGAAAAATCATTTTCTACTGACATTAGGGAGAAATGTTGCAGTTGTAGGGTTTGGGGATTAACTGGATTACCTTGTGTCCATGGGATTGCAGCAATTAGATATTGGAGGATGACACCAGAAGACTTTGTTGATAAGTGTTTCTCGAAGGAAACCTACCTAAAGGTGTATTCATCCTCTATCAACCCCATTCCTGATCTACATGACTATTTAGCTACTAGCCGTTCAACCATTGCTGCTCCTATCATAAAAAAACCACCCGGTAGGCCTAAGAAGATGAGGCAAAAGCAGCCTGGTGAGGCTTCAAACCCTTATAAGAAGGTAACAAGGATAAACAAACCTGTAAAGTGTGGAAACTGTGGTGTTGAGGGGCATAATGTTCGAAATTGCAAGGCATCTGTTATTGGAGAAACACCATCTCAAAGGAAGGCAAGACTTAAAGGAGAACAAGCACAACATATAGCCATACCTCCTTTAAGGAGACAGAAGGTAATGCACTTATTTGTATGCTATTTTACTTCATATTGTTATTTATATGTTCTTAATTTTATGGTATTTTTCATTGACAGATGGCTACAAGAGGAGGAAAACATAGTGGTACTTCTTCAACACCTAATGAATGTCCACAAGAAATGATAGATTGACAAATTGAGCAGCAAGAAGAAAATAAATTTTGATATGATAAAGTACAATGCACTCATGTACATTTTGTGGATTGCAACTATTTGGATTTGATATAATGTTAATATAATAGATGAAGCATGTTATGCTGTACACTTGCTTATTTTGAGTTAATATAAATTGATTTGCTAAATTGAGCAGGTTATATTTGGCCATTTGTGAGAATTTTTGCTTTATTTTGGTTCTGTTTGAAATATAACTTTACTCTTTGCTTGCTCAAGTCTTTGGAAGTTGTTATTCTATGTCAAATTCTGTCCTATTTCTCGTAACAGTGGCTGGTGACAGAAAAGGCAAAAGACCAAGTTGTACTTCCTGTGGTGGCTTACTTCTTACTTGGTGGCTTCCTTTGGTGTACTTGCTGAAGAAAATCCTGCAAATCAAGTTATAGAGGAATTAATATAACAGTAGAAACAGATTTCTTCTGATTTTTTCAAAATCAGCATGTATTTTTTCTTACTTACCGGCTGCTACAAAAGTGTCGGCTGTATACCATTAATTCCAACAGATTGTTGACATACCATTAACCCAACACCAATCTGAAATTGTTACAAATAGTTAAGATCCTTTGAGTAATTACATACACTGTTATTAGACACTGTTATTGGACTTCTGCATGAAAAGTATGGTATTACAACTACAGAGCGCACATGTTTTCTTTAGAACAAATCCAACAGTTTAATCTTAGGAAGGCTTTGAAGAGTGTCAATATAATCCTATAGCAAAAAATAAGTCACCTCAGATCTTGGAAATTTTTGAAGGTTTTCAATCAGCAAAAAATATATACTGGAACCTGTTCCATTTTGCTGATTTTTATTAGATAGAATAACATAAGTGAACCAACATAATGTAAACAAAGTCTAGCTGTTTTTTATTTTGGCACAACTTTTCTTATTCATCTTATGCATACCTTAGAGAAGAAGACAACTAACCATCCCGTAATGCAAAATTGGAAGACAACATAACGTAACATATTTTGATTCTAAGATTTATTTTATTAAATAATGTTTTCAGGGGCAAAATTGGTAGAGTAAAGTTATATTTAACAGTGTTAAGCAAAAGGATATGATGGTTTTACCTTTTACAAACCACAGGGGCATATATGATAAAAAAAAAATCATAGGGGCATAGGTGATTCTGAAGTAAATCATAGGGGCATTGGTGAACTTTTTCCTTTATTGAATGACACTTATTAATTAATTATTAATTCTTAATAAATTATAATTGTTAAATTGACAGAAATCAAATGGTAAGATTTGGTGACAAGAAGTGGTAAACTTTGTTAAGTATAACCTTTCCTATTATATATATGGGTTTATTGTTTCTCTAATTTATCTTTTATATATACATAAAAATGTGTGGAGCTAATGTTTTTTGTTTCTCTCTTATTTTTATATGAGTTCATATGGGTCTCACACACTATATATATATATATATATATATATATATATATATATATATATATATATAGAGAGAGAGAGAGGCATGATCCTTTGACACCGGTGTTAAATTTAAAGTTTGACACCTCTTGTAAGAGCCGTTAGATCAAAAAAGATCAACGACTCTGATTTTTAAGCATGTGACACCATTGATCTTTTTTGATCTAACGGCTCTCAGATGAGGTGTCAAACTTCAAATTTGACACCAGTGTCAACGGATCCTACCTCATATATATATATATATATATATATATATATATATATATATGTAAGAGATAAAATTTATCTCCTTTAATACTAGAAACATTAAATCTTATATATATATGAGAAATATTACTCTCCTTTTACATGAGATAAATTCTCTCATGCTCTCTCTCTTCGATTTTCGCACCCTACTTTTTTTCCCCCTTTTTCTTGTAATTGTGGGACCCACCCATTTTCTCTCTACAACATAAGATAACTATCTATGTGAAAGGAGACTAATAAAGCCATATATATGGATTTAATGTTTCTACATTCAATGTAGATAAGTTATCTACATTCACTCCCAAAATGACGTCATTTTGGGTTGAAAGATTAAAGAGTTATAATGAGAAAGACTATTATAATCCTAGAATAAAATATAATTTAAAAATACTTTGATTTCTGCCCCAAAACGACATCGTTTTGGGCTCAATGTAGATAACTTATCTACATTGACTGCAGAAAGAAATGAACCCTATATATATATGGAAAAATGTGTGTCAGTTTAAAGGAGGTAAAATTGTGTAAGATAAATCATGAAAAAGAGAGAGTAGACAAAAAAAAGTAAAGGTATGAGTCTCACATCTTTATGAGAGTGAAATGATACAAGTGGTGTCATTTTAAAGGACAAACACTTATTTATTATATATATATATATATATATATATATATATATATATATATATATTAATGTTTCTCTCGGTATAAAATTATCTAATATCCAAAATAACATATAACTCGGAATAAATTAAAATTATAAAAATATTTTTCACTCAATTTCAAAATGATATAACTTCACTTTTTAATTTTTTTTTTATATTCTCAGGATATCAAATATATATTTCATTTAACATTTTTCCTAAAACTAAGAGACTTATTTAAAAAATTTGTAAGACAAAATTATAGAGATAGGAAAATATTTTCGTATAGCTATATGCACTATTATTATTGTTAGAGGAGATTATCTTCCAATCAACAAATGGGCGTGAGAAACCTACATTAACGGGATCAAATATCATATCTCAATTTAAAATCTTAAGACATTAATTAGGTTTATCGATCTTCGCATTTTGGTCTTTACTTAATTTATTAGCATCTGATGTGAGACTTCATTTAACTTTAATATTCAAACAATTTCCCTCTAAGAGTTTCCCTCAACAGTGGCACAACCCACCTCTAACCAAAAAGGTTAGTTCAAGTCAAACCAGGCTCTAATAGACATAGTACTATTAGACGAACAAGGGAGAGCCTAAATTAGGGAATATTATCACCCACATATAAATGGATTTAAGCAACCAACCCACAAGAAGCAGATCCAACATTATACGGTCAACCCAAACCTTACGAATCCTTTTGTAAAAATCTTAAAAACAAAAGTATAATAAAAAGGTGATACTTTGTGTATTTATTAATAAAAAATATTTTCACAAACTAAAAGTCACTCTAAATTTTTGTTTTTTTTATTATTTTCTTTAAAAATTCTTAAAAGCAAACAAAAAAAGTAAAAATAATATGATAATTATAGACAGAGATATTATATATAGATTAGCTTCTTCTTTTTTTTTTAATCGGGTATGTGCATGTAATGCACACTGAACAGTGAACGTTACTTCAGTTTTTGTTTGTTTCTTTTTAAATATCACTGTTAAATACAGCTTTAGCATGCGGGTGTGTTATAAAATTAGTCCAGTCCAATTTGATGGGCCACGTTTAGCTCGAGTCTTTATAAAATATCATACCATATATTTTATTTTAAGGATGAAGTATTTATTATTTTAAATGATATAATTTTGTATTATTTTTGATAAAATTATGTCATTTAAGTGTGTTTTTGATTTTTTTTATTTTACAAATTTTTTTATAAAATTAATAAAAAAAGAAAATGAAGGAAAAAAAGAATACAAAAATACACCAAAACAATAATTTCATAAAAAATGACACAAAATTATGTTGACAAATATTTTTTTTTAATTATAAATTGATTATAAAAAAAATAACTAGTCCAAATCAGCAGACATGTTTCACCGAATAAATTCAAGGAAAAAGAGTTACGGGAGATAAAGTTATTTGTAGTGAGCTCAAAACGATATCGTTTTTGGTTATAAGATTAAAAAATTATAATAAGAAAGACTAACCTTAATTTCTGTCCCAAGACAACTTCATTTTAGACCGTGCGAGATAATTTATCTCGGTTAATAAGATAGATCCTTTGCCCTAAAAAATCAAATGAAGATGTTCCATTGAGAGATGTTTCAAAATTTAAAGCATTAAAAGCAAAAACAAAATTAAATCGAATTGACAAACCTAACTCAGAAGGGTTTTAAGAGTTTTGAGCTGCAACTTTCCATTGCGCACACTTGCAGTTGTTCCTGTTTTGTGGTTCCTGGTAAGCTCTGTCTCTTCCACTACATATACCTTTGCTGTTTCATTATGTGATGATATTTGTATCTGTTATTGTGCACCAAATCAATTTTACTTTATTAGTCATTTCCACATGTTTGTAAACTCTCACATTTCATTGCACACCTTCAGTTTTGACAATGTCTGTTGTTACTTTTATTTTGATCATGTTATTCCTTTGCTCCATCACACTGAAGGAACATATCTGCAAAAGAAAATATTGATGCTTTGAATTTTTTATTTTATTTTTCTATAGCAGTAATGGAAGATAATTGAGATTAATAAGTTCACTTGTTTCACAGGAACACCATAACCACTTCAATGGCTTCCTCACACCTCCTTTACCATTCTCCTTCCCTTTCCAAAACCTTTAATCACCCTTTGAACCAAAACCCTTTCACCCAAAACCTAATTCTACCCCTCAAAGCTACCGTTAAACCGCGGATTCTCAGAGCCGTTCTCTCCCAGAAGATCACTGCTAAACTCCCACTTCATGACTCCAAGAATAAGACTCATTTTCAGCACTGTTTCACCAAGTCTGAAGATGGGTTTCTGTACTGTGAGGGCATTAAAGTGCATGAAATTATGGGATCTGTTGAGAAAAGGCCTTTCTATTTGTACAGTAAGCCTCAGATTACTAGAAATGTTGAAGCCTATAGGGATGCCTTGGAGGGTTTGAGGTCTATTATTGGTTATGCCATCAAGGCCAACAATAATTTAAAGATTTTGGAGCATTTGAGGCAGTTGGGTTGTGGTGCTGTGCTTGTAAGTGGGAATGAGCTTAGACTGGCTCTTCGTGCTGGGTTTGATCCCACAAGGTTGAATTACACTGTGTCTATCTATTTGTTATTTTAGGATCCTTTATGCACCTATATATATATATACACACACACACACACACACATCATTTGGAACTTGCTTAGCTTTGTTTCAAAATTATATTTTTTTGCAATTCTCTGTAACTGGTTCTTAGTAATATTTTTCTTTTTTTAAAAAAAATAGGTGTATCTTTAATGGAAATGGGAAAATTTTGGAGGATTTGGTCTTGGCTGCCAAAGAAGGTGTTTTTATCAACATTGATAGTGAATTTGACTTAGAAAACATTGTAGCGGCTGCAAGAATTGCTGGAAAGAGGGTGAATGTTTTACTTCGGATTAATCCTGATGTGGATCCACAGGTATATTAATATTTTTATGAGTTTTCTTCATGAGTTAAAAAGTTTGTTACGAGCGGCGGCCTTTAATAAATTTTTTTAGAGGTATTAATGTCTTTTCAATTAAAGGGGGCGAACCGGAGCAGTGGTAAAGCTGCTCCTTCATGACTGAAAGGTCATGGATTCGAATCCAGGAAACAGTCTATTTGCAATTATGCAAGGGTAAGGCTGCATACAAGGATTACCTTCACCTCACACTCGCTAGTCGGGTTTAACGGGGAGTGGTTTAATAATTAATGTCTTTTCAATTATGATTAATTGATACACAACTGAAGTGATGACAGAAAAAAATAAGGGTCCTGAAAAACTTATTAAATGCTCTCTTTCTAATAAAATTACATTTTAGCTAATAGGATTTTTGAATTTTAAACTTGTCATGCAAGGGTCTTAACATGATTGAAACAGGTTCTATTATTATCTTATGATCTCTCTTCCACTAACATTGCAAAATCCTCTATTTCATTATTTACATTGGAGTCCCTCTTAGGCCCTTACTGCAGAGATTCCTTTTTAACCATGACTAGAACTTGACCTTCATTGTAACCAAAACTTTATAACTAGTTGTGACTGACTGCTATCTACACAACATCACTGTTTGCCCGACTCAATACCACCAAATTTCCAGCTCTCATCTTCATTTTCATATAATAGTTATTATGATGAAAATTTCTAACAAAGTTTGATCTTCATTATTCTTAGGTCCATCCGTATGTTGCAACTGGGAATAAGAACTCCAAATTCGGCATAAGAAATGAGAAGCTGCAGTGGTTTCTAGATGCTGTGAAGGAGCATCCTAATGAGTTAAAGCTTGTAGGGGCCCACTGCCATCTTGGATCAACAATTACCAAGGTATATTCATAAAATCTTTATATGTTTCTTCTTCTTTCATCTTATCCTGTTTCAACTTGTATCTGATAAATGTGGACTGAGCATGGCAATAATTGCTTTATTATTGTTAATCAAGTTGATTTTTTTACTTTTTATTTTTTGGTTTGTTACTTTGGTATGTTCTTTTCTCCTGTCCACTGTCTCCTGCTTATGTTTTTTTTATGGTTACCTGGCCCTTTTTTTTTGTTGGATAAATTTCCTTTGTTAATTTGCATTATTATACGTTGATTCTTAATATCTTCCTAAATATGTTGAAAACTCGCTTGATCATTTTTTTTGTTCAGGTGGACATTTTCAGGGATGCTGCCATTATTATGGTCAACTACATTGACGAAATCCGAGCTCAGGGTTTTGAAGTTGATTATTTAAATATTGGTGGTGGACTTGGAATAGATTATTATCATTCTGGTGCCATCCTTCCTACACCCAGAGATCTCATTGATACTGTGAGGACTCTACCCCAGATAACTCACTTTATCTTCCCACATTTTATATGGTTACGTATTAAGTTTGCAATTCCTTACAAGAATAAGAAATCACTAGTTACTGATAAATGGGCATTCTTAATACTGCAATATTTATAATTAAATGTAGCATTTCTAAGCTGTGACGTGTAAATTAAGCTGTCTGAGAACTATTACATTTGCACAAATTACATGAATGTATACTATTTGGTGTTTGAGGGACTATGTCTGTCATCTTTTGAGATGCACGAATTTTTGGTTGTCAATTGCAATCTTATCAAATATCTGCTTTTAATGAGGATGGAAGTTTCCGTCCCTGGTGAATTTCCATACAATCAAGGGACCTTTCACTAGTCACTAGCGGTTGATACGGTCCTGGGTGAACACTTGTTATTTGTGATTAGTAAGTAGTTCATATTCAGTATCGAAGTGACTCGTAATACACGTATTTACTCACAGATTTCACATGGTATTTATTTATATTGGTTCCCAATTTTGTATTTATTTGTCTTTTCACATATACTGGAAGAGGTGTGTGTATGTTTGTTTGTGTATATTTTAATTAGAGGAACATCTGCTGCTGCTTCTTAGCATTGCCAGTTATTTTCACAGAATTAGACATGTTTTACTGCCTCTTTATCAAAATGCTTTCTCATAAGCAAGATAAAAAGGTCAACCTGGTACTATAAAGCTCCCACTCTGCCTAGGGTCCAGGGAAGTGTCAATAGTAGGTAGTCTTACCTTAAATTTACGAGACTGATTGTGAATCAAACCCATGACGACCTCCAGGTCACAAGGCGATCACACTAGCCATTGTGCCAAGCTCCCCTTCTTTCTAATAAGCAAGATGTATATATATATATATTGGTAAGGCGGTATATTTTTCTTTTATTGTATACTTCATAGCATTCTTGCTAACTTAATATTTTGTATATTCATGGCTGGAATAGGTACGGGAGCTTGTCCTTTCCCGTAATCTTAATCTCATCATTGAACCAGGGAGATCACTCATTGCAAACACTTGTTGCTTAGTTAACCGAGTGACGGGTGTCAAAACTAATGGATCTAAAAGCTTTGTTGTGATTGATGGAAGTATGGCTGAACTTATACGTCCTAGTCTTTATGATGCTTACCAGGTAATTATCCAAATGCTCTTGGCCTCCTTTGGTTTATCATAAAATACATCAATATTGATGCAGATGTATTACATATAGTATTTTCTTATTGAAATTTTGGGGTTGATGCTCCCTCCTTCTTCTCTAAGAATTATGCTGGAGATTAATAAAGATTCTAGACCCTTTTGGTGCATGTGCTTTTATCTAAAATAAGATGTACTATTATAACATATTTTACTATGAAAATATGGCCAACATAATATGTTTGCGGTGTCATGTCAACATTGGCTTCCTATCATCTATGCCCCGCTTTCTCATTCCTGTGCCAAATCTAGAGAGAAAGCTTCTGCATTTTGTCAAGTTTGGTATTCTAAATAATTAAAATGCGATATAATTAAATATTGTACCTTTCCCTTCTGCTTGGGAGTTGATAGACCTCTAAAAGACAGCATATTTCAAGATCATTATGGTTGTCTGATGCTACCCAAATGTCACTTGGTTGTGCCTTTTTATTTTTAGGAAATTTCTTTCCCTTGAATATTGGATGACGTGTCATTGTTTGGTTGCAGCATATAGAGCTAGTTTCCCCTGCTCCAGCAAATGCCGAGATTGCAAACTTTGATGTGGTCGGTCCTGTCTGCGAGTCTGCAGATTTCCTTGGAAAAGATAGACAACTTCCAACACCAGCCAAGGTAATATTATGTATTGATCTAATATTTAATTAGTTGCATCAATAAAATACTTGCTTAATTTGTACAGAAGTATGATGATGACAATGCCCACTTGATTGCACTACCTAAACTGAGTTTCAATTTGCAGGGTACTGGTCTGGTTGTTCATGATGCTGGTGCTTATTGTATGAGTATGGCATCAACTTACAATCTAAAGATGAGGCCTCCTGAGTATTGGGTATGGAACTTTTTTTCTTTTAAAATTTTTTTTTCGCTATTCTCATTGGTGTAGCTTCTCTAAAGTTGAGGGTAGTATGGAGAGGAATTTGCTAATCTCATCAGTGCTTGACTCATTGGTTAATAAAGATTCTCACTAACTATTTTATCCATGGTGGTTGGAATGCAATCTACTCTTTAAATTGTACCCTTCACTTTAGATGAACTGCAACTGGGTTATCTTCCCACTTTTTGATCCTTATCCCTTCCTTTAAGTTTATGTACATTAAAGGACAAATAAATAAAAGGATAAGAATATTACTTACTATGATTAATACTTCCTATAACATTGAATAACTACGTCTTGTTTGCATTGTTGTTATTAGCTTTATACCTGTTGTGAAATTCCAGATAAGTTTTAACTTTTTAAGTTTTGTGCCACTTATAACACGATCCAATGGGAAACTTTGCATGAAACACAATTTTAATTCATCAATGATTTATCAATAAATAATAATATATTATCTTGTAAAACATTTTAGGTTGAAGATGATGGATCAGTGAGCAAAATCAGACATGGGGAGACATTTGAAGACCACGTGCGGTTCTTTGAGGGCCTTTGAGCAGAGACCTAATTTTTTGGTGGAAAAGGATGTTCGAGAATACATTGACATTGTCTGGATCTGTTTCTTCTATTCTGGTTTAATCTTGGACAATATTTATGGGAAAGCAGGTTAAAAAGATTGACCATCTAAACCAAAAATTAAATTGTGATGGAGGTCAAGATTCATGTTTGGTGAATTGATCTGTGTATTTAACGCTTCATGTAATATCCTCCTTTCAGTTTTTAGTTTCTGCTCTCAGTAAATGCAATAGTGCTTTAAACTGCCACTTTAAAGTTGGAGCAATATGTATGATGGTTTTTGTTTGACAGTCTTTCAATGTTGCTATGTTTTGGACTTATTTCTTCATAATGAAATCTATTTAGATCCATGGAGCTCATTTTTCAGATTTTGCTGAAAAATCTCAGATGTTGTAGCATCATAAAAGCCTTACATCTCTTGGTGCTACTTTTCACATGTACTATTTTACAGATAAGTGCACTTGTCCACTGTTTACAGTCCATGTATATTCACCTGAATGTAAAATTATATTAGTTATCATACACTAGAAAGTCCTCTTCGAATGTCAGCTGAATACATGACTCGTAGGTTTGCAGTATTCTGTGCAGGATTATTAGTATTAACAATTATCAATCAGTTTTTGTTCAACCAATATGTTTACCTCTACAACAAAAAGAAAAATTGCTGTTTAAAAGAACAAAAAAAACCCTTATGTTTCCCGGATAGTCAAATAACAAATCATTATTGTCATTGTCCTTGACTCTATCATTAGTGAATGAATACATTGACAATTTTCTTCCTTTTGGGTCTACTTCCGTGCTTTGAAATGTGCAAACAGTTAAACCTTTGTTGGTCATGTCACTTACCTTTGTGGGCCGTTGCCAGTAACTAAACAAGAGTATAAACTTTGCCACACTAAGATGTTATGAGTTGGCAAATAAGAAATTCAGTGGAGTGAATTTAAATATAATTATGATTTCTTATACTTTTACATGAATATTTTTGTAATTTTAAATTTTAAATTAAGAGGATGCACCAGTGTGGCTACTACCAGCTAGCTAGCTAGCTGCCTAGCTACACCATGCCTTCGTGATCAATCTGTCAGACACGTGTGACAGATATATGCCCTGCAATTCATCCTTTATTATTTTTAATTTTTGTCCCATCCTTGATTTAACCGAGTTTGATGAATACTTTTCACTTCACCAGTAAAAAATAAAAAGTAGTAGTTTTCATTCATTGTTTTGTTGTTTTGCTTGTAATTAGCACAACATATCAAACAAACGACAGCTACAAGGATATGATTTTATTAAGGATTTTATTAATCTCATGTTAAAGGAGATAAGTTATCTCATGTCATAGAGATAAATTTATGGGCTCCACCATCTGAAAAAAAAAAATGTGGCACAGTTATCAAAGGGTGTGTAGGAGAAAAAGTTATCACATGTAGCATAAGAGTAGTTTTTCCCTTTTATTAATATGTAAAAATGTTGAAATTTTCTCTCAAAACTTAAAATATAGAAATGTACTTTTTTCTTGGAAAACATGCGTTTTGCCTCCTTGATTTACTATTCTTTTTGCAGTCTTCCCCAATTAATGCATTTGAACACACTACATATTAATTTATTATCATATATTATATTCTTTTTTCATTTAAATCATAATTATTTAAAAATAAAAAAAAATGGTCCAAAAGAAAATAACACCCATGTTCTAGTTTCTTCCTCCTCAACTCTTGACATTTGCTACAGTTCTTTGCAATGCCATATGCTGCTCCCTAGCATATCTCATCCACTCTCAATAAGAGAAAGTGCTAACCAATTGTAGGATAGTCATTGTCTATTATTTCATAAAGATTAGTGTATGTCATTTCAAGAATTGAGATTGAATTCGAAACTAAGTGGGATAACACACTATATATACTGCCTGCTAAATAAGAAGAGGACTAAGTAGAAACATTTTAACTAAAAAGCTTAAGTTATAAAGTGAAGGTCCACCGATAGTTTTATAAATCTTTTTAATATGTCCCTTCGCACAAGAGTTCTGTTAAGTTTAAAGCGTGGATATTGTATAAATTCATTTTTTGGTTCTACATTATGCTAATGTAATTCCACTTAAAAAGTGGGAGTAGTGAGGATCAAATTTGTAACTCGTGATCACCTTGCCTCTGATAGACTGATACCATGTAAAGCAATCATTCCACCTAAAAGCTTAAGCTTGAAAATAGTGTTATTAAAACTGGCCCCACTAGGCCAGTTGGATTGGTTGAACCGAAAATCGGACTCCTAACTGATCTGGTTCAATCAATTAATCAGTCATGCATGCAATTTGGTCAAATTTTTGAAATTTTTTTAAAATTGTGGCAAAATATTCCACTACAATAGCACTCTTGGGATTTGGCCTTGGCACATAAGGAAAGGAGAGTGATATGATAACCAATAAGTCAAATTACTTTAGTTATCGTATTATTTCTATTTATATATTTATTATATATTTTTACATAAATTCAATTTAAGCAGTTCAACCAATAATCCATTGGTTGAATCAATGACCTGATATCCTAATTGAGTCGATGACAGGTTTAGATTTAATAATATTGCTTGAAAGTGAAGTTCCATCAATAACTTTACATGTCTCTCTAACAAACTATAAAAGTGTCCACAAAATCTTTATGAGAAATGAAATTAAAATAGAATGGCGGCAAAACTTCTTAATATGGCTCTCAAGGCATGAAAGTTAAAATCATTTATCTTTCAATGGAGTTCAAAAGCGTACTTGAGTTTGGAGGAGAGGTAAAATTCACGGGTTCAAATTTGGCTTCTTTATAAATATATAAGGGTGTATAAAGAATTGTCTAGTTGAGGTTAAATGGGGAGTATTTTATTATAAAAAAAAATGGGGAGTATTTTTTGTTATTTATTTATTTATATTTTTTGTTATAGTTCAAAAGCCTACTACCTTAAGAAAATGGGGAAGAGGAGCACAAGTACTACAATGGAAAAAAACAAAAATAGTGGATTTGGTTGGCAATGTAGGGAATAGAGACCTTGATATATGTAGTTCACTTCCTGAACCCCATAAAAAAGAAAACTAGACTCTGCCCAAAATTAAATAAACCAGCGAATACATTTTTGTCATGATTATGAAATAGGTTAATTGATTGTTTTCCCCTTATTTTATTCTTTATTATTATTTTTTCTCTCTTCCAAAATTATATATTAATTTGTTTATTTTTTTAAATTATATATTAATTTATTCTTAGTTGACGAAACCTTAGATTCACTCGAGTAAATGATACATTTGCATAAATAAGTACAGAAAAATATTTCTGCAGTTAGTACAGATAAATTATCTACATTTACTCTCAAAACGACGTCGTTTTGGGATTGAAAGATTAAAAAATTATTATAATTATAAAAACTATAATAACCCTGAAATAAATTAAAATTACAAAATTTCCATGATTTCCACCTTAAAACGATGTCATTTTGAACTTACTGCAGATAACTTATCTAGCGAACCCAAATAAGTATCAATCAAATTTTGATCAAAGAAGGACAAATTAGTATATAACTTAAGAAGAGTGACAAATTAGTATATAATTTGAGAAGATGAACAAAATAATATTTTTATTAATAGGAACAAAATGGTGAATCAAGAAACTCCTATTCCTTCATAATTTGAAAATCTTAAAATAAATATAGTGTTTTTTTTTTTTTTTTTTTTTTTGTATATCAAATAAATATAGTGTTTTTAAGTAGCTCTTTACTTTCCAATCCAGATCCATATCCATATCCATATCCGGTTAAGTTATTTGCATCTATTTCAAACCTCCCGCAATATGTGCATGTATCTGTGATGATTTGATGGTAGTAGTAAGATTTTTTTCAATAAATCATGGAGGGTTGCACTGGAGCAGATGACAATAGAAGAGGAGGAAAAAGATAAGGGGTAGTTTTGACTATGTAAAATAATTATTCTTGAATAAAAAATTGTAATAAAAATGAAGACTGCAATAAAATAAATTTAGTTACGGTATAGTGTATTTAATTATATAACTTAAGGTAAAAATTACAAAAAGGAAAAAAATTATAGAAGATTTTTTTCTTTCTATAGAAGATTTACACTATTTAATTATCAATAATACCCATATAATTTGTAAGACTTAACATAAATTTGACGATAATAAATTTAATGGAGGAAGCAAATAATTTACACCAGCGTTCCTTCTCCTTACGGCAAATGAAATTCAACGTTTTCAACAGTTATCTGACCCCAGTAGGGGCCATTGAATGTGCCATTTTTTTGGCAAATTTTTTTGACTAAATATTACAGGGTTAGAAATTTTATCAAAATGCCACACTAATATGATTTGTTATGTGACACGATTTTTTGAAACCATCAATGTCGCCATAAGTGATAATGAGTTTAGTGGCTTATCGTTTAGTGACAATTAACGTTAAAAAATTTTAACATAAAACTTTAGAATGCCATAACTTTTGACTCATGTGTTTGAATTACATATTTTTTTTTTTTTTTGATAACAGAATTACATATTTTTTTATGCCATATAACTTTTTGAAATCAACGTGCTGACAAATTTTGAACGGGATTTGATCAAAATATTTTTTTTTCCAAAAAATGCTTCTCTATGTCCTATTTAACATATTTTATTTTTGTGTGCTTCTCTATGCCCTATTTAATATATTTTATTTCTATGAATGACATTATTTATTTCCTATTCTTATTTTCATTTTTCAATACTAAAAAATAACTCTTTTAGTGCGTAAATATTAAAAAGTTATATAAAATTAAAAAATAAATATCTTATTCGAATAGCTGAGTTTAAAATTATGACTTTATGAAAGGGACGCGAATCATAATTTTGAAATTTTCAATCAAGAAGAACAGGAAAGAAAGGAAACAGAGAGAGAACAAAGAAAACAATTGATTTCATATTTATCTGATACCCTTTCTGAGTGTAGGGAACTACCTATATCAGCGACTAACCCACAACTTATCAAAATGCCACGACTTTATATTCGGTGACAGTTGTAACTAATATGATTTGTCATGTGACACGTTTTTTGAAACCATCAAGGTCGCCATAAGTGGCTATGAGTTTAGTGGCTTATTGTTTAGTGACAAGTGACACAAAATTTTAAAAATTTTAACGTAAAACTTCAGAATGCCATAACTTTTGACTCATGTGTTTGAATTACATATTTTTTTATGCCATATAACTTTTTGAAATCAACGTGCTGACAAATTTTCAACGGGATTTGATCAAAATATTTTTTTTCCCAAAAAATGCTTCTCTATGTCCCATTTAACATATTTTATTTTTGTGTGCTTCTCTGTGCCCTATTTGATATATTTTATTTCTATGAATGACATTATTTATTTCCTATTCTTATTTTCATTTTTCAATACTAAAAAATAACTCTTTTAGTGCGTAAATATTAAAAAGTTATATAAAATTAAAAAAAAAATATCTTATTCGAATAGCTGAGTTTAAAATTATGACTTTATGAAAGGGACGCGAATCATAATTTTGAAATTTTCAATCAAGAAGAACAGGAAAGAAAGGAAACAGAGAGAGAACAAAGAGAACAATTGATTTCATATTTATCTGATACCCTTTCTGAGTATAGGGAACTACCTATATCAGTGACTAACCCAGGCCACATCACCTATTAGCAATCTCTACAACAATCTACACAATCAAATATAATTACATTGGGTTTACTATACATTGGCCCAGCTACATATTAGTAATAAAGTCTTTGGCCCAGGAAAGAGCTCCAACCGTTTTCCTCAGCTTGGGCCTATCACTTTTCGAAAATAAATTGACTTATTCTGCTATATGGCAGTCTATTCTTGCTACCACTAATAATGAGTTTGTCTTATTCTGTTGCATGACGTTAAAACTATAACTGTAAGCACATTAGGAACTGTGGCTTTTTGACCCCTATGTTATTCCGGCAATTTTTTTAAAAAGGTTACACATTGATCAATGTCGACCTCGCTAAAGAGTACTTACGAAATTTTGGATGCAATATATGGTTTTGAATGAATGAAACAATGACTTTGACAAATGACAATAGTATGCGAGAATTTGGAAGCAATGATACAAATTAGAGGAGTGAATCCTCTTATATAAATTTTATATGTAAAATTTTTATATTTATTTTTTTCTTCACATATATTAAAGGAAAAACTTCAAAAAAACTCCCTATAAATTTCTTCAGAATCACTTACCCTCCTCCCCAAAAATTTTAATCATTTACACTCCTACTTAAAACTTTTTTATCACTTACCCCCCTAACTTGATTTTCCATCCAAATTAAAGTTAACGGTGTTAGTCTTTTAAAAAAATACCAACACTACCCTTAAAAAAAAAGAATTAACCCCTCGACACCTTATTGCTAGCAAGAGATAACAAACTATCGTTAATGATCTACTGAAAACTACCATTCAAGTAACGTGGATTTTTTTGTTATCTTGTAATTTTTTTTTCAGCCCCACTATATGTTTCACGTTTCGTTTGTCAAAGATGAACCAATTTTCAATGCTTCCATATATTAATTAAAGGACCAAAGGTGTAAATATTTTCAGCAAGTAAAAAAAATAGACAGCAAAAAAATCAATTAAAGGACCAATTTCATTAAATATTATCCATAAGATAACATGTCTGGACAGCAAAAAAAATGGGTTTCCAAAAAATCTGGAAAAATAACAACAAGCTTCAACAAAATCTCCTTTCAAGCATATTAATCTAAAAAAAAAAAACTGGACAACAATTGTCTATTCGCTGATTCAAATTCAAGAACTCGTTATATCGCTGATTCAAATTCAAGAACTCGTTGGTAAATGGTATATATATATATATATATATATATATATATATATATATACGCTGATTCAATATATATATACACACACACGCTGATTCAAGAACTCGTAACAACGTCTATATATATATATATATATATATATATATTTCGCAGAACTCGCAGATTCAAAATTTCACATAATTCGCAGAATCAAAAACTCGCAAATGGTATATATATCAGTCCAAATACTCCAAATACTCAGATAGAATGGAGATTTACCAGTCCAAATCTTTGATTGCTGTGTGTTTCTCTCAGAACCCGAATTATATAAGCGGCTAATCAGAAGCAGGGGCGGTGGAGCGTCAAAAGATTAGGGATCTACTCCTTAATGACTATCTATTGCAGCAGTAAGGTACAATGTTGTGTGTTAATTTTCTTTAAGGGTAGTTTTGCCTTCTTTTTTTTTAAATTAACACTGTTAACTTTAATTTGGATGGAAAATCAAGTTAGGGGGTAAGTGATAAAAAAGTTTTAAGTAGGGGTGTAAATGATTAAAATTTTTGAGGAGGGGGGTAAGTGATTCTAAAGGAACTTATAAGAGGTTTTTTTTGAAGTTTTCCCTATATTAAATAGATGAGGTCTAGTTATTATTAATAAAAAAGAAATAAATATAAAACTTTTCCGTAATCTGATCATATAAATTTTAACATGACCCGTTTTCCACGACTACAAATTCAGAGACGAAAATCATTGCACTGAGAAAGAAAATGGACAGGAAAAGAAAACCATTGCACTGTCTCCAATTAGTTCTTAGAAGTTAGCACCCCTCACTCCACCAACAATCAGGGCATGTTTGGTACACTGTATAAGATCTGATAGTATAAGCTTATACTATACATTATAACACTTTCAATTGTTTGGTGTGACATAGTATAGTATAAGCTTATACATCAGAGTTTTTTAATACATCAAAATGATGTATAATTTAATCAGGGCTAGGGGTGTGGGATTAGCCCTGATAAAAAAAATGATGTATTAAGTAAATCCCATTCTTCCCTTTCTACCCCATTTCTGCTTCATCCCTTTTCTTCTCTATCCTTTCTCGGCAAGATGACGTTGGCCACCTGAGGGAACAGAAGCAACTGGTCCAGGCCTGGGAGGAGACCTTTTTTACTTTGGTGGGGACGTAGTAGTCCAACTCAGTGACGAACTCGACGACCTTGCGATTGACGTATTTAAGAAGCTCGGCGGGGACGAGGCGGACAAGAGAGAGAATCTGGAAATAGAGAGAAGCAACGCCAAGTTAAGCCCTCACTTGCAGTAGTTATAGTTCTGCAAATAGAGGAGGTAATTTCTCATTATTTTTCTTTGAATTCGGAATGGAACAATTTGATGTTTGTGTTTGTTGATGTACCTGAAACATGTAATAATCCTAATTTTCGTGATTGGGATTGCATAATGTAAGAACCAGCATCGTTAAATAAGGTATTTAATTAATTAATTAGGCAAAAATAGGAAATGGTTCCATAATTGACCCTAATAATTATTTATGAGGCTTAATAAATGTAGTAAGTGGTTAAGAATGCTGAAAGTTGCTTTTCGGAAGAAAAGTGCAGATACCGGTTCTGCTAGTCGATATAAATGTGTACCGAGAAAGTATCCCGGAAAATTAATGTAAGGGCATGATAATTACTAGAATAATATATAGGACTTGTAAAACGAGTTTCAAGTCCAAATATTGAGAACTGGTGCCAGAATCTGATACTGGCTATGAAAAGCGCGTACCGGAAAGGTGCTCAGAAAAATATAATAAAAATAGGAAAATTCTTGTAAAATTGAGTAGGTTAAGAATCCAAAGTTTGGGATTAAAATGCTAAGCATAGCAATTGAAGCTTATACTGTGTGTTTAAGTGAGTAATGACTATATATACTATCTTTAAGGGCACAATGCCCTAGAAAACAGAACTCCTACGTGGTTGCTAAGGGGCTGGTCAGCTGATACTCTGTTCTTGGAGGTTCTCTTCTCCTTGTGAGGCCAAGTTCATACATTTTCTTTGATTTCTTCACACTTTCTCTTGGGGAAACACTTGGGTGTGTGTGAGAGTCATCTTTGGGGTTGAGTGGAGGTCATAGTTCTGAGTTTTGCTTCTGTGTTGGTTGTGTTTAAGGGCTGTGTTCTGAGTTGGGGGTGAAGGGGTTCATTTTCTTGGTGTTTGATGCTCCAAGAAGCTACCTTGTGAAGAAAAGATCCCACCTTGTTGCTCCATTTTCGTTTTATGTCCTAGTCAGAACCTTGGAGTGGCCTTGAGAGCTCCTAGAGCATAACCCTTTCTATTTTGGTGCTAAGGGTAAGTGGTTGAACCTTGAACTTGAGTTCTTTTGCTTAAAAAATAGAACTTTGATGCATGTAAAGGTTAAAAGATGATAACTTTACGTTGGGTAATGTCAAACACACATAGAAATGCATGTTTAAGTGTCTAGAATCAGTAAAAACCCAACCTTGGAAGGATATCTTCATGAAATGCAGTTTTTGCATTTTGTCGTGAAATATCCGGATATCTGCCCGAGAAATATCCGGATATGTGATATCCGGATATGGGACTTGGACATCCGGATATTGGATATCCGGATATGGGAATCTGGATATCCGGATATTGTATATTCGGATATGGTCAGTGAGATATCCGGATATTGCATATCCGGATATATACCCAAGGAATATCCGGATATTCGGGGAATTCGAAGAACAGTAGTTGTGTTGTGTGTACAGTAGGCTATTGGGGGTTTGTGGACCCTAGATTGATGAAGTTGAACTTCTGTAATTAATGAACTAAGTCAGAATCATGTGATTAAGGGCTTGTGGCTTTGTTGGAAGCCTTAAGACGTAAATCGTTAAGGAGAACATAGTCTTTATGTTAATGTTTTTGTATTGTATGTTGATACACTTACTGGTCCTAATCAGATTGCGATCTGCTGTGTGTTGGACTTGAGCTGTGAGGACTCTTGGCATTGGATAGTGAGCTTGCAAGTTAAGATTTCGTGTTCTCGGTTTAGCTATGTTGTGGTTCCACCATGTCCCATGGGGGTATGGTATATGCATGCTGTGTCACATGCTTTTGATGTTTTGGAAATGCTGTTGAGCTTTTGTATGTTAGTGCCTTGTTGATATGCATGGAGGTGTTCCACCTATACGGTAAGCCTGAGTATGTAGAACATACAATACGGTGAGGCTGTGGGTGAGGTGCAAGCGGTGTTCCTTGTACTACATGTAGGAGATAGACGTATTCTTACATTTCTCTGACCAGTAGAATAGTGATTACACACATGCTATAGATATATGTTGCACTACATAGTTTTGGAACTGATAATGATATAAATGCTTTTAGAACTTATATTGCACATGTAAGTGAGCTTGGGGTGGAAGATCCTTGAAGACCCCATGTCTTACTGAGATTTCTTGTTTAGAGATCTCACCCCACGTTTGGGGAATGCTTATTTCAGGATCAGGTAATGTTGAGACCTCAGGCGGCAGGAGGCCGGAGCTAAGTTAGATTTGCTGTTATTTATGTTGACATGTTGGATGCTGGATTTGCATGCTGCTTATATGCTTATAGCTTCAGTTCATGTTTATGGAGTTTTATGTTAAGAATTGTTGTTTATGCTGTTTATTTGGTGAGCATGGGGATTGTCCATGACACATAGTATTGTTTCGTCTTGAGTCTTTTGGGAGTTGTGATAATGTATCAGGATATTGTCCGGATTACGAGATGTAATGCCGTGATTTAGATACACACTTTATTTATATATTGAGGTATTTTAGTAGATATCTTATTGCAATTTACATACAGGCGTTATTTTATGAAATTGATTAAGTAATCAAGATGGTAATTGATAATGATGTCATAATTGAAAAGAAAAAGAATATTCTTCATTTTTAATTTAGCACCGCTTAATATGATGTAATGATAACACTACCAGATATATACGGGGTGTTACATAACGTAAATGCTTCATTTGCGCTATTTGGGATTAATTTAAATTATTTTTCAATTGTATGTGCGTTTGCCTCTCGTTTTTTTGCTCAAAGAATGAAAGAATATAAAAGCATGTAAATTCAGGTTGCTGTTCGAAAATATTTGTGGGAAATGGAACACTTGTATTGTGATATTAGATGTGGATGGGACAATTACAAGGTTAGGAAATATCTTAATTTTTCCAAATAGATAGTATACTCTGACTGGGTACTGGTTAATATTTATTCTTTTGATAGTTCCTTGCTTTTCCATTTTTATTTTGATCTTATCTTGCAAATAAAAATAATTGGGAAGTTGGTAGATACCAAAAAATGCTCCTTAGCAGCGTTTTATATATCTATTGACATTGAGTAAATCAATGGTTCAATCAAACATGTTCTTCTTATATTAACAATAATAGGTCTGCACTATGATGTATTTCCCAAAAGCTTCCAAGTTCATGCTTTTTTTTTTTTATCAAAGAGAAAGCATATCAGACCTAACACTTTCTTAAGATATATGGCAGGGTTGGTTCTATTATGCTATATGAACTACTCTATTTTATGGTGCTGAACAAGTAGATGCTCCATGAATCCTGTTTCTTTTGAGCCTAGCATTTTTTTATTTTTTTTAATCTCATGGGTCTTCATAGTGTGAGTTTAGTTTATAGTACTAATGGATACCAAGATCAGGTCATATGCTTGTTCAGAGAAAAAAAAGGCAATCATTGTTAGATTTTGTAAGTGGTGTGTGTTATATCTATTTAATAATATTGACTAGTAATTATATGCTTGTCAATTGAGGTCATCCATCATATTGAAGCAGAGCAAAGAACATGAGTAGTTCCATTTACTGATTTTTACTCATGAGATGATTGATGAGATGCCACAAAACATATTTGTAAGCAATTAGGCATGTTCCTTTAAGCAAACTAAATAAAGCGTGAAGGTCATGTGAATCCCAAATCATGAAAGCCGACTAGTGTAAACCCCAACAATTGCAAATTAGTCTCCTAAACCACATTCAATTTCCTCATATATCACTACTTGCATTAAATATATCTTTCATTTTTATACAAGTTTTTTGTGATTAAGATTTATGTTTTTCAGAAAAACTTCCATTTTTATCACTACTTGCCTCACAATGGTATCTTGTTTATTTACTGTTCTTTCTTTTTGTGCAGGGGAAGTAGCTTAGAAAAAGATAAACTTGTCTTTTTTGTGATTTGAATTATATGGATCCTAATGAAAGGTTTGATCCAAATGGATGGCTAAATGACCCAAATGGATGGCTTAATGATACGACTGAGCTCCTAAATATCATGTCAATATGGTTGATGATGGAACAAGCTTTTTTGGAGTTAGTGATTGTATATATTGTGTCTTATCTACGTATGTGTTGCGCAATTCAAAGACGACGTGAGAGATTATCACTAAGGCAACGAGCTATATCAAGGATAAGGGAATAATCAAGGGTAGCATTCATAAGGAGGCTAATAAATGATGATGTTGCTTGTGTAGAACAACTCTGAATGAATACTTACACATTTCGAGTATTATGTTTTCTTGTACGTGTTGAGGGTAAGCTAAAGGAAGATGGGTTAGTATCAATAGAAGAACAAGTAGCTATGTTTTTACACATATTAGCTCACCATGCTAAAAATCGTGTCATCAAGTTTAAATTCCAACGGTCGGGAGAAACTGTTAGCAGATACTTCAATTTAGTTTTAAAGTCTGTGATGAGGTTGCAAGAAATTTTATTGAAGCTACCAGATCCAGTTTCTGAGAATTGCACTGACGATAGGTGGAAATGGTTTAAGGTATGAATTATATTATTTTTCAATTTTGCATTGTTTGTACTTATTTCACATGAATTAAATTGTTAAAGGTTGTTTACTTATCTATTACGGGTTGTCTTGGAGCTTTAGATGGAACTTATATTACTGTTAATGTTCCTGAGGCTGGCAAGCCAAGATATAGAAGTCGAAAAGGTGAAATTGCCACAAATGTGTTAGGAGTGTGCTCACGAGACATGAAATTTGTGTATGTGTTGCCGGGTTGGGAGGGTTCAGCTTCAGATGCTAGGGTATTGCGCGATGCAATTAATAGGAGAAACGGCCTTAAGGTTCCAACGGGTAAGAACGTGTTAGTCATTTTATCACAATATATGGTATATTGAACCTTACTTATTCTATTAAATAAGAAAATATATAATGGACCTTACTTGTTTTATTAAATAGGATACTACTATTTGGTTGATGCTGGATACACTAATGGGGATGGGTTTCTTGTCCCTTATAGGGGGACAAGGTACCATTTAAGCGAGTGGAGACATGGACATGTTCCGACAACTCCTCAAGAAGTTTTCAATAAGCGACATGCTCAAGCTAGAAATGTCATAGAAAGGACATTTGGGTTACTGAAGATGCGTTGGGCAATTCTTCGAAGTCCAAGTTTTTACCCCGTTAAAACTCATAACCGAATTATTATTGCTTGTTGCTTACTACACAATTTGATCAGGAGGGAAATGGATATAGATCCTTTAGAGATAGAGCTAGGTAACATGTCTATTGATGAGGAGGTGGACGAAGAGCTACATGATAGCATAGACACCATTCACACCATTGATACAAGTGAAGCATGGAGTGCTTGGAGAGATGCATTGACTAATGAAATGTACAATGATTGGGTTGCTCATTAAGTCTATATGTGGTCTTTTTTTTATCTTTTGCATTTAAATTTAAATCGTACCTTAAAGTTATGCATTTTTATGTTTTAATTTGTTGAAAGTTATTATATACATATATTTTTTTATCTTTTTTTTCTCATTAAGTTTTTATTTTTACAATTTTTTTTGGACATACTCATCAATAGGTTTTTATAAAAATTATATCATATGACATATTTGTAAAAATTATATAAATTCTTCATGAAATGGTATTTTTGTCAAAAATACTTATTTTTATCCTGTACAGTATTATACAATGTATTACCAAACACTGAATAATATTATTTTATACAATACATTATCTTATACAATGTCGTGCCAAACGCTGGATAGTATTAAAATTTAATCAGGTCTTATACAATCAGGCCTTATACAATCAGACCTTATCCTATACTATGCACCAAACATGCCCTCAATGACATGTTTCTTCTGCCATATGTTGTCAATAATTTATGGGTTTTATAACAGTTATGTTGTAGGAAAAGTGATTGTGTAATGTTATACAGATTCATTTTGCGTGCCGTAATTTCTTTTTTTTTTTTCTTTTTTCTTCAAAAAGTGTAAGTCCCATAAAATATTGTATGTCTAAGAAAGTTTGTTGTGTCATATTAAACGACAAATGCAAATCCCATAATTTATTGGGTCTGTCCCATGGGCCATGACTATTATATTAATTAGTAACTTATAAAACGAGTTTATTTTTAAAATCAATAATTTACTTTTTTAAGAATAAATACAACGTCATCCATTATTTATTGGGCCTGAGGTAGACCTTGTCTGAACCCAGTTAGAGTCCAGTGGATTCCTTTTATTGCTTTTCAATGACTTTCCTGCGCATTATGCATGTACCGGCAAACTTTTATTTTTTGTGTAGCTAGGTAAAGTAATTTCATATTTATCCGAGGGTAATTTAGTGGGAAATACAAGGAAAAAAAGTCAGAGTTCGATATCCATCAAATATTCAATATTTATTAATTTACAAAGATAAAAAAAAAATATTTACTAAATTTTTGACACAACTGTATATATGTGGTTCAAATTCGGGACTTAGATTAACATAATAACCCCCACCAATTAAAGTGCTTGGTGATTGAAAAAACTTTACATATTTCAATAATAAAATTAGTTAATAAATTTATTTTTTATACATACATAAAAATGACGGAGCTCTTATGGATCAATATAAGAAGAAGAGATAATAAAAAAAATATAAATCTCATAACTTTTATATATGTGTAGGAAATAATTTTTTTTTTTTTTTATAATATAAGAAACATTAATCACAGAAGATTATTTTTCTCATATAGTAGAAGACAAATTTTCTTATGTTGAGAGAAAAATAAAATAACGTCGTAGATTTTTTTAAAAAAGATATTTTTTTATATGAGAATATAATGAGAGAATAATCTCATGTAATATAACAGTGTAATTTCCTTAATTTCCTTTTTACTATCGATGACCATTCATTAGGAGACACGCAATTTAAAATTTATTCCGTGAAGAAGTCAGTGGGATATTATAACACGAGATGTACTAGTCTACTGCCATCCACAAACGTCAAGGGTTTGCTTGTGATTCGGGCACTGCCAGAGAGACAGTGGAACCTACTGTGCTCACCGTGCGCATGCCCTCTACCTATATAGATTGGTCCATACCTTTAGACTTCATCTCCCTTTGCGGTGCCTACATTGCCATCTCGTTAATTGTACCTCACATACTCCCAATTGCATTCATCAACATCTAACGAAATAGGGTAAATATAAATGAATTATTAATAACTTTAATCGTGCTTTACATTTTTTCAGCCACTTAACGTTTAACAGTTAATTATTTATTATATATATATATATATATATATGATAATATTAAATATGAAAAATTATAAATATACAAAAGGTAAAAATATTAAATGTATGGAATCATAATCATACATTTATCATTGCTAAATGTCGAGCGGTTGAAAAAATAATTTTACCTATCCGAATATAAATTCATATTTGATCTAATTCAATTTTGTTTCTCTCTTGTTATTGTTATAAATAGATATTATTATATTTTATGGAAGATTAAGTGTATTGTAATAGTAGAATATAAAGAGAATAGAAAATTAAGAGTTTGTATTCTTCTTTCACCTCCATTTATATATAAAAGTAGTATGGCTTGTATTTTGACACACACTGAATAATATAATATAATTTGTGGTTTCTTCTCCTTTGCTCTTTTTGTTTTATAATTATTTCTTTTTTGTCTTGTAATTTTTTTAATTGATTCTATTTATTCGCCGCTATTTTTTCACAACAGTTATTAAATAATAAGAGACTATTATTACATATAAACGACACAAATAATTTTTAGAAAAAAATACATTTAAATTATATTATGTTAAGTTTAATAAATAAAGATACAATTTATAATTAATAAATTAAAATGAATTAAAAACATAGTATACTTTTAAATCAAATTATATATATATATATATATATTCCTTAAATACAAGAAAAAATTATTAATTTCATTATATTTTTGTATAAATATTTCATTATACGAGGAGGAGTTGGCGGGCATGCCTCAAATTTCAAAGTGGAAGTCGCATTCTCGGATTGATAATTTGAAAGGAATGAATGATGGAGAGTATTAGTATTGCCGTCAATGGGACACAACATTCTAACGCGTCGAATATTGTTTTGTCACTCGGTTTGGTTTCACTCTTAATTCATATCCCATCCAACAATAAAAACACAAACACAAAAACACAGCGGAAAGCAATAATGAAAAGAAAGAAGAAAAGGGTGTTCAACATGAAACGTAGCATCTCTCTGTCCACGCACTACCTCCCCCTTGTTTGTTGTCTTGTAGTTGTCAAATTAACTCAACCGTGTCACACACACTAGTGGAGCCATAAAATCAATATTAGTTACACAATTAAACCTCGTCTTTATAGTCTAAACTTGTCTGTAATTATATGTTATCATAATTCCTTTTTTATTCTTTCCATTGTCTCCGGAAAAAAAAAATCGTTTTTACCTCATAGAGCCATAATTATTCAGTTGCGGTGTATGCTCGTCGATTTGTGAGTGATTTTATATGATTGCGTTGCGTTGACATGTGCCAATTATTGGTTAAAATTAGTATTACTTCATAGGTCTAATATCTATAAAACAATATATATATTATTAGTTTTGTTTTGTCTTGGTGACATCTCTATGTCGTATATTTCTATAGGATTTGTATGTCTTCTTTCAGGTATTTATGAAAGAGACACCTTAAAGATCAATGAATTATTGTGCACTATAGTAGACGACATAACCAAGGCACGAGATGTGTATATAGTGACAGCTAAGAGAAAGAGTTAGAAATATGTGTATCTTAATGACTTAACCCTTTTATTTATAGATGAGTTACCTAGCAGTAATGGAATTCTGAGCCTCTTAGGAATAGTAGGGGCCCAATTCTTGATCTATTATTGTAGCATTAATCAAGGAATATTCTCTTAGTTGTTAGCCCTTCTAGAATGTGGGTATTTATGCAGGTCCATAACAGTTACCCCAAGATCGGTAGTCTGGGTGTCCAGGCTGCCGGGCTGTAATCGTTGTTGTGATTATGATGATGGACTTGTCTCTCTTTTTTGATAATTTTCCTCTGGGTTGACATCCTTCTTGTCCGACTTAATTGGGTCGACGATTGCGGTTATTGTCTTCGACTGTGTTCAAAATCAAACTTGTCGAGTTTCGCTGTTGGGATCCAGCTATGTCTTAGTCCGAACTAGGTGCTTTGGTTTGGGACTAGCTAAGTGAGTCTAGACCCATCTCTCAAGTCTGCAGTGCTAACTTCTCATGTTGGTCAAACTTTCTTGACCGAGGTCTTTCTTAGAAGTGGAGGGGTTTTCCCTTTAACCTCTTTGTCGGGGTCTTATCCCTACCTTTTTGAGTTGCAATGTTTTAGCTAGAATCCAAGTAATCTTGTTGATCTTTGTTTCATATTTTGTTCTTTCCTGTTTCACTATTTCTTTTGTGTCGGGCTTTGTGATCTGGGTACGTAGTATGTTATTCGAGTATTCCACCCTTAACCTTTTTGGCCGAGGTCCAGTTTGGAATCGGCTAATTTTGCTTTTTGGTCATCTTGTCGAGATCTCAACTTATAGACCTATGGCGTTAAGCCTCTTTTGACTTTTCGTTACATCGACTATTTACTTGATTTTTGTAGCTCTAACACTTTTGAAGCTAACAATGTCATCGTGCTTCTTAATTTGAATCATTTTCTAGGGCCACCATGTTTACTCGTGGATCTTTATTATCCACCCCCGACTTTTATACTGGGGCCTTACGTTTGGTGTCGACTTGATTTATTTGGAGCTCGAAACTTTGCACGAGCTTCTAAATTTGGTCCCACAACCAAGTTGCTTGCAACCTTATTGTTGTCTAAGTTGCTTGAGGGAATCTTGGCGTAATTTGGTTGGCTGAGCATGGTTTGGACCAGATTATCTAGCTCTCATGGGATATACCTTTATTAAGTTGTTTGGGCGCGATTCCTAACTCTTTGCCTCTTTTCGTATTTTGCTATGCTGGCTGTTTGAAACTTGACTTATTTTTTTCATATAGTATCTGTGAAGGAGGCAATTATGCTTTCGTTGGTCGAACATGGCTTATCTCGTTGTGACTTTTTATCTAAGCCCGACTTCGTTCGCCATGGCTTTTGATTATTTTTGACCTAGCTTATTCGCCTAAGTTTTAAGGTCATAAAGATATTTTCTGCCTTCACATTTATTAGCCCGAATTATCATTATGAGGTTTTTGTTCCGACCTGGCCAAGGTTGTGTTATTTATATATGTGGATTCTGCGATTTTATATCGCTTGGCTTTGCATACCGTGTCTTTATTTATTCGAACTCAGCTTATATACGGAGTCATATTTATAGTTCCTTCATTTTATTTTAGCCCAATTTTGTATTCCATGGCTATATTGATTTCTAGCTTGGTTTTGCCAGAATCTCGCAGTGATATCACCTTCTGTTTTAGCCCAGCTTATCATGTCATGGCTTTCATAGGTATCGACTTGATCAGAGTCATTTCGACGAAATTCACCTTTTTCGAGTCCGGCTCACCTTGTCGTGATGCTTTAGTTGATTTTGCAGGAATAAATTTTAAAGAATATTTCCTCATTTATTCACCATTAAAGGCCCTTTTTCTTGGTACATTCCCTCAATTTGAGATATGACAAGCTGAGAATCACTAAAAACTTTGATCTTTGTAGCTACATGCTCCTTAGCTTGCTGCAAATAAGGCCTCGTACTCGGCTTAATTGTCCAAGGTAGGAAAGTTTAAGTGGAGAGAATGTTCCACAGAAACTCCTTCCGGACTTTCAACAATTATCCCTGCTCCACTTCCCTTTGTGTTAGATGACCTGTCTACATAAATCTTCCAGGTATCACCTGATTAATAATCTTTTTCAATGAATGGGGTGAGTTCCATTACAAAGTCGGCCAATGCCTGAGATTTGATAGCGTGTCGAGCTTCAAAGGTGAGATCAAACTCGGAAAGGTCTTCGTAATTTTATTTTGTATGACAGAAGAAATAATTAACCCACACATAAATTGAATGAAACAAAAATCAACATTATTTTAGCTAAAGTTATTGAGACTTTTAGAATGATGGTTGAGGGTTGTTGATGAAGGAAGAAGGTGGTGATGTTTAAGTTAATAGGTGAATAAGATAAAGTACAAAAGAGGGGGAAAAGATATGTACTTGAGGGCTTGTGCCAATGTATTTATAAAGTGATGTGACCTACCAAGTGGGCTAATAGGAGAAGAACCATATGCAACTAGAAGTGGCCAATGTGACACAATGCAGGATGTCTGTGTTGGGGCTAAGGTGCATTGCAGCAATATAGCTTGAGTTGATAAGTGAATATCTTTTTTATAATTTTTATAATTTTTTAATATGTCTCCTCGTATAAGAGTTTAATGGGTTTAAAAAGTGGACTATGCATCATGTCTGTATCTGTACTAAGACCCTGGATGGGCTTATTTTAGCCAAAAACTATATTTTTTTTCGGAAAAAAGCATTTTTTCTACAAAAGTATGTTTGGATGTCTGCTTTAAAAAAAAGCAAAAGTCACAAAAAAGCCAAAAATTTGCTTATTTTGGAAGCTAAAAATTTAACTTCTAAAAAAGTAGAATTAAAAGTCAAATATTTTTTTAAAAAATCAAATAATTTTTTTTTAAATCTAAATAATTTTATCTTTTGTAAAAATCACTTCTAAAGTAAGCAAGATATAAAAAGTCTTTTTTTACAAGCCTATCCAAACGGATTCTAAGAAACTCTATGATATTTAATAATCTTTTTAATAATTTTTATATTTCTCAAATATAGTGGTATAGTTGGGCCTGGTATATGAGCCCAATATACCAATCTAGAACAAAAATCACAAATAAAAAAAGAAAAAGAAAGGCGAGGTTAGATTTTGGAGGCAATAAACATACATTGATTGGGCTGAAATTATTAGCTAGGCAAGGTTTTGGGGATGATTGGGACGGATGCACAGTGGACCTGAAGAGACAAATTGATTGCAACGAAGAAGAGGAGACAGAGATTCACTTCACCGTCCCCTTCTCAAGCGTGCATGCCTGGAATCAATGAATGAACATTAATCAATCAAAACAGTCCACATCACATGCACATATATATGACAGCTTCCCTTGGTTCCCTCCAAATTTATGAATCGTTGCCCTCTTCCTTCTTTCTTCCTTTTTTTTTTATTTTTTTTTTATTTTATATATGCATTGCTGGCCCTCTTAATTTCCTCTCTTGTCTCCTCATTTCAACAACACAATTTGTAAATTTTCTGGGAATGGATCCTCTTATGTGAAAAAGTGGTTATGTGGTCATGTTATTTGATCACAATCACTCATTGATGATGAGATAAGAGAGAGAAAAGTGTATAATTTTTAAATGAGTGATTATGATCAAATAACATGACCACATGACCACTTTTTCACATGAGAAGATTCATTCCCAAATTTTCTAGGTGTGTTTTTAACTATAGCTTATAATAGAGTTAGAAAAAGTCATGTTGAAAATTCAAGTTACATAATTTTTTTTTTAAAATTAATAACTACATAGAAAAAAAAAACTCTGGGAATTAATTTGTTTTGCATGGGTGACATGAAAGACACAACCTCAAAGATGATGGAAACTTTTTCCCAATTAAATAAAATTGAGTGAATAGGTTGAAAGTTGATAGAAGAAACTAGTGGTAGTTAACATTGATCTATAAGTCAAGTTATGAACCCCTCTATTTAGTGTTGGTGGGCAGAGTGTGTGTAATGGGTCGTGCAAGTTTCAATCGAAAGAGGAACAACAACTGCCCAAAAATTGACGTATGCTCCATGTGTTTTCAATGTTCAACTTCAATGATGCCAGCGCCAAAGGCCAGGGCATGGTGTAGTTTCCATGAGATGACCTAACAAAACCTCTCTCTCTCTCTCTCAATCCCCACCACTTGTATTTCATTTATCTCTTTGGACAATGCAGTGCTGGACCTTACCAAGCTTTTTATGTCTTTTTTTTGTTTTTGTTTTTCGGTGGTTACCAAGTCTTTTTCTTCGTGTTATAGTTCTTGTCTGTGTTTTGTTTTAACAGCAAGTCTCTCTCCACTAGGTTTGCATGGGCTTACATTTTTCTTCTTTTGGGAGTTATAAATTTTTAATCAGAATAAGAGAAATTAATCAAATCCGAAATAATAAAATTATAATATGTTAAAATTAAAAATAAATAAATAAAGTTGATTGATTCAAATCATGCTAGTTATTGTCCTACTAGGGTTTATAACTTCTGGCATAATATCACACCCCTTTTCTTTGTTGTTGTAATCAGACATCAGAAAGGGGCAAAAATTAGTGCCGCTACATTTGGTAATACTACTAGTTTTTAACTTCAACAGGTAGGATTGGACCACGCTGCGCTACTTTATAGGTATATCCAACCTATAGGGTGGTGCAAATTATTATTTGCATGGTTCACTTTTTCCTCTGTTTAAATTAGAAATCAATGTTCATAAAAAAAAATAAAAATACACCAATCAATGAGAGATATACATATTTTATTTTATTTTAATTGAGATATTTTAGATCTTTTTATTTTCTCTTTATGCTCTTTTATATAAGAGCTTCATATGTACAAATAAATTAACCGATTAATAATATCAATTTTTTCTCTGATTTCTCTTTTCATAATTTTAATCATTATTGTCTCTCTTTTACCTTCTAACATGGCATCAGTAGAAACTTTTTATGCTCCATAAATGGAGGTTTCGCTGCCATATTTTTTTCCCCTTTATGTCTGTTTCCTATTCCTATCATAAGAAAAAAATTTCGATCATTATTTCGACATCTTCTCCGGCAACCTTTCCTGTGCCATGGTATTTTCATTTTTTGTTGTTGCGGGGTGTCTTCTCTGGTTCCCAACAACCTTCCAGATCTACTTGATTTTCGTCCAGACCTGATTTTCCTCTGTTTCCTATTTTTATGACATCCTCTGTGTTTTTGTATTCCTGTCATCGTGCATTCCTTTCACCAGTGCATTCAATCTACCAAGTGTTCGACAAAAGTCTCCATTGAAGTTATTTGGATGTGTGGTTGCTATCTTTTGATTTTGATTTTTTTTTCCTGGCTTGTATTTGACCACTTTAATTTTATTTCCACATATATTTGTGGTGTTATTCAGGTCAGATTTATGTTTGTTATTCTATTTTGACTACCCATTTAGGGGGAGCATTTATCTCGGCTGTTGCCTGGTCTGCGGATTATCCCAGTTACAATGGCTCCGTTGACTTTTATCCTAGTTGCAGCACTGATGTTCTGGCTGATGGCTATCCCAGCCCTTCCTATGCTGATGTCAATTCCAGCACATTATAGCTGATGTCCATTCCAGCACTGTCTCTTTACCAGCTCTTCAGACTGGTGATCATTCTAGTTGATTTGTTGTGCTACTGATTTCTCCGGTTGATGTTATGTGAAACTTCATTTTAGTTTTCTTTCTTCCCAAGATGGATTGTTCATGCTATTCACCCTTCATCTCGAGGGGGGTATTATAGATATTCTAGATCATTTTATTTTCTTCTTATGCTCTTCTATATAAGAGCCCTATATATACAAATGAATTACCCGATCAATAACATCAATTTTTCCTCTGATTTCTCTTTTCAAAATTTTAATCACTATTGTCTCTCTTTTATCTTCTAACATGGTATTAGTAGAAATCTTTTATCCTCCATGAATGGAGGTTCCGTTGTCGTTACAGTTTTATCCTTTCATCGTGCATTCCTTTCACCAGTGCATTCAATCTACCAAGTGTTCGACAAAAGTCTCCATTGAAGTTATTTGGATGTGTGGTTGCTATCTTTTGATTTTGATTTTTTTTTCCTGGCTTGTATTTGGCCACTTTAATTTTATTTCCACATATATTTGTGGTGTTATTCAGGTCAGATTTATGTTTGTTATTTTATTTTGACTACCCATTTAGGGGGAACATTTATCTCGGCTGTTGCCTGGTCCGCAGATTATCCCAATTACAATGGCTCCGTTGACTTTTATCCTAGTTGCAGCACTGATGTTCTGGCTGATGGCTATCCCAGCCCTTCCTATGCTGATGTCAATTCCAGCACATTATAGCTGATGTCCATTCCAGCACTGTCTCTTTACCAGCTCTTCAGACTGGTGATCATTCTAGTTGATTTGTTGTGCTACTGATTTCTCCGGTTGATGTCATGTGAAACTTCATTTTAGTTTTCTTTCTTCCCAAGATGGATTGTTCATGCTATTCACCTTTCATCTCGAGGGGGGTATTATAGATATTCTAGATCATTTTATTTTCTTCTTATGCTCTTCTATATAAGAGTCCTATATGTACAAATGAATTACCCGATCAATAACATCAATTTTTCCTCTGATTTCTCTTTTCGTAATTTTAATCACTATTGTCTCTCTTTTATCTTCTAACATGGTATTAGTAGAAATCTTTTATCCTCCATGAATGGAGGTTCCGTTGTCGTTACAGTTTTATCCTTTCATCGTGCATTCCTTTTACCAGTGCATTCAATCTACCAAGTGTTCGACAAAAGTCTCCATTGAAGTTATTTGGATGTGTGGCTGCTATCTTTTGATTTTGATTTTTTTTCCTGGCTTGTATTTCGCCACTTTAATTTTATTTCCACATATATTCGTGGTGTTATTCAGGTCAGATTTATGTTTGTTATTTTATTTTGACTACCCATTTAGGGGGAGCATTTATCTCGGCTGTTTTCTGGTCCGCGGATTGTCCCAGTTACAATGGCTCCGTTGACTTTTATCCTAGTTGCAACACTGATGTTCTGGCTGATGGCTATCCCAGCCCTCCTATGCTGATGTCAATTCCAACACATTATAGCTGATGTCCATTCTAGCACTGTCTCTTTACCAGCTCTTCAGACTGGTGATCATTCTAGTTGATTTGTTGTGCTACTGATTTCTCCGGTTGATGTTATGTGAAACTTCATTTTAGTTTCTTTCTTCCCAAGATGGATTGTTTATGCTATTCACCCTTCATCTTGAGGAGGGTATTATAGATATTCTAGATCATTTTATTTTCTTCTTATGCTCTTCTTTATAAGAGCCCTATATGTACAAATGAATTACCCGATCAATAACATCAATTTTTCCTCTGATTTCTCTTTTCATAATTTTAATCAATATTGTCTCTCTTTTATCTTCTAACATGGTATTAGTAGAAATCTTTTATCCTCCATGAATGGAGGTTCCGTTGTCGTTACAGTTTTATCCTTTCATCGTGCATTCCTTTCACCAGTGCATTCAATCTACCAAGTGTTCGACAAAAGTCTCCATTGAAGTTTTTTGGATGTGTGGTTTCTATCTTTTGATTTTGATTTTTTTTCCTGGCTTGTATTTGGCCACTTTAATTTTATTTTCACATATATTTGTGGTGTTATTCAGGTCAGATTTATGTTTGTTATTTTATTTTGACTACCCATTTAGGGGGAGCATTTATCTCGGCTGTTGCCTGGTCTGCGGATTATCCCAGTTACAATGGCTCCGTTGACTTTTATCCTAGTTGCAGCACTGATGTTCTGGCTGATGGCTATCCCAGCCATTCCTATGTTGTTGTCAATTCCAGCACATTATAGCTGATGTCCATTCCAGCACTGTCTTTTTTCCAGCTCTTCAGACTTGTGATCATTCTAGTTGATTTGTTGTGCTACTGATTTCTCCGGTTGATGTTATGTGAAACTTCATTTTAGTTTTCTTTCTTCCCAAGATGGATTGTTCATGCTATTCACCCTTCATCTCGAGGGGGGTATTATAGATATTCTAGATCATTTTATTTTCTTCTTATGCTCTTCGATATAAGAGCCCTATATGTACAAATGAATTACCCGATCAATAACATCAATTTTTCCTCTGATTTCTCTTTTCATAATTTTAATCACTATTGTCTCTCTTTTATCTTCTAACATGGTATTAGTAGAAATCTTTTATCCTCCATGAATGGAGGTTCCGTTGTCGTTACAGTTTTTCCTTCTTTTCCCTTTTGTCACTTTCCCTTTCATCTTCTTTTTCGTTTTAAGGTTTTCCAGATCTACGGGTCATCTCTATTGTCCTAGATCTATGATTTCTTCATTGTTCTGGGTCATCTCCTTCGAATTTTCATTTTCTGTCTGTTCCCTTCATCGATCTACCTAGAGCCACGTCGTCAGCCACCTAGTGCCGCCACAAACCAGCATGTCATCCACCTAGCACCGCTCAAGCACCAGGCCCTAGACATCTTTCGCGCCTCTATCCTCCGTCAACTGTGCCCCTGTCATCAATGTCTCCGTTCGTGTCTTTGTCGTTCACGTATGCCATTTTCACCGCTGTTTCAGGTCTGGTCATCGACCACCATTCTTCTTCGATCGTGCGTCATTTCGCTCTTGTCAACCACCATTCGAAAACCATCGTCCGTCAGATCTATTCCTCATTCCTATTTTTCCAGCGAAGCTAAAATGTTGTTGTGGTTCTGTTCCTGTTTTCCGGCGCAGCTCAGCCTCATTCGCGTGGGTCCATCAGCCAATGTTATTGTCGCTCCAGATTTATTGTCGCCGTTGCTGCCATTGGTTCTCCGGCTCTGTCATCTCTCTTTCTCCCTCATGCTTCCATTACTTTTTTTTTCCTCTTTAGCATATTGGTTTCGTATGCCTGATATAGATTTTATTTTTTATTTTTGTGAATATTTTATTGAAGTTTGATATAGCTTGATTTGATTTCTATTTTTTCACTTTGCCATTGTTTGGCATTTGTTCTGATTAGCCTTGTATTTGGCCAATTTGATTTTATTCTCACATGTTGGTCGTGTTATTCAAGTCTGATTTGGCTTGTATTTGGTTTTGCCATTGTTTGGCTTTATTTTTGGCTTCCCATTCAGGGGGAACATTTATCTCGGTTGTTGCCTGGTCCACAGATTATTCCAGTTATATAGTGGTTTCATTCGTTGCTTTTATCCCAGTTGCAGCACTCTCGTTTAGGCTGATGTCCATCTCAACCCTTCTTTTGTTGATGTTCATTCCAGCACATTTTAGCTTATATCCATTCCAGCACTGTCTCTTTACCGGCTTTTCAGACTGATGGTCATTCTAGTTAATTTGTTGTGCTATCGATTTCTCTGACTTATGTTCGGTGAAGCTTAGTTTTAGTTTTTTATTTTCCAAGATGGAGTATTCATATTATTCACCCTCCATCTCGAGGGAGAGTATTAGAATATAAAAATAATATTTTATTTTATTTTATTTTGGTATGTTTATTATTTTGCATTAGGGTGAGTTGTAGAGTTTTACAATCATCATTCCTTTATATTCTCTCATTGTATCCATTTAAACCTAATCATTTTTACATCAATTTTATCTCTTTTACCTTCTAACATGGTAAAATATTATAGATATAAATATTTTATTTTATTCTAATTAAGATATTCTAGATCTTTCTATTTTCTCCTTATACTTTTCTATATAGAGCTCCATATGTACAAATGAATTACCTGATCAATAATATCAATTTTTTCTATGATTTCTCTTTTCATAATTTTAATCATTATTGTCTCTCTTTTATCTTCTAACATGATACATTATAAATTTTTTATCCTCCATGAATAGAGGTTGCGTTGCCATTTTTTCCCCTTTATGATTGTTTCCTTTTCCGATCATAAAAAAAAATTTCGATCAATATTCCAGCATCTTCTCCGGCAACCTTTGCTTTTCACCAGTCTGTGAAAGTAATAGCGTACATACGTTGACTTATATACTACAAGTTTGCTAAATATTTTTTGACCACAATACAAAAATAAAATAAAATAAAATTCAATTGTTGTACATATATGTCATAGGCTAACCTATATATAATTGACATTTTGAATAGCCGTGATAATATTTATAGGAAAAACTATATTCTCTATAAAAAAATTAAAAAATAAAACTATACTTATGAATAGGAGTGAAACTGGGCCGGGCCCGGCCTACAGGGGTCTACGGTTCAGCTTACATCAGGTCAAATCTGACCTAGTATATTTTGTATAATAAGTTAGGTTTGGGCCTTAAAAAAGCCTGTTTAATAAAAAGGCCGTAGGTCCACTTTCAAAAGGCCGGACCTATAAGCCCACAGGCCAGCCTATATTGTACTATTTATTTTAAATAAAATAAAATAGAGTAAGTATGTCTTGAAGAAAAAATAAAAGATATAAATTTAATCAATTGCAATTATTTATAACTTAATTATATTCGATTATATTTTAATAGAAATCTTATTTTATTTTTTATATATGAGGAACCAACATCTCAACATGTTAGATTGTATATATGAATATATTAAAAGATTTTTGGGAGAGTTGTACTTACTACAAGCATCATGATTTGTTTGTTGGATTCATGTAGTTATTTTAATTTACATAGTATGGATTTGTTTATTGGATCTGATGAAATATATATGATTTAGTTTGAGCATTTTGCTTTCGAAAATGACTTAAGTGCATATTGTATGAGTTTTGTTATGATTCATGATTCTGTTTGGACGTTGAAATTATGATTTTTGGTGTAGCAACTGAATTTGAGTACTTTGTAAAGTTGATTCATGGTTATGCTTGGAAGTTAAAAATTAACAGGCTAACGGGCCAAGCCAGGCCATTTATTTTTTTATAAACGGGTCAAACCAGGCTAATAGTTAGACTCATACTAGACTTGGGCCAGGCCAAATTGAAATTTTTTGACGTAGGATTGGGCTTTTTGGGGCAAAGCTTTGCCCAGCCCAGCCCACTTTCACCCCTACTTATGAATCGTGATTGTTATTGGGTTTTTTTTTCAATTAATTATTCATTTTCTTAATAAATGCGCGTGTTATACACACACATATAGCAATTTGAATTAGCAATATAGTTATTATCATATCATAAATCAAAGGAGTCTTAAAAATAATTTTTAATAATCAAACTTTTCTTTTGATATTAATAATCGAAAATTTAAATTGTACAGCTCATTAGTATAGCTTAAAAAAAAAAAAAAAAAAAAAATTTTTATAAAAAAAAAAAAAAAAAATTAATCCATAAACATATATAATTCTAGTGTTCAAAGTTTGTCCTACGCAACTCTGATTCGGCAAATGAGTACCAATGTCAATGCAGGTATCAATTAATAACTTAAATTAAGAACCAAATTCAAAGGTGGTTGGACTGAAAAATGAATATGTGATGAAACACGTTTTCAAAGTTTTTCAGCTACCCATATTTCATTCGAATTGTCAAATATAGCTTGCTTATCCCAGTGTACGTAGATAAATTTAGACCAGAAGTTTTTTTTTTTTTTTTGCCATTAATTAGAAGTTATTTTTAGTGTTCTTGGCATTAATTGACAATAACACCAATGTTAATATCAAAATTCAAATTAATTAAAAAAATTTCTCTCTGAAAAATTAGAATTTGTACATTGTGATGGTTAATATACTAAATGCCGAAAGTTGTTGTTGGAATAAGTCACTAAAAACAATTAATATTAAAACTAAAAAAAAATGGGGAAGGGGAGTATACATTTTTCGAAAATTTATAAAACCACTTTGTATATTTTTATTTTTTATTTTTGGTACATTGCCAGGAGGTATCCCCATTCAACCTTCTCCGGGCACCATGCCCTCGGGGTACGGCCCGTTTGGGCTAGCCCCTCATTGTAACAGTGAGTGCACTAAGCTTCGCAACCGGAGAAAGGACGAGACTAATCCCCCAACCGAAGATTTTTGGCTTATCCTCTGGCTCCCAAAGATTTTTCAAGAAACTGCTTGAGGCAGGGTTTGATCCCAGCACCAAGCAATCCCTTGGGAGCTCAGCTGCCAACTGAGCTACCCTTAGGGGTTACTTTGTATATCTTTTAGGTAGGTGTGTAAATGGATCAGACGACTTGTCATATACAACTTGGCTTGCCTTTGGCCTGATTTGACTTAACCTGTTTTAAAAATAGTACAGGTTTAAGCTAATTAAAAAGCTTGATTAGAATTCATGTCACAAGTCTATTTTAACAAGTCTGGTTGATATTTTTTAATAAATAATATTTTATTTCATTTTTAATAAAATAATATCATATTATTTTTTAAAATAATAAAATAATATATGATTATTTTTAATAAAATAACAAGATATTATTTTTTAATTAAATAAAATCTTGTGGTTTTTTTAATTTTTCTAATTTTTCACAATCTTTTATCTTTTCACTTGTCACACACATTTTTTCCAAACCTTAAATTCTTTCGTCGCCACCGTTCTTCTCTCATTCGCCAAATTTGGCTATAATTTGGCCCTTCTCATCTTCTCATACCTTTCAAACCATCCATCGCTCGCTATTGACTCTCAAGACTTTCCTTAATTATTCTTTGTATTTTTTTGCTCTTTTTGTCTCATTGATAAAATTGTCTCTTTTCAAAATTTCTATAAAAAAAATATATTTATTTCATTTATGGGTGTTGTATGCATCTATGTATCTTGTTCTTGTTTTTTGGGCATATGTTTATGTGTATGACTTTTAATTTGTTTCTCTTTATTTATTAATTATTTTTTGTTGAGAAATTATTTTTATCAGTCTAATTTGATTGGCTTTTACTTGTTTTGCAATTGCTTATTCTTCTTTTTTTTTGGGTGGATATAATTGCTTCTTTTACGTTAAAATATCATGGTTGTTTATCCTTAAAATAAATATTTTTGTGCTCATTTTTTATAACACAAATATATATATATATATATATATATATGTGTGTGTGTGTGTGTGTGTGTGTGTGTGTGCGTGTGTGGGTGTGCGTGTGTGTGTGCACCTGCCTGTATAAAAATTTAATTTATCTTTTTTAAAGATATTCACTACAAGAAAAAAGTTTATTTGTGACGAAAAATTTCGTCATAAATTTTGTCACAAATGACAATTTTCGACACAAATAATCAAATTTCGTCACAAATAAACTTGCGACGCAAGAATTTGTGACGAAATTTACTTGCGACATAGGCATTTGTAACGAAATTTCATAAAATTTCGTCACTAATAAATTTTTTCTTGCAATGATTCGAATCCGTTCATCACTTCGCGACTAATTCGATTCGGAGCAATTCTCGAGATTAAGGCTTTAACCTGGGTAAAGTTAAAGACACCTGTAAGGACTACAGTGTAGTTAAATAGCAGTAAGGGTATTTGTGAGATACTAATTAGATTTTTGAGTTAGAAACATGTTAATTAAACAATTATTATTAATTACTTAAGTTGGGATCTTGGGGATTTTCAGGTAAAAATCTGATAACAATTCAAAGAAAAATTACACTGGGTGTCACTAAATGACAGAAAACCACTTAAATTACATGGCAAAACACTAAAAACATAAGGAACCCCACTTCCTTCCCATCCATCAGCAACCCCTCACTTCTCTCTCTAAGTTTGGAGATTTCAAATTTTCTCCTCTTTCTCTTTAAGATTTCACCACTTAAACTTCTTCAAAATCCAAAACACTCTTCATAAATCTTGTTCCTTAGCCTTTAAACTTGTGAAAGCTTGTGTTCTTGACCCTTGAACCTTAAATTTTGTTGTTGTAACCTTACCATACAACAGCTGTATGTTCATTCCTTTTATGGCAAAAAAATGGTGGTTGAAGCTCCTTATTGAAGAACACTCATCCTTTGATTATTCTTTGAGTTTCTAGTGTAAGTTTCTTGCATTTTCTTCTTGAAAAGTTCTATCTTTACTCTTCTAAAATTATGTTCTTGGTTCTAAATCCTTGAATATCTTACGAAGGTGTGTTCTTGGTGAAAAAAGCCTTCTTGGTGAGAAAAGGTTGGAGCTTGAGCTAAAAGATCCATCTTGGAGAAGTACGACTTGGATCCATGGAAAAGATGACTCTCAAACCCTTCTTTCCTTCACTTTCATTTCAGCCATGATGAGTTCTTGTTGATAATGATGTTGTAAATTATTAAAAATGGGGTCTTGGTGTGTAAAAGTGTTGGTGGAAGTCTTAAACTCAAGAAAGATGAAGGCTTGTAAGAAAAAGCGTCACCTTTGGCTTATGTGTGAGTTGTTTATTGAAATGGATGAACAAAGAACCCTAAAACCAACCATGATGATTCTGCCCTATTCATTTAAATTAGGATTTGATGGTCAAAATTAATAAAGATGATACATTTGTGGACTAATGGCTTGAGGGACTTGATTAAACAAAGAAAGTGTGTAGAAAAACATGTAAAAACCCTAAATTTGGACACTATACAATTCGCCCATATGGTGTAGCCTAGGGTTTGAAATTTTAAAATATGTTCTAAGACTTAATTAGGACACTAATGAAGGGACTAAATGAGGTGGACTAAGCATAATTGATTAATAAATTATTAAACTCTAAAATTTGGCCTAATTAGGATTTAGAACCACTAATCATGTAATTAGTGAAGTTAATGAACTAAGGCATAGTTGATGATGTGGAATTACATAAGTAATATAATAAAAAGATAAACCCTAAAGTTATGTTCACTTAGGGTTTCAAACTAAACCTAAGTAGAGTTTGCTAATTAAACCTAATTAAGGGGTCAAATGCTAACTTAAGCCTAAGGTGAGTTTGAATCCACATAGGAATGTAATTAAATGGTGGAAAATTATAAGGAAATATCCTATGTATAATTCGGCCATACCTTGATTAATTAGGGTTTAGGGTTGCAAAATATTAATGTATGATGAATTAGGGTTTGATTGTGTGATTAAAGATTAATTCAACTTGTGGATTGAAGTGTGGATTGATTTTCCATGTTGTTGGACCTTATGGTGTGCCATGACTATACAAGGGTAAGTAACCTTAAATTGGTTGATCTTTGAATTAGTGGCTTAAAGTATAATTAATTAAGTTTAAAAGGCTTAAAAGTGAATGATCTTTGAGAAATGAATTGTGATTCTTGGAATTGTCTTAAGTTGTGGACTTAAGTCTTAGGATCCTAATGTGAACTAATGTTCAAGGTTATGAATGACATATAAGGATGATAAATATCTTTATTAGTTGTAAGATAAGTGGAAAAAGCCTTAACCTAAGAGAGTTTATTGATGGACTAAGTGTCTAATGAGTTGTTGTTGACTTAGGTAACAAATGAACACCTTGTGTACCTAATGTGTGTCACGACCATGAAGGATGTGTATGGCTAAGATGAATTGAAAATAATCCAAGTTATCTTAGTTGCCGTAGAGTTTGGTTCTAAGATGATTGAAGTGCTTAAATTACATAGTTATTTGTGTTGTAAGGTAACACTTCTATATAAGCTAAAACATGTAATTATGTAATTAATGGTCTAGACTTGTGTTAGGCATATTATTGGCATATGAGTATGAAAAATGGAAATGAGCCAAGTATGAAGACTATAAAACCTAAGGGTATATCTTAAAAGAAATGGAATCAATAAATGGTTAAGTCTTGTATATTTACTTGACTGATTAACATGTAATTAATCTATATGTATGATTCCTTCTATAGGTGTGCCTAGAGATACTTGCTTGCGAGGACATTGAGTTAGAGCATGCGTACTTGCCTTGACAAGTGGGCTTTAGTATAGCTCTCTGTGGTAAGATCTTTGTTTAGGATGTTCCTCTTCACTTCTGGCCTCACCATGATGGTGGGCATTATGGTTGAATTATATGAAAGTGTGAGATATGCTGTATATGTGTATTCATTCACATTCATATAGAGATTATATGATTTATTACGTTATGATGCACTGATGATGTATGTTATGAGGATCCTGGCCAGTGATTGGGTATGTAGGCTTCTTGGGTCATTCCCTTAAGTTATTTCATACTCTACAGAGATTTGTGTGTAGACTGCCTATGACTAGACTCTGGGAGTTATTGCACACTAAGCATGTTAGACAAGTCAGGTTGTTGGTTATTTGAGGTTCGAGTCCTGGAATAGCTAACTAGGATTAGATATGATGCTATGTTTATGTTGTATAATTATATATATGCTTTATATCTCACTTGTCATGCAGGAAGTGAGCTCAAGGGAATAAAGGATTCTATATAAACCTTGAGCTTACTCAGATTGTTGTTATCTCACCCCTTATTGGGTACATTATTTCAGGTACCTATCATAGTGGTGAGCCTTCCATAGGCAAGGGCCAGACACATGGCTAGTGGAGTGCCAGTTGGATATTTATATGTTAACATGTTTAGTGTTTCTAACATGCTATAGCTATGTTATTTTGCGATCATGGTAATTGTATAATAATGCTCATGACTTGTATTTGATGAGCTAATGGGAGAATTATGTATTTGCTATGGATTTATTTAGATGCATGTGTTGAGGATATAAACATGATGTAATTGATGTTTTAGTTTTGGGTATGGAGCCTTCATGTATGTATTGACCCATTGAGGGGATCACAGTTCGTGTGGGACTTATGAGATGACTGATTATATAAATTGTGTCTATCAGGATTATGTTATTGAGTGATAATCTTATCTCCCAGATATTCGTTAAACAGTCGTTATGTTGTCTGAGAGACTCTAGCATGAATGACACTTATTGTCATATCCAGTTAGTCAATGGCAACTAATAATGACTAATGGGATTAGTTAGTAGATGTAAGTTTTAGAATTTATGCTTATGCAATATCTCATGTGAATGATTTTGAAAATGTTCTTAGAACATGTTTTGGAAAAAGTTAACTCATATTTTCGTAAGACAATTTCATATTCAATAAAATAATGTCTTCCGCTGTGCACGCTATAATATCATGTATGTTAACAATCAGAGTACTACGAGGTATTACACCTCCCAAAGATGGTAGTAGGGAGGATCGAACACATGCTTTCATCCTCATCTGCTTAGTTCCCTGACGTCAACTGAGCTACCATCATTTGATATTAAAATTTAATTTTATAACTAAAAATCAATAAAATTAGATTCGATTAATTATTTTTTATTTTTAACAACGTAGTTAAATTATCAATATTTTGGGTTGTGTTCATCTACTACATAAAGTAATTATAACATATAATTACAAAATGCAATATATTATTTTTGAAGGCTTAGTGGGCTTGATTGGTCAGTCCAAACCTTGTATATTTTAAAAATAAGTCAAGTCAAGCTTAACATTTAGCTTGTATCATGCTAAAATATAATCCAAGCTTGAAATAGTTTTTATAGGCCTAGCCCATTTACGCTAAAGCCTGGCTCATTTACATCCCCCTTTAGGCATATATGTCTTGGAGTGTAACACTACTAAATTATAAATTAATGAATATTAGACCCTTCAATATAAGATATTTACCATCAAGTATTTATATTTTTCCTGTTTGTATGTTCCCTCCCATTCATCTACTTATTTGAGCGTTAGAATTCTTACAGATATACCATCCCCTCTTGCCCGTCAAAGCGTGGAGAGAAATTTCATCTTGTGTACCTTATTTTATGTTGTTTACCATCAACCTTTGCAATCCTTTGTTGGGTATGACTCATACTTCGCATATTGATGATGGCCCTTGTTGGCGAGGTCAGTAGAAAGCCAATTGGAGTCCCGCTCCCAGGTGAGCTCGGGAGGGTCTTGGGGAGCCCCGAACGGGGGTGCAGAGGGAAGCGCCCCTGAGCCTGTACAGGCTTGGTACTGTTGTGGGCCTCTTACTTACTAAAATTTTCTTTTTCCTATTAGTTTGGGCTTAGGCCCATGAATAGCTGATGTTAGGATTTTTAAATCCTATTTATATTCCCTTGCAAACTTAGTGACTTGTAACGAGAGGTGGTGAGGTCATATAGTACAGACAAGCTGGACGTAGCTTACATTGGGTAAACTAGGGTAAATCACTGTGTCAAAATCTTTCTTCCTTTTCTCTTTATTGTTTTCGATTTGTATGTCGATTTCCAACATCCTTGACCCCGTGACAGTCTTCAACTACCATCGTTCATAAAGAAGCCCCAAAAGTAGTGTTCCAACCAATTTGAATATCTTTGACTAAATAGTAAGATTACAACTACAACCATCAACCATTCATTTTTTTCTTTCTATCTAAAGCAAACTTATTAATGTGCGCACGCATGTATCTGTGTGATTGTGTGTAGAAAGAGAGAAAGAAAAAAAATTGCATAGATTTTTATTTTGAATCACTTTCTGTATTTATATGATTTATTTCTTAATAGAATTCAAATCCTTATAACTATTTAAATACAAAAATAAAAAGAATAATAACAATTAAAATTTATTCTAGGTAAATGAATCCATATATATTTTTAAGAAAAGTCAAACCTCTAGATAAGGGTTAATGGTGAGGATCATGAATAATTTGTATGAGGTTATATGATCAAATTTTATAATAAAATTCAAAAAACATCACTACTAGAAAGATCTTCATTTTCGATTGACCTTTTTCGTCGATATTGAAATAGCTTTTATCAAAAATTTAGTTTTCAAAGGAATTTTAGAAAAATTATACCCCGTTCAATTTTAGTTGTAGAAATTTCTTTCGACGAAAAAAATTGTCCAAACAGTTTATTTTTGTCAAAGGATTGTGGTTGACAATATATATATATATATATATATAATTTCGTATTTAATTTCGTATTTAATTTTGATATATATATATATATATATAATTTCGTATCTAATTTTGACGGAATTTATCATCTATGTCTGTAAAAAATGTCTGTCAAAATTTTTTACCGAATACAATGCGGTCAAAATGTAATCCTTTGAAAACTGTCATATATGCATTTTTGACAAAATTTGATTGAAATTACCGTAAAAATGACTGTCATATTTTTCAATGAAATTTGAATGTAAAATTCGTCGAAAATTTTATCGAACATATCATACTTGAAAACAATATGTGCATTGTTTTTTTGACGGAATTACTAGTCCATCAAAAATAATGAAAAAATTTAAATTAATAAATAAGTATAAAAAATATAAAAAAGATTTGTACCTGATTAATTTATATACACAAATAAGTAGATAATAAGCCATAAATTGTCATAAATAATAAAAATAATGAAATCAATTATAGTCCATACAATACACAACATCAATTATATACAAACATGAAATAAAAAAAGTCATTTGTTTGGCATATCGTGATAACTATCATGGTCATCACCAATATTTGCATCTTTAATACTAGGGTCTTGAGATGGGGGTTAAGTCTCGTTTGTTAGTATATAGGTGTTTTAGAGACAATTTGAGAGTTAGATTGACCCATATACTTCTTTATTGGTATGACACCGAGAATAGGCATTGGAAATCTCGGGTAAAACTAGCACGACTCGACTACTTGTATGGAGACGCAAGGTAGAGTCCTCGTGAGCTGCTGACATGCAGATGTCTTAGTTGACTCATGGGTGGACCTATTGGAGAATAGCTCGCATTGAACTAACCCGCCAAGAGACACTATTGGAAAATCTCATAGATAGTATCAATAGTTAATGTCTCTTATTATTTAGGTGTGTTTTTCCTTAGACTTGACGTTGTCACATAAACTTGTGCTATGAAAGGCTTGCTTTGATTGTATACCTTGTATGCCTACAACATAGAAACTCGTAAGTATAGTCTTGAGCATACCCTAAGGACTCAGGGCTAGTGTGACAAGCTGAAGGGATTCTTCAATCTTAGTGAGAAATTAGGTTATCCGTAGACCGGTGAAAGCAGTATGACATTTACGGGACTCGGAAATCTATGCATAGTAAAGGAGTCATGAGATGACCTGCTCTTTAGAGTTCGTAAATGAAGATTTTCTATTTCGATAAAAGCTAACCCTAGATCGCAAGGGTTTATACGTTTCCTTTCCCCAGGTCAATGGGATGGAGAACCGAGATGAAACGACAAGTACACACAGTAACCAAATAGGTATAACAAGTTGATCATTTGATGAACTCGACTAGCTCTGGGACACCAAAGCATTGGTAGTGCTTGTGTTGTCATTAGATGGATTGGGCCTAATGGGCCCAAACCCATTTATGTCAGTGGCTATATTGAGTTTGATAGGTCACACACAATTATCTTAAGTTGTCTTAAATTCTAGCATATGTGGTTTGGGCTCAATAAGGGTTAATGGGCATGAGTTGGTGAAGCCCACATATTGGTCCAAGAGATGGAAGGTGGCATCATGGGCCAAGTGGGACTTAATCCATGATGCAACCTGATTAATTTAAATGTTAAAATAATTTGATTTCTCAAATTGAAAATTTGAATTTAAATACAATCATCAAATTAGATTTAATGACAACAGAGAAAATTAAGGAAAGTGACTAAAATTGGGGAAACCAATCAATTGAATTGATTGGATAAAATTAAGAAAAATACCCAATGATATTAAGAGATGATTAAGGCGTTAATTTGACCTAGCTATTAGGTTGATTAGCCGCCATATATATATCCCCCTTGTTCCTTATTTTCTGTAGAGAACACTTCTCTTATTTTCATCCACTAAAACCTAGCCAAAACACATATATGTATGGAGGCCTCTTTCTCTTTCTCTTTGAGTCACTATAGGAGCCACTCTCCATTGCCCCTTCTCTTGAGTTTAGCAACCTCTCTAGAAGGATGTTGGGTGTTGAAGAACCATTCTTCTTTTACAAGACAATAAGGTGGTGTGGACTTCCATCGAAGAACTTATGTTTTTCAAGTCTCAAATGGTGATCACGAACGTATTTGATCAGCAGTTTTAATTCGAACAAAGGCATCATCTTTAATCCCTCAACATGTCTATTGCATGTATATTGGGCAAAACATATATAAGGGGGACAAATAAAAAATTTATTTTTCCCTCTTGTGTGTTCATGGGCTACAAAGGCCATTTTCATCATTCACATCCAGAGTATCTAGACACCCAGAAGCATTGTTGTCAAAAACTAGTGTTAAAAACGTGTTAAAACACAAGTAAAAATGGTTCTTAGTAAAAACGCCGCGTAGAAACGTAAAAATGGTAGAAACATAAGTTTTTACTTAAACTCAATGTTTTTTTTTAAAATCCTTTTTCCACTTTTTTAAACTTAATTTTCTCTTTTTGTGCTTTTTTAACTTATGTTTTATATAGTTATGTGATTTATATCTTTAAAATATAAGGTTATTCATTGAATTTTGAGTAGTGACTTATATGATTGTATATATATATATATATATATATATATATGTATGTATGTATGTATGTATGTATGTATGTATGTATGTATATATATATATAATTTTGTATCTTAATCTTAAGTAGTAAAAACTTTACATTTCGTGTCGTTTCTACGATTTACGTTTCTATCACCCCTTCCGTTTCTACATAAAAACTCAATTTTGACAACATTGCCTAGAAGCATACAACAATGTCTCAAGGATCCTGTGAAAAAATCTCTCATTTTGCTCCAACTACCTTTGCATAATTGATATTTGGCTCTTCTATTGGAAACTTATCCTCAAGTGGAATTCTTGATGGAAAGCTGTGTAATCAGTATGTGCACTGATCCACCTTTTGATGCAACACTCTATATGATGTGGTGTTGGAAATTTTGTTCAAATGCATTCGTTTTATTCTTATACAGTGACTAAAAATGAATGATAATTTTGATTATCCACGATTCAAAGTTTGATAAAGTTTTTCTTGTATTTCAATCATGAGCGTAGCAAGAAACAAATGCTTCGAATAATAACAGAAGGAAAGAAGAGAGAGCAAATCCAAGATTTTACTTGGTTCAAATATTCAGGGTGAGTGAGTTTCCTACATCTAAGGGTACATAGTTAAAATCCCTATGTTCTTGCACTAATAGAATTTAAATGTACAAGCAATTGGTACAAAGAAAAATAATACCAAAAATACTTCGAGACCTCAAGAACAAACAAACACAAAACAACCCCAAATCTGGAACCCTAAGACTAGTAATTACAGGTACATAACCAAGGCAAACAACACCAAAATCTACGAAACTAATCAACATAAGAAATACCACAAATATCTCCATCTTGTTATACAAACCAAAAATCTATTTCTGACTTCAAATCTCCAACAAGTCAAACACCAAGAAATTACTAGGTTCTTCAAGATTTTGCTCTAACACAAGACCGACAACCATGAAACGAGCTATCAAACAAAACACAAGGTAAAAGCATAAAGAATCAATCGGAGAAAGCTTCAGAATCTGGTTTCGAGTGAAACCGTAGATCCCCAAATCTTGAGTCTCGAAGAAAGTAGAGAGATTGAAGATGAAAATACAAGTGATGCAAAATATGTGTGGTGAGAAAAAAAGGTATTAGATATATAATAAAGTGAAACACAACATTTCTAATTTTAACAAAACGACAACAACTCTAAACACAATACACTTACACACACATACACTTATTCTATTATTTAATAAAACAATATAGTTTTGTAAAATATCACACACAAACTCCACTTATTTTTAAAACCAAGTATATGAACAAGGATGCTGCAAAAAATTTGTTGATAGGACAACTTTAGCCATAATATCTGCAATATTAACTTATGATGCTATTTTTTCAATTTTAACAGACCCATTAGATATAATATCCCTTACGAAATGAAGCCTAACATCAATATGTTTGGTTCTTTCATAATAAGCAGACACTATTTTTAGACAAGTGTATTGCACTTTGAGAGTCACAATACACTTATGGTATGACCTCAACGAAGCCTATCTCACCCATTATACCTTTAAGTCACATGGCTCCTTTTACAGCTTCAGTGAGGGCAATATATTCTACCTCAATTGTTGAAAGTGCCATAATTTGCTGCAAATTTTATTTTCAACTCATTGGTATCCCACCAACAGTGAACGCCATGCCAGTTAAGGATCTTCTTCTATTTAAATTTATATAGCATAGTCAGAATCACAGAATTTTTTCACAGAAAAAAGAATTAGATTAGTACCCTGAGTAGAATAATTCAAACAATATTTAGAAGTGTTATTAAGATACTTAAGGAGCCATTTTATAGTATTCCAGTGTTCCTCACAAGGATTTCCCATAAACCTACTTACTACAATAACATATGTGCAATATCAGGCCTAGTATTAATCATATCATGCATCAAGCTGTCTATTACACTAACATATGGTACATTTTTCATATAGATAGCTTCTATAGGTGGCAATTTAGACAAAACAGACTTTAGCCTAAATTGAGCACCTAATGGCACATTTACACGTTTTAAAATATGCATAGAAAAGAGTTTCACTACCTTCATAACATCTTGATATTAGGGGAGTAATAAGGTTTTACTCTTCCTATCTCTAGTAATATGCATACTAAGAATCCGCTTGGTAGGTCCTAAAAATTTCTTATCAAATTCTTTTCTAAGCATATCCTTGAGTTTGTTAATCTCAATTAAGTCTTTTAAAGCTATAAGCATGTCATCAACATATATTAATAAGTACACAGAACAATCATTTTCAGCAAGCTTGTAATAAACACAACGATCATAATTGCACTTAACATAACCATGAGACATGACATACTCATCAAATCTCATATACCATTGTCTAGAATCCTGCTTGAGTTTATATGAGTATCTTTGCAGCAAACACACCTTATTTTCAGAGCCTCTCTTTATGAAGCCTTCAAGCTACTCCATAAAGAACTGCTCATCCACCATACTATGTAAAAATGTTATTTTTACATAAAGTTGCTCAAGTTCTAAGTCTAATATAGCAACTATAGACAAAATGAGCCTAATTGATGTATGCTTATCAATAGGAGAACATATTTCATCATAATCAACACCCTATACCTCTGAGTAGCCCTTTGCTATAACTCTTTCTTTTTACATTGCTTCCTCAACACCAGGGATTTTAGGTTTCTTTTTAAAAACCCATTTGCAGCCTATGATTCTCCGTAAATGTTCAAACCAAGTGGTTTGAACCGATCCCACACCTGTCACCCAGTCACCTAATACTGATGTTCGTGGTTTGTATTGAATCGATTTAGGAAGAAAAAATTATTCGACTCAATTCCTTCAGTTTGATCATGTAATCATTTATTTGGTTTGAATTTTTTTCAAATCCAATCGAATTTTATTCGATTTGAAATGAATTGGATCGGTTTTCATTTTTTGAAAAGTTTAAAATTTGTATGATAATTATTACGCATATAACATATTTTTTATATGCATTGACTTTATAAAGTTTGTATAATAATTACTATGCAATCTAGAAGTATCAGTATACGATAATCTAATTTTCATACAATATAACAAAAAGTTGAAACTAGGTAAACTCGGTAAACTCGGTTTCAAGTATTTATCACCTGTTGGATAAAAAGGAAAATTAAACAATAACAAAGTAAGGAAATTAATCTCAATTACTAATACAGAGAGATCTTAAAATAGTTTTTATTTCAGTAGTATCACATTCACGTGAAAATTGTAAAACTAAATATTTAAAAACAAATGCTATATTTATGTAGCAAATAATTCATACTTTTGTAGTATCCTACAATGTTAATAAAACCGGATCGACCCGGGAACCGGTCATATAACCAGTCCGGTTGAAGTAACAGACCGGCCATGTATTAGAACCGGTGCGACCTGGAAGGTTTTTATGAAAACCGAGTACCTGGTCGGTTAACCGGTGACCCGACTCTATCCAAAAAAAAAAAATTCCAAATTTTTTTTTCAAAAAAAATCATAATGGATATATTTGAATATTTTTTTGCTTATTGACTTACATAAGTTATGTACATATAACACTTATATTATCTCAATTATGCATTATACAGAAAATTTTGATTTGATTTATAGTTAGAGATGTCGTTTACTGAACCTGAAGCCCCGTATCACGATCATTATATTTTTGTTTGATCTTTTATTGGATAATAATATGTGATTTATTATATTAAAATATTTGAAATTTTTATCATTTTTTTAGATATCTGAGTATGTTTATAATTTTTTAATATAAATTATAAAATTGCATATAATTACCGGGTCATGTGGTTGAACCAGTGACCTATGATGCACCGACACCGACACGGGACACGGGACATGACACGACACGAAACGTCGACACGTTAATTCTAAAAAATGTCATATTTAGACACGTTGGGACACATTTTGATATTAAATAAAAATTTTAATATATATAATATAATTTTTATTTAATACAAGAGTAAATACTTTTTTTGGTCCTTAGCAAAAAATTCGGTCCTCACTTTAGTCTCTTGCAAAAAAAAATTAGTCGTCTATCCCTATGAAATTCAAAGTGGACCCATTTTAGTCCTTTTGAGGGACTAATCTGGGTCTTTTTTGAATTTGTGAGGGATCATGATTTCAACTAAATGGGTCCACTTTGAATTTCTTAGGGATCTCAAGACTATTTTTTTTGTAAGGGACTAAAGTGAAGACCGTATTTTTTGTTAAGGACTTAAAAGGGTATTTACTCTTAATACATATAACAGTCCATAATAAGTCATATAACCAATCAAATATTCAAATTTCATAACATAAATATAAACAAAAATAATTTTTCGTACTATATTAATTTTTCATGTCAAATTTCATAACAAAAAAATTGATTTATATTGTTTTTATATTTAGTTAATAAAATAAAATTAAGACTAAAAAAAAACATGTCAGATGCGTGTCTGAACGTTGACCGCGTGTCGGAAAAAGTTGAGTGCGTGTCGGAAAAACGTGGTGGAACGTGTCGAAGAGTTGACCGTGTGTGCCAAAATGTTGACAGCGTGTCTGAACGTGTCGGTGTCCGACACACAAATTTTTTAAAAAGTCGCGTGTCCGTGCTTCTTAGTCAGTGACCCACTTGTTAAACCAGTGACCTAGTACCTCGATCGAGTCAATGATCGGATCGATTTTAATAACATTGGTATCCTATCCAAAAGTTAAATTACAATGATGGTAGTAACATAAACTTGCTAAAATGTATCAATAAATTTTCTTGAGTTTAGCTAATAGGTTAATGAATCTTGGGTTTAGAATTTGTTGGAGTGTGATTGAGGAATAGACCAAAGTAGGTATAAGGGATTAATATATTAAATCGGTTTAGATTGTATTGGTTTTCACCAACTAAACCAATCTAATTAAAATTTGCAGGTTTTTTTCTCGAATTTTTGGTTCGATCACCATAGTTTGAATCAGTTTGAATCGGTTGATGAATATCCCTACCAAGATATAGTTAAACTCTCTTGAACTCAATTTTACTACGGTTCAATTTCAATTTCAATTAAGTTACCTCAACAAATTATTAAATATAATATTTTAAACTATCAAAATATTAAATGTTTTTTATTCAAATAATTGAGAAAGTATTGAGCTGATTTTTAAAGAAGATAGAACATGCCTAGATCACAATTAAAAAGGCACATTTTCCCATTTATTAATCACCGCACTTTATTTAATAACATATTTGTTATATTACCAGAAAATGGCTATCATAAATCGTTTTTCTATTGTTTGATTCATTTTTATTAAACGTCTTCATTATAATAAAAAAGATAAGATTGTGTATAAGAATTGTTCTTATTTTTTATTTTATTAATCAAGGTTTAATGGGATATGGTGATTTTTATTATAATAGTAAAATTATTATATCATTTTTATTTTATTTTTTGTTTCAAATATATTATTTGATTTATTTATTTTTCATTATTTTTATTTTTTAAAATAAAAATAATGAGACATTTTTAAAATTATTAATAGAACTATAAACTAAAATTAAAAATAGGAGACGATCTAACTATCCTTAAATCTTGTAAGAAAAAACATTTAATTTTATAGCAATTTTTTTTTTTAATAAAAAACCTGTCATCTGAAAATAATATTATAAAACAAACCACACAACTCAGCATCCTTGACATATCTTTGTTGTTTTGCTGGCTTCTAAAGATACGGTGTTTACTTCTTCAGATCCGACGAAAAAGGTAAGAAGAAACCTACAAGGATCAAGTTAAACGCTTTTTTATTTATTTATTTTTACTTTTTTCTTTTCAAATGAAAATTAATAAGAAAAAAAATATATATGAAAAGGTGACAATAGAAACAATTGAATTGAATTGAATTAAATAAAATGAAAAGAAAGCAAAGAGTCCCACAGTATTATTACTAAGTCCACCACCACCACCCTTTTGATATTTGTTGTTAAAGAAAACCCCTTTATATGTTTTTTTGTGTGTGTGTTAGTTTCTTGTGTGTTGTGTCATTGTGCGTGTGTACTTTTGGAGTGTTGCATAGCATTGCATCATCTTTAGAACCAAAAAACAAAAGCCCCCCTCTGCTCTGCAAGAGTGTGGGTCTGTTCTTGCCTGTGTCTTTGGCCTTTTATCTCTGCTTCCATGTCGGCCATACACTTCATCATCTCATGGTTTTGAATATTTGAACACTAAAGATTCAGCTTTTGTAAAATTCTGTTTTTTTTTTTCTTCTTCTTCTTCTTCTTTTTTGGCGGGTCTTTGTTGGCTGAGAATTTTGGAGCTTGGAGGAGATCTTGTTGCAGATATTCTTGTGTAGTCAGTTACAGATTTTCCTTTTCTTGTGTTTTGGTTCTATCCTCTTTCATCCTTTTTATTTATTTTTTATTTATTTATTTACCTGAGACAGGACAGTGACTGAGACTGTTGTGGAACTGGATCTTGAACTGTGTCATGTTTTTGCCATCATTCAATTGCAACCTTATCACTGTCTCTCCAACTCTCCCTTCAAATTCTCTGTTTGAACCATCCTCTATAAACAGAAAAGGAAAACAAAAAACTTGGTGGGGTTGAACTATTATTTTGGAAAAAAATAAAAATAAAATTGGTCCTCTTGCTTCCATGAAAGCTTCCCTTTGACATCTCCAATTGTCCAAGACATTAGGGTTTGTTTGAGTGTCAAAGTTTTGGAGACAAAGCAGTTAATTGACAGCAAAGAAAAAGAAAAAAAGGAAAAAAGGAAAAAATGGAAGCTTCTCAAGTCTGAATTGGTCAGTCAGCAAAAATTGGGACTCGAAGAAACTGTGGACGACTGGGATTCTTTTCTCAGTGGAAGAAATAATTTGCAACCACTTTGTGTGTGAGGTTTCTCTGAAATTGTTGTGTACACGTGGCACATAATTTTCTTCTGGTTTCAGCTTTGCTGTGATCATATATGCTTTTTCAGGTAAGAAAGATGTTTTAATTCATGGAAGATAAAAAAGAGAGAATGTTTTGTGTTTTTTTTTTTGCTGCACCCCATCATTCTTAGTCATCAATACTATGCTTAATTTGGGAAACTTATACGGTTGAAGCAATTTTTGCAGTGAAAGTTGTCTGAGATGATTACATTTATGGATTCAAAGGAGAAATCAAAAGAGGAGGAAAGGTGTTTGGATCCTCAGCTATGGCATGCCTGTGCAGGTGGGATGGTGCAGATGCCAGTTGTGAATAGTAAGGTATATTACTTCCCTCAGGGCCATGCTGAACATGCATGTGGACCTGTTAACTTCAGGAATTGCCCCAAGGTTCCGCCTATGGTTCCGTGCAGAGTGGCAGCTATCAAATACATGGCTGATCCTGAAACAGATGAGGTTTATGCTAAACTAAGGCTTGTCCCTTTGAGTAGCAATGATGTTGATTATGACCAAGATGTTGTTGGGGGCATCAATGGGTCTGAAACTCAGGACAAGCCTGCTTCATTTGCAAAAACCTTGACACAATCGGATGCAAACAATGGTGGAGGGTTTTCTGTTCCTAGATATTGTGCTGAGACAATTTTTCCTCGTTTGGACTATTCAGCAGACCCTCCTGTCCAAAACATCCTTGCAAAGGATGTTCATGGTGAAACATGGAAATTCAGGCACATTTATAGGGGCACGCCAAGGCGGCATCTGTTGACTACTGGGTGGAGTACTTTTGTCAATCACAAGAAGCTTATTGCTGGGGACTCAATTGTGTTTTTGAGAGCAGATAATGGGGATCTTTGTGTTGGAATTCGGCGAGCGAAAAAGGGTGTTCATGATGGATCTGAGGCTTCCTCAGGGTGGAATCCTGCAGGAGGAAATTGTCAAGTTCCTTATGGTGGATTTTCAGCATTTTTGAGGGAGGATGATGACAGAATCATGAGAAATGGTAACGGGAATGGATTGAACCCATGTGCGAATATGATGGGCAAGGCAAAAGTGAGGCCAGAAGCAGTTATTGAAGCTGCAAATCTTGCTGCCAATAAGCAACCTTTTGAGGTTGTTTACTACCCTCGGGCAAGTACTCCAGAGTTTTGTGTGAAGGACTCGTTGGTTGAAGCAGCACTGCAGATTAGGTGGTGTGCTGGAATAAGGTTCAAGATGGCCTTTGAAACTGAGGATTCCTCGCGGATAAGTTGGTTTATGGGAACCATATCTTCAGTTCAAGTTGCTGATCCCCTTGGCTGGCCTAACTCACCTTGGAGGCTTCTTCAGGTAACATCATATTTATTACACTTGATGCCTTTGAACTACAACAGAACATTACATCGTAGTGAAATATGGTGAATTCTGCTTTAAACCTGGCTGTCCCTTTAATTTCCCCCACAATATTGTATTCTTGCTAATTTATTATTTGAATTTAGCCTGAAATGCCTTATCATCAATAATATGCTCAGCTATTAAGGGAATTTGGTAGAAATGTTATGGTGACATTCATTTTGTATCCTTTGCGCTTTGCATTATGGATACATGTAGAGTTGCTAGTTGATGTTAAAATATGTTGGTACATATGCACTTAGAAATATTAGAATTCAGAAAGTATTAAAAGTTCCAGTTGCTTATTGCAAATTAAATTTTCTTCTGGAGAATTCGATTATTAATGAACTTTATGATGTTGTTTGTACATTCACTTAAGAATGCGCATCTGTTTTATAACTAAATGGCTTCATGCGTTTTTAACACAAGTAACAACAGGTTGTATGACTCTCTTTGATAATAATGTTAAGTATTGTCGGATCCTCCGAACAGCACTTGCCTTAGAAATGCATTGAAGCTGTTTATTTCGCTATTCTGTGTCAACTCTGAATAATTTGCTGAAATTACATTTGTAGGTTACATGGGATGAGCCAGATTTACTTCAAAACGTGAGAAGGGTGAGCCCTTGGTTGGTTGAATTGGTATCAAACATGCCAGCCATCCATCTTTCCCCTTTCTCACCACCGCGGAAGAAATTGAGATTGCCACAATACCCAGATTTCCCCCTTGATGGCCAGATTCCTCTGCCAACATTTCCCAACAACCTTCTAGGTCCCAGCAACCCATTCGGTTATCTATCCGAAAGTACTCCTGCTGGCATGCAGGGAGCCAGGCATGCTCATTATGGTATATCTTTATCAGATCTCCACGTCAATAAAGTGAATTCAGGTCTATTTCCGGCCGGTTTCCCGCCTCTTGATCACACTGCTACACCAATGAGGGTCTCAAATAACCTAATATTTCAAAAGCCCAGCATGAGTGAGAATGTCTCTTGCTTACAATCCATGACAAATTCTACTCAGTCTTCAAAGAAACTGGATGATGGGAAGAAACCCCAGCTTGTGCTTTTTGGCCAAAAAATTCTCACTGAGCAGCAGATATCATCTTTGAGCAGCTCTGGTGATACACATTCCCCAGTTCTTACTGGAAATTGTTCATCAGATGGAAATGCTGACAAAGTGACTAATTTTTCTGATGGTTCCGGATCTGCTTTTCATCAGCAAGGCCTACACGAGCGCGCCTCTTGTGAGAGGTTTCAGTGGTATAGGGATAATCGCCAAGAATCTGAAGCCCGTTTGGAGATGGGTCACTGTAAAGTTTTTATGGAATCAGAAGATATAGGTCGGACTATGGACCTCTCTTTGCTTGGATCTTATGATGAACTGTACAAAAAGCTGACAGACATGTTTGGCATAGAAAAATCTGAGATGCTAAGTCATGTGGTTTACCGCGATATAACTGGAGCAGTCAAACACATTGGAGATCAACCATTCAGGTAGGAATCACAATCTCTACCCTCTTGAATTGCAAAATGCAGTCCATGCTAGAGCTTGACATGTTTATCCATTTGATGCTGTTGCAGCAACTTCACAAGAACAGCGAGGAGGTTGACTATTCTAATGGATTCCAGCAGTGACAATGTAGGAGTGTAATGGAGGAAAATAAACCATTCTTTCAATTGTACAGCTGGTTCATGAAATCCTCAATTCTCATTCTGACCCTTTACCCTTTTCTTGAGCAATGGAAGGAGGCAATCTGATCTAATTTTTGAATATGAAACTCTCCAGAAACGTTTCTCTTCTATCTCAAGGGGGATATTTGGAATTTTTATTTGAGTTGATCATAACTTTTGTTTTTCCTTCTCGTTTTTGATTTTTAACCTTGCCTACTTGAGTTCTCATTTTCAATTTTGTTGGAGGAAAAAGGTGGAGGAGGTTGAGAAGGCGTAGAGATCCTATAAATATGATTGGTTTGTTTGTAGCAAAAAGAAAAAAACAAGGGGTATTCAAGTTGGTGCGTATAATTGGCTTTTGTATTTACCTTTTCTGTGATTGTACCATTGGCTTCTTGTTGTGTTCTTATACATATAATTTATTTGCAATCACAGCTTAATCTTGCATCAAATGCAATTCTAAGGCCAAAAATGTATGTACCATCACTCATAAAGTTTAGTATATGTCAACAAAATTAATGGAATGGGGTCTTTGTTTTATTTTGGTTGGTATGAAATTGGTGCATGGTTGGATCATTCTTTGTGTGACACTAGCAACGAGGTAGGAAAATATGAACACGTTTCCATTCTAGAGACATGTTATGTTTGTGGATGCACCACTAATCTTCCCAATTAAATCTTTTCTTGCTTGACCCGGAAAATTGAACAGGAGAGAAGAAAAAGTTAAAGAAAAAGTTAAAGAAAAAGAAGAAAAAAAAAAGATTAAGTAGGTTGAAGTTCCAATCCTGGGATAGAAACATGAGTTGACTTAATGAGCAGTTAAGTATCAGATGTTTCACACGGCAAGAGATTCGCACAGATCATGAGCCATGATTTCAAGCAAGTAATAAGGTGCCACATGGAAGACAAAGGCATGATGAAATGATACAAGAAGGAAGACATCACAAACATGGTTCCAAAACGTGGAAAATTTCCTCACCCTGGAAAATTCAACCAAACATAGGTCCCTTGCTGATGCCGCAAAGTGAGGTGTAATTAATAGTTGTAGTGATTAATGTAACAATTATATAATAAAGTTATGGTTTATCGGGATTGCAAAAACAGAGTTGTCAAACACAAAGTCAATAATGTGTTAGATTCGGAGCGTGACACACATAAAAAATAATGTTAAACAAGAAACAACATTATAGTAACAAGAAAGTAAGAGCTGTAAAGCAGAAGAGGACACATTGCTATTTGACTATACACTAAAAAACAATCAATAGTATTAACCGGTCACACGTGAGAACGTGGGGCCATGGTAAAGTAAAGGTTAGGGAAAAGGAATAATAAGTTCACGTGTGGATGATGTCATCGACGGAGGGTTTACGCATGCGTTGCGGCGTGTTGGCGACCGAGCTGTTTTTTGTTGCCCCTGCCTCATCGGTTTTTTAAGCTTTGACTACGCTAAAATCCACTATGTTTTGGTTTAAAATCCACTATGTTAATAGCGGATGATGTTAATTCAGTTCGTGTCAGTAAATTAAGGATGTGGAAGTGAGAGCGATCTTTTTAGTAACGTTGTTAAAATCAAGATCTTAAATAAAATCGAAAGAAGATTAAAAAAATCATAAAATATAAAATTGTAATGTAAAAAAATTGTTAAAACGTAAAAGCGTTTGGAATATTAATAAAATCGTTTTGGTGAAAAAAATCGTAAAAACGTAAAATCGTAGTAATAAATCGAGATTTTAATAACAATGCTTTTTAGTATTATTTTGAGAAAAGTTTAGAGTTTTAATACAAAACCCATCTGAATTGGATTAATCGCGAAGCGATCGACCGATTGAAATATTACAAAAAAAAATTCACTTTATTAATTATGTTAATCATTAAATATATGGATTAACATTTAAAGTTATCTTGTCATTTTAGGATTTGAGAAAAAAATATAGAATATTTTAATAAAATTTATAATATAAAAAGAAAACATATCTTGTATTTTTTTCTAAATTTCAAAACAATATTATTTTGAATTATAAAAAATTATTTTATTTCTTGTAATAAGAAAAATTATTAACTCCTTACATTATATATTAAAATATTGTATTTTAGATCACTATGATTATATAAAGAGATAGTGTAAGTGCATACAAACATACTATATACATATATATAGAGTGACATGTGATGACATGAGAGAAAAGGTTATCATTGCTAGACTGTTATAAGTTGCTTCATCAAATTATAATTAAAAGATTTAAAATGCACTTGTATTCTTTTATTAGAATAATATTTATGCAGTTAATGTATATACTGCTTTTGGGCAACCCTCCCAACAACTAAGAGATCCATTCGAAGAACATGGGGACTAGTTGAAGTAATGAGCCTCCCAATATTGGGAGGCTCCTTACTTCAATTAAGATAATAAAAAATCATTTCATCTTTTTAGTTGGATGTATTTATTTTCAAAACGATATCGTTTTAGGATTGAAAAATTAAATAATTATAATTATAAAGACTATAATAACATTAAAATAAATTAAAATTACAAAAATATCATGATTTTTACCTAAAATAACATTATATTAAATTTATTACAAATAACTTATCTGCAGTAGCTACAGAAAAAATAATCATTCTTTTATCTCCTAGAACTATCATACACAAAAATAAATGTTTTTTTTTTGTTTTGGAAAACAACAAAAATAAATGTTAAATGCACATACAGAGAGAAATCACATAAGCGAGACATATGGTTTAATACAATAATAATAATAATAATAATAATAATAATAATAATAACAATAATAATAATGAGAGAGAGAGAGATGAAAGAATTAATGGCGAAAATTAAATCTCTGGATGCCACTGACACAAAAAACAACATGAAGTGGTACCTCTTTTTCATTTTTATAAGCATGTCCTATCTGATTAGACTATCCATTATTACACTTCATGGTTGCTCATAAGATTTTATTTTATGTATAGGGAAGGAATTGAGGAATAATTTCTAGGCCTTTTATTTTTTATTTTTTGGAAAAATGTTCACTGTTCTATATATTTTCTTAATTTTATTTAGATCTTCACTAGCTAGAAACATTTAAAAAAAGGATGTGCGGAAACATGTACAACAACTTTTTACCGTCGTATTTATTGATCATCACATGGCACAAGGTCTTTTGATGAGTGTCGAAATGTTGTTGCTAAAAATTCCGTTGAACCAAACCAAAAATTTCATGTACAACTCTGCCACTTAGAAGACAGAATCCGAAACACGAAGATCCCTATAAATGTTCAGATCTTGAGTTGGATCATATGACTTGAAACCGTACGTATTACTAACGAAATCTCTTTGTTGGCTTAGTTATATATATGACATAACATAGGACACCAAATCTATATCTGCGTTATATAACTCATGGCTTAATTATGATGATTTAGATTTTCTATTGTTTTAAGCACTTAGCTAGGTGCATTTTAGATTGTTTTTAAAAAATTGGTCATGATTCATTGAGGGGGAAAATTACATTTTCCCTTCAAAACTATGTTATTAATTTACTCACAAAACTAAAATACCAAAATTTATTTATCGCTTATTCTTTTAAGCTTTCAAAGCACGAAATGGACAACAACAAAAAAAGAGGGCACTTTTGGAGTTCCCATGTAATATTAAGATATTTATGTTATGAAATTTCTTGCTTTCAAATCCACACCCCAATATTAATTGGGAGAAAAGCAATATATATATAGATGAATGGTCAAAGTTGAGTAAGAAAGAGAGAGGAAAGGGTGAAGGGGAGAGGTGACAAGAACCGTTTCCGAAGCATTATTATTGCTTTAAATTACGATTGCTTTGTTTTCAGGACCCATTTCCCACCAAATATGGCATGGTTTCTATCAAGAACATTAAACAAGAAGACACATGAATAAATGAGACATTATGGGGTGTCTTTGCCTGGTTAATACCTGAACATGGCTTTGCGATTTCGTCAAGGAAACGTCAACTTCGAAATGGAAGAGAGAAAGAGAAAACATTAAAAGGAAAAGGGTGGGTCCTGTTCTTTAGTTGTTTTGATAGATCCAGCAACCTCTCTCTCTCTCTCAATTTCAAAATTTCTTCCCATTATCTTTACTTTAATTTTCATTTTTGTCACATAACTATATTTTATTATATTTATCTTTCAACTTGTCTCAAAATTCCTAACTTCATTAAAAATGATAATAAAAATCCTTATCTCAGTAAATTTTATTAATAATTTTAAGGGACAAGTTATATTTACAAATTTTTTTGTTTACAAACTCTTACAAACTACACTATGTAAGATCGGTCCTACATTAATCACACAATGTATGACCGGTCATACATTAGTGTAATTGCAAAAAAAAGTTTGTAAACAGATTCTGTCCCTAATTTTAATGGTGTTAGTGGTTAAGATAAATTAATTTATTGAAATTTGCAATAAACAAGTTGTTGAACGAAATATAATTTTATGAAACAACTCTTCTAGCCTTTGCAGATGATCTCATGATTTTCATGGAGGCCAATGAGGAGCAGTTGGATGTATTACTGAAGTGCTTATGTTTGTTTGAAGAAATTTCTGGACAAAAACTTAGTGTAGATAAAATAACTATTTTCTTTTCCAGAAATATGTGGTGGCTAATAGGATATCTAGCTCAACGCAGTGATTTTAGAAGAGTTAAAAATATGGGTCGTTATTTGGGATCTATGATGAAGCATGGGAGAGCAATTAGAGACTTGTATGAGAGTATTGTAGACAAAGTAAGGTCTAAACTTAATTCTTAGCAGTAACAGTGTTTATCGCAGGCAGGTCGTATCACTTTGGCTCAATCGGTAATGACAGCAATTCCTTTTTTTCAAATGCAAAGCTGTAAAATTCCTCATGCAATTTGTTTAGAAATTGAAAAAATCCAGAGAGGCTTCATTTGGGGAGATGGTGAGAATAGTAGGAAGTATCATGACATCAGTTGGGATTGTATTTCGCATCCTAAGTGTTGTGGTAGGTTGGGGATGAAGAGACTGAAATTAATGAATGATGCTTTTATTGCTAAGAGAGCTTGGAGTTATCACGTTGGATCTAATCGGCTTTGGGTTAAAGTGCTGCATGCTAAATATGAAGCAAGGAGTACCCGGAATGACCCTTTTGCAGTGAATAACAGTGATTCAAATTTTTGGAAAAACAGTGATTCAAACCTAGATGAGACAACATAGAAGGTTCTTGGAGATGGAAGGGAAATTAATTTTTGGCAGCATAGAAGGTTAACGTCTCAATCATCTCTGCAAGAAGTTGCATCTAATTGGGATCAAATATAGATACAAACAGGAAGGTGGCTGATATGATAACAGTGGAAGGGGAGTGAGACTATGTGGAGTTAAAGCACTGGCTTCCAGAAAATATAGTTAATGTATTTAGGAATACTTTGCCTCCGAATAGTCTTGATGGCACTGACAGGAAGATGTGGGATCTTTTGGGTGAAAGTCTGGTATCTGTAAAGGCTCTTTATAATACTCTTAGTGAGCTGAGAGGTGTGGGGGAAAATGAATAAAAAATTTGGAAAAATATCTCGAGATGGAAGGGGCCACAGAAAGTTAAAATTTTTATGTGGAAAGTGGTTCGTCATGGATTATTAACTATGAATAAAGTTTCCCAATGGTCTGGGGGAATAATATGTGCCCCATTTGTAACTCTGACCATGAGACAATGTTGCATGCTTTGAGGGACTGTTTGGAGACGAAACAGCTTTGGTTAAGTCTGGTTCCCATTGATGGAAATATTGATTTTTATCAGCAAGGTTTGGATGAGTGGCTTTCAAAAAATATAGTTGTGGGAACTGATATTTCTTTATTTTTCTTGACTTGCTGGAAAGTGTGGCAATGGAGAAATGAGAAGATGCATGGCACTGGTATCCCTCCTTTCAGGTCAAGAGAGGTTCTTATTCATAAGCTTGTTCATGATGTTGAGATGGCTGTGGGGAAAGGAAATGGGCATTCAGCTGTATGCAGAAAAATGTATGTTGACATTTCTTGGCAATTTCCTTCTTTGGGGTTTATTAAGGTTAACACAGATGGTGTTGCTCGGGAGCTCCTGGCATAGCTGTTTGTGGTGGGGTTATGAGAGATTCTCAAGGGAGATGGCTTGGTGGATTTGCTTATAGAGTTGGGATTTGTAGTTCTTTTAGAGCAGAGTTGTGGGGTGTGCTTTGCGGGCTGGAATTAGCTTGGAATTCTGGTCACCGTAATGTTTTAATTGAAAGTGATTCAACTTGTGTTATCACTGTGCTCACCTCCCAGGGTGCAGCAGCTCGTGAAAGTCAGTTAATTTTTCGGATACGAGCATGGATTCAGAAAGATTGGTCGGTTAGTTTCAACCACACGTTTAGGGAAGGAAATGCTTGTGCGGTTGGATGGCAAATTTTATCTTGGAGCATGATGAGGATGTGCAATATCTTTTTTGTGAAGAACCACCACTTGGCATTCACGTTATTTATCTGGCTGATCTTATTGGAGTGGAAAGACCGCGAGCTCTGGTGATCCAGTAGCTTCTGTTTCTGTTTTAGTGTTCTGTCTTTGTTTTTGTTTTTTGGGCTGGCCTTGTTGGCTATAAAAAAAAAGTAAAATTTAAAAATTAGAAGTATATTTTGTTTTTTTTTTCTAATCCAATAGTTAATCCAAATAAGTTTATTCTATATACTCAACTAGTTCAAACCACTTAAAAAGGTTCCTATAATTTAATCAATGCAAAATAGTTTTGATCTCTATTTATGGTAAAAATATAGTAATTACATGAACCATTTTACATCATAAAGATCTTTTGCATTGTTTAAAAGTTATATACTGTTATGGAATATTTCCATATCCTAACCACCTACCCAAGGATCTCTTAAAGGATAACTACCCAATTATCCCAACAATATAAAACAGTAAGGCTGCTAAGGATATAGTCTTTATCCCAACAGAAAGGAAGTTAAATCCTACTACAACTGGGAGATCTACACAAGCCCAAGAGGTAACCCATATAAATAAGAGGTTAAAGACCTCAGGTACATACTCTGAACTCATTTACTACTTCTGCCCACACTGTGCACACACCCACGTCTCGGCTATAAGCCTATTGCTTGTGCGCAGTGATGGAGATATTGGCTATAAGCCAACCAAGATACCTATCCATAGGATATCTCTGAGCGCATACCCTTGAGGTATCATTATACGGTTTAAAAGACCACGACATAAAAGCCGGGTTTAGATTAAAAGCCCCCGCGAAAGAAGCGGGACTCAAATCAAAAGACCACGGCATAAATAGTCGGGTTCAAATTAAAAAAGCCTCCGCGAAAGAAGCGAGGCTCAAATTAAAAGATCACGGCGTAAAAAGCCGGGATCAAATAAAAAAGCCTCTGTGAAATAAGCGGGGCTCAAATTAAAAGACCACGACATAAAAAGCTGGGTTTAGATTAAAAAGCCCCCACGAAAGAAGCGGGGCTCAAATCAAAAGACCACGGCATAAAAAGTCGAGATCAGATAAAAAAGCCTCCGCGAAAGAAGCGGGGCTATAAATTAAAAGACCACGACATACAAAGTTGGGTTTAGATTAAAAAGCCCTCGTGAAAGAAGCGGGGCTTAAATCAAAAGACCATGGCATAAATAGTCAGGTTCAGATAAAAAAGGCCAACAAAGGGCTTCAAGTTTAAAAGCTCGGCCTCAACCTTGAGCTTCAACTAAGCCCAACAAAGGGCTTTCAAATTATTAGCTCGACCTCGGCCTTGAGCTCAGCCCAACGAAAGGCTTCAAGCTTAAAAGATCGGCCTTAGCCTTGAGCTTCAATTCAGCCCAATGAAGGGCTTCAAGATTAAAGCTCGGCCTCAGCCTTGAGCTTCAACTCAGCCTAAGCCATAGCTTCAGGCTCCGAGATCAAAATGAAGACAGAAAAGGAGAGATGTGATCTTAAGAAAAGTATCACACCCCAATCTGAGATAAAAATGAAGACGGAATTGGAGAGTTGTGATCCTAGCCAAAAGATAGAATTGGAGAGATTGTGATCCTAGAAAAGGATCACACCCCAATTTAAGATAAAAGAAAAATCGAGACGGTATGCGAAGCCAGGCTCAAACAAAATATGGCAAAAAGTCTAGAAAAGCCACGGTACGTTAAGCTGGGCTAAAATCAAAAAGGCAAATATACTGCCTTCAAAAGTGTAGGCAAGGAAAAAGTCAAGTCAATTTAAAGAAAGCTATGGTATAAGAAGCCGAGCTCAAAGTCAAAAAAAGGCAAACACCGCCTCACCACTCAGAGACTTCAAGAGAAAAGAAGCCAATATAAAAAGCTAAACCAAGAAGAGGTAGTTACTCCAGACCCAAGGCAGGATCATAGTACCTCGGTAGGGTCGACCTATCAATCAAACTTAGGCACCCCAGCAGTCCGAGCTTCCGAACTACCGGGCTGGGGGGCAACTGTTAAGGAATATTTCCATATCCTAACCACCTACCCAAGGATCCCTTAAAAGATAACTACCCAATTATCCTAACAATATAAAACAGTAAGGCTGCTAAGGATATAGTCCTTATCCCAACAAAAAGGAAGTTAAATCCTACTACAATTGAGAGATCTACACAAGCCCAAGAGGTAACCCTTATAAATAAGAGGTTAAAGACCTCAGGTACATACTCTGAACTCATTTACTACTTCTGCCCACACTGTGCACACACCCATGTCTCGGTTATAAGCCAACCAAGATACCTATCCGTAGGATATCTTTGAGCGCATACCCTTGAGGTATCATTATACGGTTTAATAGAACCGAACATATACATTGCTTAAAAAATAAAATAAAAATTTCAAACCCTTTTGAGTTATAAGACTAATAAAATTGAAGCTGAACTAAGATTATAATGAGGGCTAAATGAATTATTCAACCAAAAAATTTAATGGTTAAATTACACTTGTAGATTAAAAAAAAAAACAATTACACTTGAAGTCCCTTAAAATTTAGTGACTTCTAATTACTTTTTAGTAGGAAAAATTTTGGCTTGTGCAAATCACATGTTATTCTTAACACACAGCATGAGGAAAGGGTCACCCACTATGCTGACTAGGGTTTGCAGTAAGATAAGCCGAGGGACTTAGAGCGTGTTTGAATTCTCTTTTTCTCAAGCTAGAAATTACTTTTAAGTTAAAGTTAAAAAAGTTTAAAAAAGTTTAAAATTATTTGGTGATTACATAAAAAAATTAGCTTAAAAGTTACTTAAAAACACATTTCAAAAAAAGCCTTTCTATATCTCTCTCTATTTCTATGGTTCTTCATTTCGAAAAAAACATACAATTCAAGAAAAATTGATAAGAGCTTATCTTATGAGCTTTTGTCTTTCGGCTTTTTTATTATAAAAATTAAAAAAGCTTTTCATTATAAGAGTTTTTCTAAAAACTTGTTTGGCGAGAGGAACTAAAAAAAAAGATTCAAAAAAGCACTAAATCTCACTTTTTCGGGATGTCTTTTTTATTTTCTTTCTTTTTTTGGTTTGGGGGTGTTAAAGTACAAGGATTTTTCCCTAATTATGCATATTTTCAAATAATGAAAAAATAAATTGCACATGAAAACTGAAAACGTTTTGAAAACAAAACGCAACCTAAATAATGTAACAGTAATTAATTTTAGTGCATTAGTTTTCTTATGTGACAGATTTTATCTTATACTGTGACAAAACAAAGTGAGTGATCGATTTTTTGACAAAAAAAAAACGGAAGTAGGGCTCAATTTTCGATGTGAGGAGAGTAGGAGAGAACACTCTTATATAGTATAAAAAACAATTTCCGTTAATTTTAACATTCATATACAGCCATATACTTGGACAATAATTTTATTGGCCCAACCTACGAATAAATCTTTGGTACTACTGTTTGTTGCGCCAAAAATTTAGTGCATCTTATCAATAAAAATCTTACATGTCAATTAAAATTCTCTTTCCTCTGCTAAATTTTTTTTCTCTCCTCTGATGTGTAATACTCTCATTAGTGAGATGTATTGAATTTAGGTGCTACAGTAGCACCAAAGATTTATTCTCAACTTAGTTATCTTACTTATTTTGTTGGATTCTTTAATTATTTGATTTTTCAATCCATTTTGACTCATCTAAGATTGTATCCTTGTAAGAGATAGCACAAAGGTTACATCATTTAACAAGAATTTAAGCGGTTCGAATCTCACTTTACAGAATTTTTTTTAATAAGCAATATATAAGTATTAGATCAAGATACGACTTTCACAATTGAGATTTTTTTTTTTTTTTGGTCTTAAGAAAGGTTTAGAAAAAGTAAATGTTATCTAGCTTCAAGATTTATTGTTTCTACCGAGGAATTAAATGTATCAATTTGAATTCATCTATTGTTAAGTTCTAAATATTTATTAAATATCTTAATTTTGTTTGAATAAATTATTAACATGATTTTTAAGACTCAAACTATTTTATGCATATTTATCGTAAGTAAAAAATTACCTTTATTGAAAACAAACTTTTATTAAAAAAAATTAAAACAACTTTAAGTAATAGCTGTGTTTATTAGAATTCCTAACTAAATTCAGTTTAATAAATTAACCTATATAAATCATGAGAAAAGTGTTTATCCTCTGACAAGAGATTAATTTATCTCCTTCAACCAAAAAATGATGTCATTTTGGAATTTAGATTAAAAATAAAAGGTATTTTGTACATTTTATATTACAATGTATATTACTAATTTTATTAAAACATACTTTATTTTTATTCTTTAATCCTAAAATGATGTCATTTTGGAGTTACAGAAAATAATTTTATCTTATGTGACAGGAGAAACATTAATCCGATAAATTATTTTACACGTTAAATATTCTTGGAACACAACTTCGGTGTATTGAATTTTTTGGGGAATGGTAAAAAATTTAAAACAATTTAATTAATAACTTTGTTTCTTAGAACTTCCAACTAAATTAAGTTTAATATATTAACATATATAATTCACCAAAAAAAATTAACGTATATTTTTTATTTCGAGAGTTTTTTCACCCTTATAATCTTGACCACCTCAAATCAATTTAGTGGCTAATCCATAAATTGGTGGAGAAATTAAAATAAATAAATAAATCTCGCCCTGACAAGAGCTCGCTGCATTTTTTCCACTGTTGCTTCTACTTGATAACATTGATCAGTCATTGATGTTGTAATATTTTCAACTGTAGCTCACTTACTATTATAACAGATTTAATAAACAATTTTTAATGCAGGGTTGTAATGCCAATCACAATATTTGTGATAACTTCTTTCAAGGACACGTAGCAAGACTCTTCTTCATTTTAAGAAATCAAAAGAAATTTAGGGTAGAGCTCATCCCTAGCCCCAGCCAATTTTTAATTGAGCTAAGAGCATGTAGAGGCTGGTTACCTAAGCTATGATTATGCTTCTTCCATTCTATTGTTTTTTTTCTTTCTTTGTAGGTCTCTGTCTCTCTTAAATTTTATTTGTTTTCTTAATTAATTCTATTAATGCATGTCACCTTTGTTTCTTCAAATCTTTCTAAACTTTGACCAATTTTTTTGTTTTATTTGTTTAATCAGCAATTTGGTGCCTTCACAAAATGCTAATGGATTTCCATTTCTTTGCCATGGATTTCCAATCTTTAAATGTTTATTTCTTCAAATGCCTTCACAAAATGTTTAATCTTCAAATCTTTCTTAATGAAATTGTAACTTTTGCATCCATTTCTTTGCCATGGATTTCAATCAGTAGAGATCTTAAAACTTATTATGTAAATTGTTTGAACAAAGTTCCATCTGTTTGATCAATATTTTGTATAATACAAGTACTTTGTAAATTTATATTTTTTTTTGTATTATACAAGTACTTATACGAACTTCTGGACCATTGGTGGCTTCTATCATTTTTTTTCCTTAGGTATTATAATATTTTTGGGATCTTTTTTTATTGTTAATCATCTAATCAATTTACATAATGTATGTGTTTATTGCAATGATTTTCATAATTTTTTTTAACATGATTTTCATGACTTTTTCAACAGAGGTGCATCACAACTCCCGCTATCTTGGAGGTGTTTTTACAAAGACTTTCATCCTTAGCTTGAATCAGTATGAAACAAGCTTGCCAATGTTTACAATCAGTTGGTTGGAATTTAAAAAAATTGATAGATCACATTTCCCAGTGCTTTCCCATATTTCTGTTAATTACTCATGAAATTAGATATCATTTTTTTGACAAGCTATAGCTTCTTGATCAACTCCCTAGGTCAAGTGGATTTCTTTTCTTTTGATTTTTTGTCATCGTTTACAAAATTGGAGGTTCAATTATTTATTACGCAAATATTAGGTACTTGTTAGGTTATAATATGTGCATTAACTTATATATTAATCTAGGTAGACATTCACGTGAGTCTAGAAAAAAGAAAAGGCATGGAACCTTAGAACTAAGCAGTAAGCGTTTGCTTGAAGTTGTTTATTTGGTTCCCCATCTATCTTGAAGTGGCATTTTATGATTGCTTTGTTTGGTAGAAAGATTAAAAAAATTTAGCTATGCTTCTCTTTTTCCCATCCTTCACAAGTATGTGCAAAATCAAAAGAAAATCATGGTAGAACTTTACCATTTAGGATGTGGTAGTCCTAGAAAACTAGTTAAAATGCAAAAGGGTGAATGAAGAGTGTTACCATATTGCCCTCTTCTAAGTACACATGTCTACATCTCTAAAATATCAAGGGCTATTTTTGGTATTTCAACACATTTACCCATCATTATTTCACCTTCAACCAAACAAAGACTCACAAAATTCAACTCAATTTCCCTGGTAACATTTTGACCAACCAAATAACTTTTTTTTAACTTTCCTACCAAACTCAATTTCCAACCATTTTCCTAGTAATTACATTTTCCTAGTATTCAAAAAATTTCTCCTCAACCAAACACCCTTAAGAGTCTTGCTTGCCTAGAGAGTGCACCCACTTTGAACTTCCATATGTTCTATATTGAAATTCATCCAAGAGTCAGCGAACAGTCAACACAAATGCCAACTCAACTTTTATAGGATTGCCCTTGTTTTATATCCCCATATTTCTAGTACATCTTTACATGATTAATTCGATTTTCCTCTTCATTAATTATAAATCTAGGTATGAATGGTCACTCACATCCCAATGCATGAAATGTGTTGGGCTTCCTCCTTCAATGCTAAGCCTAAGCCCATTGAGGGGTTTCCTAAAAACCCTAACCCTAGATTCCACCTCCTCTATATATTCATTAGTTGTGGGTGGAGGCTAGGTCAGAAGAATAAGAGAAAAAATTATTTGAGAGATTTGTGAACAAAGTTTTGAGCTTTGTATTTTGAGAGATCTTTAGAGAGAATTTGAGTGAAACATCTCTAGGAAAGTTTGATTATCACCATTGTTGGAGAGGTTGAGTTAACCACCACTTTGGTGAATCTTGATTCTTTGTACCCATTATTTTCATAGTGGATGTTTTAACTGGACTAGGTCCCGTGGGTTTTTACTTCTTCATTGGAGAAGGTTTTTTCACGTTAAAACTGCTTGTGTTCTCTTTCTCTCTCTCCCCTTAATATTTTTATTTTTCCGCTGCGCTGCTCGGTCTGGTGAAGTTCAGGCCGAGGTAAAATTGCTGAGATCCGAGATTCAAGATCTTGTTGATTGACTTCCGCGAAAAGGTTTCTTAGCCGAGTTGAGGGAACCTAGTTCCCAACAGTGGTATCAGAGTCCAGGTTCGACGGGTTCTGAGGGAGACGAGATGGAGACCAGTGGTATAACCCATGATGGAGATATGTTCAAACTGACTGCACACAATTTCACTTATTGGAGACCGATGATGGAAGATCATCTCTACTGCAAAAATTTACGTGAGCGCATTATCCTTGATGAGAGACCAGCAGGCAAAACAGATAAGGAGTGGGAGATCCTGAGTCATAAGGCGGTAGCTACAATCAGGAAATACATAGACAAAAGCATCTTTAAGCATGTGTCCCAGTTCACGAACGCGTACGAGTTATGAACGAAGCTGGAGTCCATGATTCAGAAGAAGACTCCCAGGAATAAAGCACACCTGGTTCGCCGACTTGTGAAGCTGGAATACAAGGACGACGTGAGCATGATTGAACACCTCAACACCTACAAAGGTATTGTTAATTAGCTGCCTAAAGATGAGATGAAAATTGATGACGAGATGCAAATTGAGTAATTCAGCTCCAGAAGAAAAATTGAAGATGGATGTCGTAACTGATAGTCTCCTGAACGAAGAAGCCATGAGAAGAGAATGAGGTATTTCTAGCATGTCTGAGGCCAACGTTGCTGAGAACAGAGGCAAATCCGGATCCCGAGGTTCGTGACAGAAGAGAAAAGTCCAGAAGCTGGTCAAAGCCAAAATATGAGTTGAAGTGCTTCTATTGTGGGAAGACAGGGCATAAGAAGCCAAACTGCTGGACTCTGCAGAATGACGAGAAGAATGACTCTGTGAAGCCGGATCAGATTATTCCCAAGAAGAGGGAACATAAGAGCACCACTGCGGTGGCTGCCAACTCGGATGCCGAGATATTCCTCCTAGGTGAGCATAATTATTTGAATGTTGCATATGATGACTGCACCTGGATTGTTGACTCTGGTGCCTCCTTCCACGTTACTTCACACAAAGGTTTTTTCTCCTCTTACCAAGGTGGTGATTTTGGAGTCGTGAAGATGGGAAATCAAGTGACCAACAAAATTGTTGGTGTCGGTGATGTAACTCTAACCACAGATGTTGGGTGCTGACTTGTGTTGAAATATGTAAGTCATGTTCCTGACATGCGATTGAACCTAATCTCGGTAGGTAAGCTTGACGATGTCGGGTTAGTGAACTACTTCGGTAGTGTTAGATGGAAGCTGACCAAGGAAAATTTGGTTGTTTCCCGAGGTAAGAAGGAAGGGTCGTTGTACGTGATGCAAGGAAAGATCAATGGAGGAGAAGCCAATTTTGTCTGAGATGGAACTAGCTTGGAGCTATGGCACAAGCGCCTCGACCATATGAGTGTGAAAGGGTTTCAAATCCTGAACAAGAAAGGATTACTGACCGTATTGAAAGGCCAAGCATTGGAGAGTTGCACGCACTGCCTAGCTGGAAAGCAGCACCAGGTTTCTTTCGTGAAACCGGATCAACCCAGAAGACGCAGGTATATTCTTGACCTCGTCCATACTGATGTTTGCTCCATGTCAGAGAGATCCCTTGGAGGAGCTCAGTACTTTGTTTCATTCATTGATGACCACTCCCGCAAAGTGTGGGTTTATTTGTTGAAGTCTAAAGACCAGGTACTCCAATCCTTTAAAGAATTCCATGTAATGGTTGAAAGGGAAACTGGCAAGAAATTGAAGGTGGTCCGATCTGACAATGGTGGTGAGTATTGCGGCCCTTTTGATGCATACTGCAGAGCGGCCAGGATCTAACTTGAGAAGACGCCCCCAAGACTCCACAATTGAATGGACTTGCTGAAAGGATGAACATGACTATTGAAGAGAAGGTCTGAAGTATGCTATCCAATGTCAGATTGCTGAAATCATTCTAGGGAGAAGCTGTCAGAATTGTTGTTGACTTGATCAACCTCTCACCATCACGGGCACTTGAAGGAGAAATTCCAGAATAAGTCTGGACAGGTCGGAAAGCGACCTATAATCAATTGTAGGTATTTGGATGCCGAGCTTTCGTGCATATCCCTAAAGATGAAAGGGCTAAACTTCATGCGAAGACTAAAGAATGCATTTATCTTGGTTCGCTGAGATGTGAGTTCGGGTTTTGACTTTGGGATCAAATCAATAAAAAGATAGTGAGAAGCCGAGATGTGATCTTTCATGAAGATGAGACCATTCATGACATCTCGAGGCCCAAAGTCCGGGTTGCTGTCAGATGTGAAGAATCCATCCCTCCTGTCCGAGCTGAAGCAGGGGCAGAAACAAGAAAATGATGACCAGCAACAAGCTGATGATGAGGTCCGAGTTGATGATGAGATCTGGGATGAGAATGATGAACCGGGTTCTCAAGCTGAAGAATAGTCGAGATATCCAACTTGAGAAAGAGGACCCTCTACAAGATACCCATCTGATGAATACACCGTTGTTGCTGAAGACGGTGAGCCTCAGAGTTATGATGAGGTTGTGACGAGCTCATAGAAAGAAGAATGGGAAAAGGCAATGCAAGACGAGATGAAGTCTCTGCACAAAAATCAGATGACCAAGTTTCCTGAAGGAAGACGAGCTTTGAATAATAAATGGGTCTACAAGATTAAGAATGAAGAGAATGGACAGAAACTGAGATACAAAGCCCAGATTATAGTAAAAGGCTGCAATCAGAAGAAAGGAGTAGACTTTGAGGAGATTTTTTCTCTTGTGGTGAAAATGACCTCGGTCTGAACTGTGTTAGCCATAGCAGCTTCCATGGACCTCGAGGTAGAACAAATGGATGTGAAGACGACATTCCTTCACAGAGACCTTGAAGAAGAGATATATATGGGGCAACCTGAGGGGTTCCAAGCTCCAGAACAAGAAGACTTAGTATGTCGATTGAAGAAGAGCCTCTATGGCTTAAAGCAAGCACCTCGGCAGTGGTACAAGAAGTTTGACTGATCACAAGTTTGAGAAGAAAGAGGCCGACCACTGCGTATTTGTAAAGAGGTATGAGGCCGGAAATTTTTTGATTTTGTTGTTATATGTTGACGATATGCTTATTGTAGGGAAAGACAAATCGAGAATAGCCACCCTGAAGAAGACGTTGAGCTCGTCCTTCGCAATGAAGGACCTCGGCCCTGCAAAACAGATACTTGGAATCAAGATTATCCGAGATAAAAAAAAGAAGCTACTGTGGATGAGTCAAGAGAAATATATTAAGAAGATTCTGAAGAGATTCAGCATGAACAAAGCCAAAACAGTGAGCACCCCCTAGCCGGACAGATAAAGCTGAACCAGAAGTAATGTCTGAGATCTGATGAAGGCAAAGACGAGATGCTGAAGATCCCATACCAATCTGCTGCCGGAAGCTTGATGTATGCAATGGTTTGTACTAGACTCGACTTGACATATGCTGTTGGAATGGTGAGCCGGTATCTATCGAAACCCGGCAAAGAGCACTGGGAAGCAGTGAAGTGGATCTTCAAGTACCTTCAAGGTACGACCAACTTATGCCTCCGATTTGGAGAAGGTAAAGCCGAGTTTCAAGGCTACTCGAATGCTGATTTAGGGGGAGATGCCGACTCGAGCAAGTCGACGACGGGATACATGATGAGATTTGCCGGAGGAGCTGTCTCTTGGCAATCAAGACTTCAGTAGTATGTTGCACTATCGACAACCGAGGCTGAGTAAATTGCCGCTACTGAGGCAAGCAAATAGATGATGTGAATGAAGAAGTTCCTCATGGAACTCAACCATGATCAAGACAAGTACGAGCTGGGTTGTGACAAAAAAATTGCAATCCGTCTTGCGAAGAATTTGACCTATCACTCCCGCACTAAACACATTGATGTGAGGTATCATTGGATCGGGATGTGGTGGAAGGTGAAGAGCTCGAACTCCTCAAAGTGAACACTTACCAAAATTGGTCCGACATGATGACAAAGCCGATTCTAGCAAGGAAATTTGAAGACTGTTGTGAAGGAGCCGAGTTGATGCTGAAGCCGACACATTGAATTCGGAAGAGGAGATTTGTTGGGCTTCCTCCTTCAATGCTAAGCCCAAGCCCATTGAGGGGTTTCCTAAAAACCCTAACCCTAGATTTCACCTCTTCTATATATTCATTAGTTGTGGGTGGAGGCTAGGTCAGAAGAATAAGAGAAAAAACTATTTGAGTGGTTTGCGAACAAAGCTTTGAGCTTTGTATTTTGAGAGATCTCTAGAAAGAGTTTGAGTGAAACATCTCTAGGGAAGTTTGATGATTACCATTGTTGGAGAGGTTGAGTTAACTACCACTTTGGTGAATCTTGATTCTTTGTTCCTATTATTTTCATAGTGGATGTTTGAACTGGACTAGGTCCCGTGTATTTTTACTTCTTTATTGGAAAATATTTTCCTACATTAAAACTGCTTGTGTTCTCTTTCTCTCTCTCCCCTTTATATTTTTGTTTTTTCGCTGCCCTGCCCGATCTGGTGAAGTTCAGATCGAGGTAAAATTGCTGAGATCCGAGATTTAGGATCTTGTTGATTGACATCCGCGACAAGGTTTCTGAGCTGAGTTGAGGGAACCTAGTTCCCAACAAAATGTGATTAGAAGGGAAAATTTTAACATGCTATGATAGTACTTACATCCGGCCAATAAATACATAACACCTGTACTGACATATTTTCTGAAAAGAGAAAGAAAAAAGATAACTTTAATATTATGCTTACATATTTCCAAAAATATATAATTTGTAATTTCATTTTGAATAAAAATAGTAACCACTATTCAATGCGACGGGAGTACTAAAATCTTTCTCAATCCGAAGAGAGTAAGGAATTGTTTAGATAAAAGTTCGAGTAATGGCCCCTGTGGTGGCTATTAAAACAGGAATATTAGTGGTGAAGAGAAGAGAGTGAAGTCCAAAAGATTTTGCAATTTCGTATATGAGTTCAAATAATTGTCGTCATGTCTTGTGCTAATGTTTCTGGAAATGCCGTGCCATATTTTTGAACCTAATGATACAAATTTTATATGTTGTACCTCTTGGGTCAAAATTAGTAACCAGCATGAGTCACTAAAGATGATAGAGATGTATTTTGTATAAAAAAGTGTATTACTTTTGAAGTTCTTTAGTTAAAATACAAAAGTAAAATGAGATTAATTTTTCTTCTTGGAATCATTTCCTCCTCCGTTTCCCCTAAGCTTCCTTATTAAATAAAAAACTTCCACCATCCAGTAAGTATAAGAAGTTATGAATTCGATATGATATAATTTTTTCCCAAAGATTTGTTAATAAAATATTATATTGAACTATGAAGTTATGAACTGAGCTGTCAAAATGAGTAAGTCCGTACTATTAGGTGTTACTCCGTGTGGGTTAGGGCTAAAAAGTCTGCAAGGTCAAATAAATCTCAATAATAAATGTCCACACGGGCTAAAAGTCCTATGGGTTAGGGCCAATCTGTGGATCATCCAAAATTATAATTTCATATTTTTTTTTATCATATTCAATATATTAAAAATATTTTAATAAATAAATATTTAACATTTTCTTAACATATTTTATTCAAATTATAAATCTTTTATAATTTAATTTTTTAATTGAATAATAATTGTACACAAATATACAAGTGAAAATGTAAACAAAATTTTAATATAAGTGAAAATTAAGTTACTATATTTACTAGATTCATTATTAAGATGTTATTAAATAAAGATTTTCTCATCAGCAGTCATAATAGAATATAACAACTCTAATGGAAAACTTTAAATAAAATAATTATGGAAAAATGAACTTAATATCAGTATTGAATAACTGCTCTTAGTATGCTATATATTTGAAAGTAAAACCATTGATTTTCTTCAACTACTACTGTTATAAAAAAACTTTTTAGTTATCAATATCTACAAAATTACTAAGGTGTATTGTATACAATATGTTCCAATACAAATTTGGATATATAACATGCCTAGACGTCAATAGAAAATATCATTTTTATTGATGTGCAGATGAAATTTTATGTTGAAGTATATCACTGCTAAAAATTCATTTTTTTTATAAAATATTATTGGTGATCTTTCACATGGTTCATAACATGTGACTCTTTGTTTTTTATGACATTTGATATATTTTATAACCATCACCCTAAGGGTGTGTTGAATTGTAGAATACATTCAAATGGGAGTACTGTAAAATATTATATATGACATTTCACATGAATTATGGATGATCTTTCACATGGTTCATAACGTGTGACTCTTTGTTTTTCATGACCTTTGATGTGTTATATAACCATCACACTAATATGTGTTGAATTGTAGAATACATCCAAGGGGGTATTGTAAAGTATTATGGATGACATTTCATATGGATTATGGATGATCTTTCACATGGTTCATAACATGTGATTCTTTATTTTTCATGACATTTGATGTATTTTATAACCATCACACTAATGGTACGTTGAATTGTAGAATACATGCAATGGGAAGTATTGTAAAATATTATTGGTGGCCTTTTACATGGTTCATAACATGTGGCTCTTTATTTTTCATGACCTTTGATATATTCTACGATCATCATACTAATGGTGTGTTGAATTGTAAGAATGTTCATTAACCGATCCAAACCGTGGTGATCGAACCAAAAATCGATAACCGAATTAATCGAAAACTGAAAAACCAAAAACAAAGAAAATGCATACTTTAATTGGATTGGGTCGATTTTCGGTTTGGTTGGTGAAAACCGATAGAATCCAAACTGATCAAATGTATTATGTATTTAATATTTTTGAAAAATAGTGACTTGAAATCTTGTTGTTTTGTAGACTTGGAATCTTTGATGTTATAGATAGCAAACTATCTTGTTTTAGTTTTTGATTGTCTATTAATCTATTTTAATTCTTCATGAGTTTTAAGACTTGTTTTAGTTTGAAGACTTGTTTTAATTTGAAGACTTGAATTTTTCAGTGGTTTGTAACTTTGAATGACTTTATTTTGGCATACCTAATAATTTGTATGGCTGGAATTTTAGGATTTTTGAAAAACCGAAAATGGATCCAATCCAAACCAAATAAAATTGGATTGGATCAGATCAGATTTAAAAATAAAAATCCAAACTGAATGGATGATTAAATAATCAAACCCAAGCGATTGGATTGAATGATTTTTGCTTTAAAACCGATCCGATCTAGGCCGCGAACACCTCTATGAAATTGTAAGTATTCCCCTAATTATGTTTAGAGTCCTATATAAGGATATATCTTATATGGAAAAAATGATACTTGGTGAATTCAGAATATAATAATATTTTCTTACCATCAAGAGCTCATATTTGTTCTTATCTTATTCTTCCTTTGATTTTCTTTCTACATTTCATTTTCTTTTCTTTCATACTTCACTTTCTCTTATAGGCCTGTTTGGTGTGATGTATATGGCCTAATAGTATAAGTTTATACAATACGTTATGACATTTTTAGTTGTATGGTGTCACCATTATATAGTATAGCTTATACAACAGAATCCCTTAATACATCAAAACGATGTATAACTTAATCCGGCTTAAGGGCCTGTTTGGTGTGACGTATAAGGCATGAAAGTATAAGCTTATACTATACGTTATGACATTTTCAGCTGTTTGGTGTAACCATCGTATAGTATAAGCTTATACAACATAATCCCTTAATACATCAAAATGATCTATAACTTAATCCGGCTTAAGGGGGAGGATTAGGCCTGATAAGAGATTAATGTATTAACATTGTTGACCAGTGCAATTCTAAAAAATTAATATATTATTTTAATATTAATATATTAAAATAAAAATTAATTTTTCAATATATTAAATTTTAAAATATTGAAGATTTTTATTTTTATAAAAATTAATTAATGTTTTGGACACACTCATCAATAAATTTTTATAAAAATTAGTATCATAGGACATTTTTTGAAGAATTATATAAATTCTTTATTAAAGGATATTTTAATTAAAATTATTTATTTTTATCCTATATAGTATTATACAGTGTACCAAATATTAGATGATATTATTTTTATACAATATATTATTTTATACAATATCATGTCAAACGTTGGATAGTATTAAAATTCAATCAGGTCTTATACAATAAGGCATTATACTATCAGGCCTTATCCTATACTATGCATCAAACATGCCCTAAGAGGAAGGGATTAGGCCTGATAAGAGATTGATGTATTAACATCGTTGACCAGTGCAATTCTCAAGAATTAATATATTATTTAATATTAATGTATTAAAATAAAAATTAATTTTTCAATACATTAATTTTTAAAATATTGGATATTTTATTTTATAAAAATTTTATTTTTTGGATATGATGATCAATAGATTTTTATAAAAATTAATATTATATGATATTTTTAGAAGAATTATATAAAATCTTTATTAAAGGATATTTTTGTTAAAAATATTTTTTTTATCTTATTTAGTATTATACAGTGCATTATCAAATACTAGATGATATTATCTTATACAATATATTATTTTAAACAATACCTTGCCAAACGCTGGATAGTATTAAAATTCAATTAACTCTTATACAATCAGGCCTTATACTATCAAGTCTTATACTATCATGCCTTATCCTATACTATGCATCAAACATGCCTATATTCTCCATTAAATTCACAATAATTTTTACTTATATTATATTTATAAATATTTAAATTATATAGTTTTTAGTTTTTTTATAATAAAAATTTTGATGAAAGAAAAAATTTGACCCGGAGACCAACCCTAACCCAACTCGCTAAATTATAGGACTTTGAAGGTTAGGGTTAAAAATAGCCCTACCACAAAAAAGCCCTAATCTAGGGCTTTGCAGGTTGGCCCGCGGTCTTTAACTCATTTTGACACATCTATTTTTTATTTTATTTTTATAACAATTTGACACCTCTATTAACTGTAATTTTAGGGGGATGTATTGGATTGGTATTTCAAAGGATTTTAATAGATTATTTTTGGACAAAAAAATCCATTAGTATTCAATTAGGATTTTAAAGGATTGAAAAAAAGTCATGTGGTATTCGATTAGGATTTTAAAAGATTATTTTAGAGTCCATCCAAAACCGTTGGTATTCAATCAGAATTTTAAATAAAGGAAAAACAATCTTGTGGTATTCAAAAATCTTACGATTTTAATGGATTTTCTATTAGCGTGGATTTCGCGAGACTTTTTTAGTGAGAAATATAAATATGATGTCTCTCTCACAATCTCACCCTAACCCCTAGGATTTCTTAAGATTTCTCTATTGCAGTGTCTTTTTCTTCTTTGGGTGGGTTGACCCACTCGAAACCGAGTTTCGCCATGAGAGCTTCGTCAAAGCTCAAAAACAACAGATTTTTGAACTATTTTCATCACAAAATAATTCAGAAACAACAATCCAACAAGATTTTGAAATAATTTTTGAAAGTTTAAAAATGATTTTTCGAGCTATTGGTCATGATTTTTCTTGGTACGAAAATGCGTGATTTTTGTATTAAAAGCAACATAAAATAGTGGAAAACAACATGGGAACAAAAATCCCCCAAACCAATTTTCATTTTACATCAATGAAAAAAGATCGATTTAAAGAATGATTGAAACTTTCATAATATGAACTTTATGTTTCATAATAATATATTCGTGAACGAAATTCTTTCGTTATAGGAAATGATTTCAAACAATTTTTGTATCAATAGATCACTAAAACTTGCTTTTCAAAAACCGCAATTTAAGATTTCAATGTATTGATTGAAAACAATTTGAGAAATTTTCTAAACTTTCATGTAAAAAAATTCAGAAATTCAGATTCAAAATTTTCTTAGAATACTCAAGGAAAACATGTATATAATATATTGTTAGAAAACTCTCATCGTGTAGAACAAAAACCCTAAGGTTTACAAGATCAATTGCAAAAAATTTCAAACGAAAATTTATCATGAATTTTACTAATTGAGAAAATTATATTACGTTTTACTTTTTTTTATTAATATCATTGCATTTCTTTGTTAACTTTTTTTATTGACTCTTGTAATTTTTAATGTTTGTTAAAAATTCATATGATTTTTTAAAATCTTATAAATTCATATTGTCCTTTCAAATCTTATAAATTCTATTAAAATCCTTTAAAATCCAATCTTATAAAATCTTAATTGTAAAAAAAATCTTTTAAAAAAGTATTTAAAGTCTCTCCAATTCTAAATAATCTTTTAAAATCTATAAAAAAAATTATCTCAAAAAGTCTTTTAAAATCCTAATCCAATACATCCCCTTAAAAGACAATGAATTATTTCATATTTAAATCAAACCTCAATAAGGGATGAAAATAGAGACTTCCAAATGGGTTGTTGAACCAAAATAGACCAATTATTTTGGTTTACACTGTCATTATCTTATGTTTTAATTATTTGCTTTTAGAATTTGATTGGATGAAAATAAAAATGTTTTAGTTGTATATCTACCAACCTATTAAGTATGCTTGACGAAAGCTTAGTGGCGATGTTATGGTTTAAAACCGCAAGCGATAATCGTAAAGGAAAAAGTATTTATTTTAAATTTTAAAATGTAAAATAATATATTTTTGGAAAAAAAAAATCTGTTCAAGGTAAAAGCGATAACTGATTTTTTTTTTTTCAACACTATTATCTAATGTACACTTTTTCCATTATCAAATTTTGTTTATACATGCAAGTTAATTTAATATTCTCCATGCCATCGTCCCGTCTATGAAAAAGAACAGAAACACAATAATCGCATTTGGATGTTTTCGTCCTATATGTTGGAAATCAACAATCACACAGAATCGAGAAAACAGAAAAAGAGATAAGAGTAGAGAGATTGACACGATTATTTACCCTGGTTCACCCAATATAAGCTACGTCCAGCTTGTCTGTACTATATTCACCTCACCGCCACTCGTTACAAGTCTCTCGGTTTACAAGGCAAATATAAATAGAATTACAAGAAACCCTAACAGCAGCTATTCATGGGCCCAAGCTCAAACTGCTAAGAAAATTACAATAGAAACAGAGGCCTAAACATTACCTAGCCTCTACGGGCCTGGGGGCGCTGCCCCCCGGACCCCTGCCCGCTCACCTGGGAGCGGGACCCCAGTTGCCTTTTTGCTGACCCCGACAATTAGGGCCAACATCATCATGTGAAGTATGAGCCATACCCAACACTATACACATCAGCGCGGTTATGTTCGGGTGTCTTGGCAGGAACACCTTTAATCTTAAGCAGTAGTGATCCTCAGATTGTTGACTGTCAAGGACGTCCATTTTACAATCTACACCCGTGTAGTTTAGAAATATAACGCACTACAGCTAACAATTAACAGGGGCAAAATTCCAGATAATGGGAGCCAGGAACCATACCATAAGGATTGCATTCCTTCAACTTGAAGGTGGCGGCATGCCAGGGTTATTGAGAGGTGGTGGTGGCATTGAGGACTGAGGATATGCCATAGGCCGCCCGCCTTGTTGCTGAGGTGGGGGTGGCGGTCGCCAAATAGGTGGTGGTTGGCTTGCCATTACCGTTGGCGGTGGAAGAGGCCTTGGAGGAGGCGGAACAGCTTGTGAAGGTGGTGGCATCTGCATACTAGAGTGAGGTGGCCTAAACTGCTGGATTTGATGTGGAGGCATTACAGGTTGTAGCATTGCTTGACCTAGCGGTTGTTGATTCCATGCTGGTTGTCCAGCTACCGGCATTGGCTGGAATGCTACGGCCTGAGGGGGTGGCGAACGGAGAGCAGGAATATGAGCTGGAGCAACCCCATTAGCGAAGGGGCAGGGAGGCACTGGAGCAGCAATGGTACCATTAGCCAGAGCAACATTGGGAAGTGTTGGAGGCCCACTGGAAAATAAAATACCAGAGCAGCAATGGTATCAACCCTAACTTATTAAACTAAGCATACTACTCCCTGATATAACACTAGTTATTGTAACATCCCCCTTACATCTAATTTAAGGTTAAAGTTAACAGAACTAAATAAACAACCTATGTAATAGGAAAAACAAACATAATTATCCAACTCTTATTAATTTCTCTAAAATTCTCAAATTCCTCCAAGTGTTAGGTTGTTCCCTGTTTTAGTTTCACGGTGCCAGAAAAACAATAGTCTGCGTCTTTCCCCAATTTTTGAATACCTCTTCAGCACGTAAAATAGCACCATTTCCTTTTTCATTTTGTTTTGTTTAAAGTTTAAACTAGAGAAGACAGGAAATGTTGGAAAGCTGTCATTGATTGTTCCAACAAATCATCCGTCTAGTGTAAGAATATTGAATTTTGATAGGATCAATAAATTGTGGTACTCTACTATCTTTACTGTTTTCGTTTGTTAATGGTACAATTTTTTTTTTACATATCTTATAATTTGTATCTGATTTAGTTTAAAATACAGGATCTTATAACCCCAGTGAGTTTATGATTTGATAAAAGGATGTCCCCCTCCCACCCATATATATATATTTTTTCGTTCTTGAGTGTTATATACTTCAGAGAGTTAGTTTCTATTTTCGATTATTTGATACCTGTACAAATACATTTATATATAGTTACTGTACTAGCTATTATTTTTCAAAAATTGAGTTATTGATCAAAGCATAAGATGACTCTAAGATACCCTCAAGACTTTTTGAAGTTTTGGGTGAAATCACAAAAGATGTATAAGTAAAAAGTGGAATGATATGCGTTAGTAAGGTGTCAGTATAATCAAAGGTCAAATGGAGATTATAGTAAAACAGTATGCCGTCCTACTCTCTTTTAACTTTGGATAATGGAAAAAACACTAAGGCTATGTCTGGATAGATGGAAAGGGACAGAATGGAACAGAATTACATCAACTGTCATTGTTTGGATTGTTTAGAGATGCAATGGAATGGAACCACATAGAATGTATTCCATCCATCCAATAACTTTATTTCTCCTTCCCCCACCGGGGGCATGGATTGGAACCACTCTATATAGTAAAAGAAAAGTTATAAGTCTTAACATTTCACCCATTTCGCAAACAATGGAATGGAGACTTCCATTTATTCCATCATAAAATATCCAAACAACGGCATGGTAATTTTATTCCATTTCATGCCATTCCATTCCACTCATCATTATGTATCTAGAGTCCAAACATAGTTGAAATGTCTAAAGTTAGTCATGCATAAAACTCACAATTAAAATTAATGATTTATTTAATATTAGTTATTGTTTGTTAGGGTCATTTGCTACACACATAAATTTAGAAGTGCATTATGGTGGGAAGATAAGAGGACGAGTCTAGAGCAGAGGTAAAACTGCTTCTTCGTGAACGAGAAGTCACACATTTCATGGAGTGTGGTTTATTATGGTGGGAAGATGACATTACTGAGTATAAGGATGGCAATATGGTTAGATTGGATGGAGAGGAAGTTGAGGAGCTAGATTACTTTTAAGTTATTAGACATGCTAACTAAGTATTATTCACATAGGAATCCAGTTTAATACTTGATACCTGGATGTGATTTTTGATGTAGATTAAAGCTTCTATCATATGATATTGATGTGTACGCATGATTAAGCTGCATAGAGAGTATAGCAATGACATGGTGTCACCTATCTATATGACAATGTTTTAAAAGTTGACACAATTATTGGTAGTTTCTTTCAAGTTCCTACCGCTGGAAAGAGTAATTATGATGGTGATTGTGAAGTTGAGGAAGAAGTAGGACATTACTTATATCACATGGCAGTTTAGTTTATTCTGTTGAAGTTAACAGTTAAATTAGATGGAAGGGAGTATTTACAATAAGTTATGTTAAAAGGAGTAATTTGCCTAATTCAATAAATGAGGGAGAAAAAAGCAACTTAAGTAATAAATGAAGGGGGAAAAGTGTAATTGAACCAAAAAAATAAATGGAAATAAATATAATATAAGTATGGACATTTGAGTATAGACTATTTGCAACTGTTTCGAGCCACAAGAAAAATACAGTTGAAATGAGAAATATGGAATCTGTTTATATCCGAAAGAGCAGAATAAGTGTAACAAAATAATGAAAGGTTGACCTGATACTACATTCCTACAAATGATGACTTAGGCATACCTCAATAGCTGAATTGGATGCCTCAAATGAATCATAGCTAATGAAGCCAAAACCACGGGAAATTCCTGACTCAGGATCTCTCATGATCTGCAACAAAAAGCCCTGAACATCAGATCATATGCATAATTTTGGGTGAAGTCAATCCATCTAGGGATGGAGGGTTGAGACAGCTAAAGAAGTATATTTTGCTTCAAAATATATTCGATGAAATATGAGATAGAAACAATAGCCATTTACAAATATATATGCCACATAAATGGGATAGTGGAAGAGTTGATGAAAAATAAATATGTTAATTTCAGGTAATAAGAGACGGTAAACATATGGGAATTGTTAACCCAGCCATATATGAAGTTATTGTCATCTGCTTGATACAATAAATTATTTGGAATAATGGACCAAACAGTAATGCCCATAATGAGAAATAAGAAAATGGAGAAGCATGAAAAGTATTAGTAATTGCTACTAACCAGATACTGTTACGTAGTGACACAAACATGATGCTATTGATGTAATGAAAGATATTAAGCGAACAAAACCTTTGGATTAGTAACAATAACTCCAAATGCACTGAAAGCATCATACAAGAGCTTCTCATCTACATCCTGCAGCAACATCAGGAACAGTCATGTTAAATCTCAAAGCTCAACACATGAGCTTGTTAAACACTCGCATAATTTGGTGACTTACAGAATCAAGTTGGGATGCCTGGAACCAAAAAATAGTAAAATCATACTCTTTAATAAAGTAGCATGGATGTTAATTTCTCTTTGATCAAGTGACATGGACATTGATGTAAGATTGAAATACAGCAGGACTTGAACAGAGTACAACAAAGTTCCTAAAAACAAAAGGTAAATATGATAGATTAATTAACATGTGGAGAAAAAAGATATTCAATTATAAGAGTGAATGATATCTTGGAATGACACACAATAAGGGTTGGGAAAAATAAAAGATAAATATTACATATTAGTACTTAAAACACAATTGGTGTCTTTTTCCTGTTTGCTTTCCAAAAAAAAAAAAACACAATTGGTGTACAAGAATGCTGATTCCATTCTTGCATACCTTCCGTGGAACGAGGATACCTATGTTTAGTACAAGAAAAAAGACATGGAAAGTTAATTCCATTATACGGCTCTAAGCCTAGACTCCTCAGAGACAAGAACTGACATTCGATCCGAAAGTGGTGGTAACGGAGATTCTTGGCAACAATGAATCAGTTGATGCTTTGTTTCCTTATTTATCATGATTAATACTTTCATTCCACACGCAAACATATAATTAATATGATTCCACTCAAAAGAGAACCAAGTGCGCGCTCACACATAGAGGGAGAGAGAGAAGACAAAAGTCACGGTATAAGCTTCATATGGAATACCTTATTTACACGTATTGGTTTTCCATAGAGTTTAATCATGTTAAGCACCTTGATGGCCTGCAATGGAAGAAAAAGAATAGCAAATAGTCAAACATTAGTCAGCAGCTGCTAGCTTTAGAGAGGTTGCATGTGTGATTTGCAAATAAATGGCCAGAGTTTTCGAGAACACTTACATAGTCAGCATCTTCTTCAGTCCGGAATTCAACAAATCCATAACCTTGATGTTGGGTGGTCACTCTGTCTTTTGGAACATAGACATTTACTGAAACAAATGGAAGGAAAAAAAGCTTATATCTAACCCTGAAATATCTAAGAAAATCAATCACAATAACAATTTCGTTCCAGATGATGAGACATACCCACTGGACCTGCCTGAACAAACAGCTCCGACAATAACTCCTCAGTTATCTGATAGCAGGCAGCACCAAGAAAATCAGTTAAGCGTGTTTGGTTTGGGTGAAGGGTTTGTGGACAGGAGGAAGCATAGAGAAAGTACTAAATAAGAACCTGAGGGTCCAGATTTCCAACATAAGCAGTAGCATCTTGATTCCTCTCCGCTGAGTGTTGACCCAACAAATTTGCTCCCACACCAGGTATCTCCTTTTTGTTGGGAACTCGGTTCCCTCAAGCTCGGCTCAGGGGCCTTTGCGGAAGTCAGTCAATGAGATCCTGATCTCGGATCTCGGCAATACCTCGGCCTGAACTTCAACAGGTCGGGCAGCGCAGCGAAAAATCAAAACGAAAAACGGGAGAGAGAGAGAACACAAGCAATTTTAACGTGGGAAAACCTTCTCCAATGAAGAAGTAAAAACCCACGGGACCTAGTCCAGATAAAAAATCCACTATGAAAATAATGGTTACAAAGAATCAAAATACACCAATGTGGTGGTTAACTCAACCTCTCCAACAATGGTGATAATCAAACCTCCCTAGAGATGTTTCACTCAAACTCTCTCTAGAGATCCCTCAAATACAAAGCATAAAGCTTTGCTCAAACAATTTTCTCTCAAATATCAAATCTCTCTCATCTTAACCTAGCCTCCACCCTCAACTAATGAATATATAGAGGAGGTGGAATTTAGGGTTTAAGGTTTAGGGTTTTTGGGAAACCCCTCAATGGGCTTGGGCTTAGCATTGAAGGAGGAAGCCCAACAAATCTCACCCTCCGACTTCAATGCGTCGGCTTCAGCATCAACCCGGCTCCTTCAAAACAGTCTTCAAATTTTCTTGTTGGAACCGACTTCTTCATCATGTCGGACCAATTTTGGTCAGTGTGCACTTTGACGAGTTCTCGCTCTCCACCTTTTACCACATCCCGGATCCAGTGATATCTCACATCAATATGCTTAGTGCGGGAGTGATAGGTCGAATTCTTCGTAAGATGGATTGCGCTTTGATTGTCACAACCCAGCTCGTACTTGTCTTGATCATGGCCGAGTTCCATGAGAAACTTCTTCATCCACAGCATCTCTTTGCTTGCCTCAGTAGCGACAATGTACTCAGCCTCAGTTGTCGATAGTGCAAAACATTTCTGAAGTCTTGATTGCCAGGAGACAGCTCTTCCGGCAAATCTCATCATGTATCCCGTCGTCGATTTCCTCGAGTCAGAATCTCCCCCTAAATCAGAATCCGAGTAGCCTTGCAACTCGGCTTTGCCTTCTCCAAATCGGAGACATAAATCGGTCATACTTCGGAGGTACTTGAAGATCCACTTCACTGCTTCCCAGTGTTCTTTGCCGGGGTTTGACAGATATCGGCTTACCATTCCAACAGCATATGCCAAGTCGGGTCTAGTGCAAACCATTGCATACATCAAGCTTCCGACGGCGGATTGGTACGGGACCTTCATCATCTCATCTTTGTCTTCATCAGATCTTGGACATTGCTTCTGGTTCAGCTTTATATGTCCGGCTAAGGGGGTGCTCATTGTTTTGGCTTTGTCTATGCTGAATCTCTTCAGAATCTTCTCAATATACTTCTCTTGACTCAGCCACAGTAGCTTCTTTTGTCTATCTCGGATAATCTTGATTCCGAGAATCTGCTTTGCAGGGTCGAGGTCCTTCATTGCGAAGGACGAGCTTAACGCCTTTTTCAGGGCGGATATTCTCGATTTGTCTTTCCCTACAATAAGCATGTCCTCAACATATAACAACAATATCAGAAAATCTCCGGCCTCATACCTCTTCACAAATACGCAGTGGTCGGCTTCTGTCTTCTCAAACTTATGATCAGTCATGAATGATTCAAACTTCTTGTATCACTGCCGAGGTGCTTGCTTCAAGCCATAGAGGCTCTTCTTCAACCGACATACCAAGTCTTCTTGGTCTAGAGCTCAGAACCCTTCAGGTTGCTCCATATAAATTTCTTCTTCTAAATCACCGTGAAGAAATGCCATCTTCACCTCCATTTGTTCTACCTCGAGGTCCATTGAAACCGCCATGGCTAATACAATTCGGACCGAGGTCATTTTCACCACAGGAGAAAAAATCTCCTCAAAGTCTACTCCTTTCTTCTGATTGCAGCCTTTCACTACAATCCGGGCTTTGTATCTCGGCTTCAGCCTAATCTTGTAGACCCATTTATTCTTCAGAGCTCGTCTTCCTTCTGGAAACTCGGTCAGCTCATAAGTCTGATTCTCATGCAGAGACTTCATCTCGTCTTGCATTACCTTTTCCCATTCTTCTTTCTCTAAGCTCGTCACAGTCTCATCATAACTCTGAGGCTCATCGTCTTCAGCAACAACGGTGTATTCATCAGATGGGTATCTTGTAGAGGGTCTTCTTTCTCGAGTTGGATATCTCGGTTGTTCTTCAGCTTGAGAACCCGGTTCATCATTCTCATCCTGGATCTCATCATCAACTCAGACCTCAGTGTCTTGGTCATCATCAGCATGTTGCTGGTCGTCATCATCTTCATTATTTTCTTGATTTTCTCCCCCTGCTTCAGCTCGGACAGGAGGGATGGGTTCTTCACGTCTGACAGTAACTCGAACTTTAGGCTTCGAGATGTCATGAATGTTCTCATCTTCATGAAAGATCACATCTCGGCTTCTCACTATCTTCTTATTGATTGGATCCCAAAGTCGGAACCCGAACTCACATCTCGGCGAACCAAGATAAATGCATTCTTTAGTCTTCCCATCAAGTTTTGCCCTTTCATCTTTAGGGATATGCACGAAAGCTCGGCATCCAAACACCTTCAGTTGATTATAGGCCGTTTTCCGACCTGTCCAGACTTCTTCTGGAATTTCTCCTTCAAGTGGTCGTGATGGTGAGAGGTTGATCAAGTCAACAGCAGTTCTGACGGCTTCTCCCCAGAATGATTTCGGCAATCCGACATTGGATATCATACTTCGGACCTTCTCTTCAATAGTCATGTTCATCCTCTCAGCAAGTCCATTCAGCTGTGGAGTCTTGGGAGGCGTCTTCTCAAGTCGGATCCCGGTCGCTCTGCAATATGCATCAAATGGGCCGCAATACTCACCACCATTATCAGATCGGACCACCTTCAATTTATTGTCTGTCTCCCTTTCAACCATTGCATGGAATTCTTTAAAGGATTGGAGTACCTGGTCTTTAGACTTCAACAAATAAACCCACACTTTGCGGGAATGGTCATCAATAAATGAGACAAAGTACTGAGCTCCTCCAAGGGATCTTTCCGATATGGAGCAGACATCAGTATGGACGAGGTCAAGAATATACTTGCGTCGTCTAGGTTGATCAGGTCTCACAAAAGAAACCCAGTGCTGCTTTCCAGCTAGGCAGTGCGTGCAACTATCCAACGCTTGGCCTTTCAACCCGGTCAGTAATCCTTTCTAGTTCAGGATTTGGAGCCCTTTCTCGCTCATGTGGCCGAGGCGCTTGTGTCATAGCTCCAAGCTAGGTTCATCTCGGACATAATTGGCTTCTTCGTCATTAATATTTCCTTGCATCACGTACAAGGATCCTTCCTTCTTACCTCGGGCCACGACCAAGTTTCCCTTGGCCAGCTTCCATCTAACACTACCGAAGTAGTTCACTAACCCGGCATCGTCAAGTTTGCCTACCGAGATTAGGTTCAATCGCATGTCAGGTACATGCCTCACATCTTTCAACACAAGTCGGCATCCGACATCTGTGGTCAGGGTTACATCACAGACACCAACAATCTTGCTGGTCACCTGATTTCCCATCTTCATGACTCCAAAATCACCACCTCGGTAAGAGGAGAAAAAACCTTTGTGTTGAGTAACGTGGAAGGTGGCACCGGAGTCAACAATCCAAGTGCAGTCATCATAGGCAACATTCAAATAATTATCCTCACCTAGGAGGAATATCTCGGCATTCGAGTTAGCAGCCACCACAGTGGTGCTCTTGTCTTCCCTCTTCTTGGGAACAATCTGATCCGGCTTCACAGAGCCGTTCTTCTCATCATTCTAAAAAGTCCAGCAGTCTGGCTTCTTATGACATGTCTTTCCACAGTAAAAGCACTTCAACTCATATCTCGGCTTTGACCGACCTCTGGACTTTCCTCTTCTATCACGATCTCGACCTCGACTCTTGCTTCTACCCCGAGAGTCGGATTTCCCTCTGTTCTCAGCAATGTTGGCCTCAGACGTGCTAGAAATACCTCGTTCTCTTCTCTTGGCTTCTTCGCACAGGAGGCTGTCTGTCACGACATCCGTCTTCAATTTTCCATCTGGAGTCGAATTATTCAAGGTTACCACCAGAGTATCTCAGCTTTCTGGTAGCGAGCTCAACAACAGCAAGGCCTGCATCTCGTCATCAATTTTCATATCAGCCTTTGACAGCTGATTCACAATACCTTTGTAGGTGTTGAGGTGTTCAATCATGCTCATGCCATCCTTGGATTCCAACTTCACAAGTCGGCGAACCAGGTGTGCTTTGTTCCTGGGAGTTTTCTTTTGAATCATGGACGCCATCTTCGTCGACAACTCATACACGTTCGTGAACTCGGACACGTGCTCAAAGAGGCTCTTGTCAATATATTTTCTTATTGTAGCTACCGCCTTACGACTCTGGATCTCCCACTCCTTATCGGTCTTGCCTACCGGTCTCTCATCAAGGATAGTGGGCTCATGTAGATCTTTGCAGTAGAGATGATCTTCCATCATCGGTCTCCAATAAGTGAAATTGTCTGCGGTCAGCTTCAACATTGGTTATGCCACTGGTCTCCATCTCGTCTCCCTCAGAACCCGTCGAACTCGGGCTCTGATACCACTGTTGGGAACTCAGTTCCCTCAAGCTCGACTCAGGGGCCTTTGCAGAAGTGAGTCAATGAGATCCTGATCTCGGATCTCGGCAATACCTCGGCTTGAACTTCAACAGGTCGGGCAGCGCAGCGGTAAATCAAAACGAAAAACGAGAGAGAGAAGGAGAGAGAGAGAGAACACAAGCAATTTTAACATGGGAAAACCTTCTCCAATGAAGAAGTAAAAACCCACGGGACCTAGTCCAGATCAAAAATCCACTATGAAAATAATGGTTACAAAGAATCAAAATACATCAATGTGGTGGTTAACTCAACCTCTCCAACAATGGTGATAATCAAAGCTCCCTAGAGATGTTTCACTCAAACTCTCTCTAGAGATCTCTCAAATACAAAGCATAAAGCTTTGCTCAAACAATTTTCTCTCAAATATCAAATCTCTCTCATCTTAACCTAGCCTCCACCCTCAACTAATGAATATATAGAGGAGGTGGAATTTAGAGTTTAAAGTTTAGGGTTTTTGGGAAACCCCTCAATGAGCTTGGGCTTAGCATTGAAGGAGAAAGCCCAACACTTTTATTATCCAATCTTACAGTACTAGTGTATGCTTCTATAACAGAGAAATGTCATACCTAGTTAATGGCTATACAGCTTCATAGTTCACACAGCCTTGGACAATATGAGGTAAGGTTCTCAAATGGTATTAAGGAATGTCAGGTTGATCAATTTAAATGTTTTCATTAGTCTTATGAGTCCAAATGGTGTTCTTATATCTTCATTGGCATTCCTCTCACTTTCTATCACACATTGCCAATAGGGTGGAAAAGGGAGTGCTTCTCGTGCAAGAGCAGTTGTTTCCTCAAGTCAGTCAAACAACAAGATAGCACTAGTGCAGACAGTTACCGGATTTTTGCATGAATTGGGAGCAAGCCCTACAGATTCTGAGTGCTCAAGTTGCACAGAAGGTTGACAGTAGTTATAGATTGTGCCAAGATCAAGAGTAATCATCCAGAAAATCAGAGCCCCGAATGTAAATATTAAATATAAAAGTATAACTCTAATTGCTATAGCTGATGACCAAAGCTAGCATGTAAAGTGAAACAGTAACATCACATCTCCCCTTGGATGAAAGAAGAATATTGCCAAATTTTTTAGGGTTAAACTAATATATAATCATGTTAGCAACATCAACATGACTAATCTTCCCCACCCATCATGCATATTAACATTTAAACCCTTACACCAGTATCAATTTAAGAATTTTTCTCTCACAAAAATATTGAAATTTGAATGTTGAACTCAACCTAAATAAAGGCAAGTTCTTTCCTTTTATTATTATTAATTTTTTTATTATTATCATTATTACTATTATTATTATTTATTTATAAGTACGCAAGTCCATTCTGTTAATCAACTATAAATAAAAAAGAAATAATAAAAATGCTGCAAGTTCCGGATCTCATTATGGTATCAGTATATCACAATAGTGAATAAAAAAAAAAAAAGTGGATATCTGTTACAAAAGACAAACTGGATTAGCAAGATGCTAGCCCATAATACAATTGAAGTATACAGAGGACAACCGGTCTACATCAAAGAAAGTGAAACATCGTAAACTATTACTCATCATCTGGAGATACAAAAAATAAAATAAAATAAAATAAAGTTCCATCATCATTTGTCCATAAGAAAGTACAGGGGGGAATGCAACCCCCAAAAATAAAAACCGCAATGATTAGTGTGACTCATGTAATTTCTATTCCCAGGATGGCCGGTGAAAATTTGAGACCATCAATCATACAGTCAAATTTTTCCATGGTTGAAAACTCTTTTGTATGCTGCAAATATCTTTGAAACATTTGTGCTTAAGAATAAACCACTGAAGGATAAAGTGACACAAAAAATCCACTTGGCGTAAATGCTTTCATGATTAGTTCATGTATCGTGAATTGCACTTAAACTTTTCCTCTTCAAGCTCTCGTTTTAAAGTTTCCACCCTTTCAAGCAAGACTGCATTCTCCTGGTAGGTTGAAGGTCATTAGAAGACTTGAATAATGTTATGAAAAACAAACAAATTATGCGTGCCCAAAGAGAGCCGAAAATAATTTCATCCAACGTCATATTAATAAGGATATTGAAAATTCTACTGAATCAAAGTTAATTTCATTATTAATTCGTCAAGAACAGCATTTAAAAGCTTATAAAATAGGCAATAACTTGAACAAATGGGCTTATAAAAGGGTTGCTGGAAAACAAGATGATGGAAAAGGGTGACATAGAGCTCCCAACTTTAGGGAACTCCGCAGCTGAAAAGATGCGGAAAGGTCACGGAGAATGAACTGTTTTGATACCATATTAGAAGTTCTATGGAATCAAAGTAAATTTATTGGAGAGGTGTCTAGATATAAATTCACAAATACAAGTCGATGAATTCATTTGATCGAAACAACTAACAGATAAAAAGATAGAAATAGGTTGCAAATAAAATTTGATACTTCAAAATTTGGTGACTGATTACAGTTAGGCTCTGCATTGTGTCTCTTGACACAATTAGCAGTTCACAGTGTGGCTATCCTTCAATAACTTTATTCTTGTTTCCCTAAATTGGAGAAATGAATAGAAGAATTATCATAGGGAAGCATTTGATTAATATTTTATGATGACATATACCTTTTGCAGTATCGCCAATTTATGGTTAATCCCAGAAGAAGCATCCCCCATCTTCTTAGAGGACTCCTGAAACTGCCACAAATGCAATTATACAGTCATTATGGGATAGACAAAAGGAACAATTTGTTATTTTATTGGTTGAATAAATAAATATTGATTTCTACAATTCTGTTTTTTCTTGGTGCAGATATATCATACATACCCCATTCCTACCAACTGAAATTAGGAAGGGTTAGGTGTCCTACCAACCATAGTAGCACAAAATTTGAAGCTGAGTCTTTCTTATCATTCAGTTAGGAAGGTAGAAAGTAAAAATCCAAAGAAGAGAATACATACCACTTGAAGTTCATGTAAACATTTTTTTGCCCTATCTACCTCCTCATCATACTTTAGCCTCCACTCAGCAGATTCATCCATTGCCTCCCTGTTAGCAATATCAAATTGTCTTCTGCAAACAGTTGAGTGAACCAAACACAATCATCATAGAAGCTAGAATAAACTAACCCTATAAGGCAGCCAATATAATGGTAAAATACAAATTCAAGCATCCCAGCAGTCACAGAAGAACAATACTTCTTTTAGCAGTGTCAATTCAAACCATGAGAATTGTAGGGAACTTTTTTTGCACTATGCAGACATGGGAATTGAAATATCTGTGCTATCCCCTGAATGATAGCCCTCAATTGGTTTGATCAAAATTCGGAGAAATACGACAAGTACATGCAATTTATGAGATTTATTTGTGCTTCATATGATGGGTATATAACTTTAAATTAAAATCAGCAAGGCTTTGCAGAAAATAAACCAAAAAATGAACAAAACAAGGGATCTTTTCATTGTTTTCAAAATAAAAAACAAATAGACTCACAAGAGTTCAACACAAGCAGAATGAACATAACCTCTAATTATTAAAAAACAATTTTTTTTTCCCATTAACAGAAGAAAAATGAAAGATTATAAAGAAGGGGAACCTTAAGAGCTCAGTGTCATCAGAAGAAATATTGTAGTCAATAGCCCAAAGCCTGAAATAGACTGCAATACCCATTAACATTAGAAAAGCCATACACACTAAGATTGACCTTCTCTTCCCTCCCACCATTTCTCTCTCCTCCGTTCTTTCTTCCTCACTCTCTGATTTTGTTCTCCTCTTTTTCTAATAACGTTGTTGGGGTCCCAACAACAAACGTTGTCTGTGACTGTGAGAGACAGTCACCTGTTAAATCATGCTTCTGGATCTATTTGATCCAACCTCCTTTTTTTTTTTTTTAAGAGTAAACACTTTTTGAGATAATATCTACGAAATTCTTTTTAGTACCCGGCAATATTAAATTGGTCTCTAACAGTATGTAAAAAGGGCTACGTTAGTGACGGAGGAGTTGACATAAGGACTAATGTGGCCCTTTTTCATAATTTTAGAGATCAATTTGGTCCTTTTTTATTGTCAGAGACCAAAAAAAATTTCGTAGATATTGACAGAGACCAAAATAGGTGTTTACTTTTTTTTAATTACTAAATGCCTTTGTTTGGTGTCAGGGAATATATTGGGCCTGTATGGGTTTGTCAGAGTGATGACCCTTGAAAATGAAGCCTACCATACATGGCCCATGTAACAATGACATACAAGAGCCTACAATTTCAGCCAAAAAAATAAATCCAATTCATAATTTTGGTTGGGTTATGTTATTTAGTCCAACATGCTTGTTCCCTAATTGGGATTTTTTGAGTTTGAACTCGAAATAGTAACCCCTGTTCCCTAATAGACAGAGATTTTTTTTTTATCTATATTTCTTTTTTGTCAAAATATATATTTTAAAGAAAATTAATTTTTTTCATTTTTGTAATTTTAAAAATTAAAATATATTGATTATTTTTTGTTTAATTTTTACCTATTCATATCATTAATAAAAAAGCAGTGTAGAGTGTGCAATTTTAAAAATTTTTATAGAAAAAAAATGGTATTAATGTTTCTCTTGGAAAATGAGAATAATTTTATCTCTTACATGAAAATGGATAGAGTCCGATAAAAAGATGAGAGAGAAAAAAATGAGTTCACTCTCGTCAGTTTCATATAAGTACATGAAAGTTATCTCTATTTTACAGGAGAAATATGCTGAATTTTTTTTTTTTTTTTTTTATGCAAATGAAACTGTATTTTCTTATAACTAGCACCACGTAAGTTTAGGTGCTTCATTTATCGGTATGCTATTAACTGATGAAAGCCCAAAATGATACATTGCTTTTCAGTTACGTACGACTCTAATCCAAAGCAAAAAATTCAAATATCAAACCTAAGAAACTTCTGTTGGTTCATACAAATATATATTCTGTACCAAAAAACGAAGGGTATTATCTCTTATTCTGTCCCACTAGTCATGCTCATGACCTGAGAAGCTGTGTTGTAGAGGCGGATGAGGCGGAAGGCTTGGTGTGGTCTAACTCTTAGGTTGAAATATAATATTACGCTTTAGATGCTTTTTTATAAAAAAAACTTACAATTATATATGCAAGTGCAGTACGAATTTTATCAAATAGTAGTACTTCAGTTGGTGCATGAGAGCTAAACAGGTGAGGATGAGAGCATTATTTGAATCTCTTCAGTACCACCTTTGGGAGGAGTTTAAAATCTTAATCCTAGACTTGTCCTGAATCGGATTAGTTGCGAAACAATGAACTGTTTGAAATATTTAAAAAAAGAAAAGAAAAGTGAGTAAGAATTTTGAACTAAAATTTTATAGATTAGTACAATGTTTTTGTAATATTTAAAGGCAACAATGGGTAATTTCATATAAATTGTTAAAACCTTTAGGTAACCTTGGATTTCAGAGTTCCGATGATCTGCCTCATCGCAAAGGTTCGTCGGTTTTCAATGCAGTTTATGACTTTTTTATCATAACATTGACAATATTATTCAATTTTTTTAGATAAATACATTATTTTCGTAATTTTAACCAGAGTGTGATGAAGACCAAAAGTCGCCCCCCCCCCCCCCAACCAAAAAAAAGATCTATCTTAAAGAATTGAATTTTCGACTTTAGTAGATTATTTGAGTAGATTATTCAAATATGTAATATTGGATGTCCCATCTAAGTTGGTGGAATAAGGAGTTATATAGCCCATGCATGTATGAAAACAAAACCGTAGGAGCACATCAAATCAAGGAGCTGCAAGCGCCCCTCGTTTGATGCTCAATAATCAATTCCACAGTCCTTCGAATACTACCTTTGCTGCCAAATCAGCTTAATTCCTTCATTTGTCAAACTCGGATATGGACACAAAACATAACCTTAGGAATTTTTTTTATCTTTTCAATATTATCCTGGAAAAGTAGCCTTATATGCCTTTTATAACTTTTGCACTTTAATTTGATATTGAGAATCATTTCGGCACCATATATAATTGGGAAAAGTGTGTATAATTTTGAAGGATGTAAAGTTGTGTCATTTTAAGAGAGAGAAAGAGATAGATAAAGAAGGAGAGAGAGTTGACAAAAAAAATAAAGTTGTGGGTCCCACCTCTTTGTGAGAGTGAAAGGATGTAAGTTGTGTAAAATTTAAAAGTACAGACATTTTTCCCTATATAATTTATAGTTTGCATCATAATAATGATCAAAACAATTAATGGAACCTATAGGGATTCTCTTTTGTCCCAATATATATTATCACTAAGACTACAAAAGAATAATACAGATAGGGCCGGCAAAATACGTTGGGCCCGGCCAATCCGTCTCGCCCGTAAATATGGCGAGGTAGTTTATACTTTACAACTCGTCTAACCCGCCCCACATAAGTGCGGGTCAAAAGTGGGTTGAACCCACCATCGGACGGGCTAGCCCACATAAATCTTTTTTTTTATAGTACATAAACTTTTATATCAAAACCTAACCCCTAACATTATGTAATTTCTATGGCTTTTGATACGGTCCCCGTATATGTTAGGTCTAGGTCCAGTAGAAGTAAGGCTTAAAAGGCCTAAGCCACCGTTAGCGACATAATCACAAAAGACGACATATCCATTAATACAAACTATCTCGCCATGAAGATAAGAATCTTGCTAAATACTTGGCCATCAAGCTTACATAACTTAAACTACAAGGAATCATCATTGTTGGAATCAGCAGCTCAGATAAGTTGGCAACCATCAGAAACCAGTGAAGGGTTGGCAGCTCCAGCTTGCCGCCATTGACCATAAAGTGGTCTACTTTGAACATAGGCTTACTCATTAAGGAAAAACATGAGAGAGGTCACCCTTCTCCGCCAAATAACCAGAACACCGCCTTATGACAGACAGTGAAAAACATGACACTCAGGTACTATAACATTAACCCAGGTAAGATCTCTCGCTTTTGTACTTGAACCTCCTAGAATACTAAACTGACTTGAGCGAGGGAGTGCCTTTATAGGTACCCAGCCCAGTCGCTCTCATTCAACTCAGATAAGAAAAAGTATTATCCAGACATCTCGCAACATACAAACACATCCCGCCTGGACCCCAAGCATCCTGGTAGCATCACAATATCAATCCTTCTCTTCGTCAACATTTCAATTAGTGTTGGACTGATCATTGGCGCCATTTGTGGGGTCAATAAATTTTGAATCCCACTTCATAAAAATTCAAAATATGGTTGATACCAGAAGCAAATCTCAAAGCCAGAATGTTTCCAGAGGAAGGAAGAACGAATGACGGTCATCTCAACAAAGAACTACTTATTTTGTAGCTCCAAATTCACCCCGGCAAAATTCTCCAACACATCAACAAATACTAAAGCTCCTGCAATAACAAACTCAGAAAATTAAGAAAAAAACAAAAAGAATTGCAGAAAATGAAAAAATCTCAGGAGAAAAAACAAAAAGAGCCTGTTTTACATGAAAAATCTGATCAAAACGCGCAAGAATTCTCCCCAAAAGACCTTGACCCATCAAATAAAGAGAAAAAGAAAATCAAGGCTCATGAGAATTCTTATCAAAACAAGAATTCAAAAGCAGTTTCTAGGGTGGCTCACTATTTTACCCCCCAGATCATGGACCTGCCCATTCCTAGGGATATCAAGGTTATCACTGAAAAGTATAATGGTAAAGGTGATCTTCAAGAACACTTGAAACAATTCCAGACGAATATGATGGCTCATGATGTCCCTGATGTTGTAGGATGTCGTCTCTTCCCAACAATGTCAAAGGAAGTTGCTTTCAGATGGTATTCAACTTTGCCTTCCAATTTAATCAACAATTAGGGAGATCTCGCCAATTAATTCTTGGTGTGATTTGCAATGAGTAAAGCTAAATACAAATCCACCCCCGCGCTCAAAACTGTCAAATAAGGTATTAATGAAACTCTGCATGATTATCTTAATAGATTTTTTGATGAATCCTTGTTGGTAAGTGATCTTGACCCATAAGTGTCTTTACAACTTATTACCGATGGTCTGCAGAATGGACCATTTTTCACCTCTTTAGCTAAACAAAGACCAAAAACAATTGAAGAGTTGCGAGCGAGATTTGAGAAGTTTATCAATCTTGAAGACTATAAACGATCTCGCGATGGCCCAAGTGAAAAACTTTGGATCAGGGAATTTAAGAAAGATTTTCAGAAGGACTTTCAAAGAAGGCTTAAGGAGAAGAAAAAATGGGAGAAATTTGTAAATTACACACCTCTTAATGCTTCTCGATCCCGCATTCTTATAGAAGTCTTTCACACTGGCCTAGTCAATGTCGCACAACCCCCTCCACTTAAGAGGTACGGTAAACACGATGAGACAAAATTTTGTGAATTTTATGATGACGTAGGCCATTCAACTGAAGACTACTATCATCTTAAAATTACGATTGAAACCTTGATTAGAGAAGATAAGCTCAAAGAGGTTATCGCTACATGCAAAAATGATAAAATTCAAATGAAGTGAGATAGAAGTCCTGATCAGGATAGGAATCCTCCCAGAAGAAATTATCTGAATAGAAGGAATTACAGACAAACTAATCGACAAAATGATACACCTACCAATTATGGGCGCTATGACAAACCAAGGGAAAGATCTCCACATGAAAAGAGATGAAATCAACAAATGGCAGCATAAGAACATAACCAACCTCAATTACCCAATAATGTCGCAGGAGTATTGGGAACTATTTTTAATGGTGTTGCTTGAAGAGAAGAAACCTATTCTCGAAGAAAGAGACATTTGAAAGCTATCATGACTCTTAGTAATTGCCCAAAGGTTTCATCTTGCTATGTTAAGAAAGCTTCCATAAGTTTGAAGAAGATGGTTGTGGCGACGTCATTCCAAATCACGATGATCCTTTGGTCATTTTAGCTTACATGGAAAATTTACAAGTAAAAAGGATTTTGGTAGATAATGGAAGTTCTGCCAATATTATATTTTGGGAAGCTTTTGAAGGCATGAATATCCCAGAGCAACAAATTATACCCAGTTAGATTGATTTGCTAGGATTTTCATAAGAATGCGTACAGCCTAGAGGCACAGTTGAATTACAGGTTACATTCGAAATCTTGCCTAAAGCTAAAACAGTCAAGGTATGCTTTTAGATAATAGATTGCTCATCAGCTTATAATGTTATCATAGGTAGATCAACCATAATTGGTATTGGGAAAATCATTTCTATGCCCCATCTGCTTATGAAATTTAAAGATCCATAAGAAAGGATAATAATTGTTAGGGGAGATAAAAAAGTAGCACAAAGTTGCTATAACGTTAGTCTCAAAATGACTAACGAACCCACACCTAGTTACCGTCTCGCACCAGCTCAAAAAGGAAAAGCATCTATCAACATGACTGAATTGGATGTTCGTGAAGAGTTGCGAGATGTACGTCCTCAACTAGATGGGGAATTAGAAGAAATCAATATTAGACCTCAACCAGAAAACACTACAAAGATTGGGCGATATATACCCATAGAAGAGAAAGATAAAATCATAGAAGTCCTTAAGAAAAATAAGGATTTTTTTGTCTGGACAGCTGTCGATATGCCAGGTATTGACCCCAACTTTATGTGCCATCATCTTTCTCTTGATCCATAAGCCAAACCTATAGCTCAGAAAAACGAAATATTTCTCCTGAAAAACAAAAAGTGGTTGATATTGAAGTGACCAAACTCTTAGAAGCAAGAATTATACGAGAAATTACTTATTTCACATGGCTTTCTAATATGATCTTGGTAAAAAAAGGCTAATGGTAAGTGGAGAATGTGTACTAATTATACAGATCTGAACAAACATTGTCCAAAGGATTCTTATCTATTTCCCAATATTAATAAGTTCAGGATATCATATCCTATCTTTTATAGATGCATATTCGGGATATAACTAAATCCCTAAACCAGATGAAAAAGCCACAACGTTCATTACAGATAAAGTAATTTATTACTACACCATGATGCCATTTGGCTTAAAAAATGCTGGTGCGACATATCAATGGATGATGAATAAAGTTTTTACTAGAAAGATTGATCTTATGTTGGAAGTATGCATTGATTACATGATTGTAAAAACTATTGAAACGCAACGACATCCTAAAGATCTTGAAGAGGTGTTTCAACAATTAAGAAGGTATAATATACGACTTAATCCTACCAAATGTGCAATCAGGGTCCCAGTTGAAAAATTCCTAGGTTTTATGCTAACCTGTTGCGGGATAGAAGCTAATCCAGATAAGTGCAAGGCAGAACTGGACATGGTTAGTCAAAAGAATATCAAAGAAGTACAGCAATTGACAGGAAGAATTACAGCCTTGGCGAGATTTTTGTCAGCGCCAGCTCACAAATCTCTCCCTATGTTCAAACTCTTGAGAAAGAAAATGACATTTGATTGGACCTTGGGGTGCGAAATGACCTTTATCAAGATCAAAAAACATCTTGCCAACCCTCCAGTATTGGTTAAACCTGAACCTAATGAACCATTGGTTCTATATCTTGCGGTGAACTCAGAAACATTAAGCTCAGTCTTGATAAAAGAATCCACTAATGGTTAGTAGCCTGTGTGTTTTATCAATATAGCATTCCAAGGCCCTGAGCTGCGATACCAGCAGATTGAAAAGGTGGCCTTTGCATGAATTATAATATCCTGCAGGCTGCAACATTATTTCCAAGGACACCAGAAAAAAGTTAGAACAAACCAACCTCTACGACAAATCCTATGAAAACCTGATCTCACGAGAAGGATGATCACTTGGTCTATAGAACTATCCGAATATGACATTATTTATAAACCAAGACAGGCTACTAAGGCTCAAGTTCTTGCAGATTTTGTGGTCGAGAAAACTCATCGTGATGGTACAAGTCTCAATGATCAATAGATTTTTTATTTAGATGGTTCTTCTAACGGAAAATGAAGTGAAGCAGGAATCATCGTTGAAAATCCCTAAGGGGTCACAGTTGAATATTCCCTCCAATTTGAATTTAAAGCTTCTAATAATCATGTCGAGTATGAAGCAGTAATTGCGAGATTAGCTACGGGAAAAGACTTAGGAGCAAACAAATTCATAGTTACAAGTGATTCCCAGTTGGTTATCTCGCAAGTAAAGGGAACATACCAGGCAAAGGAAACTTTAATGGCCAAATATTTGGAAAAGGTACATTCTCTCATACTGACTTTTGAACTTGTAAAATTTGAACATATCCACAAGAAAAGAATGTTAGGGCAGATCTTTTGTCTAAATTAGCCAGTACCAAAAGTCCCAGGAATTATAGGTCAGTCATACAGCAAAACGTACCAAATCTCAGCCTGATCTTGGCCATCTCCAAATGCAAAGCCTTGCCATTAACCAGAGCTGCTCCCATGATTAATGAAGAAAATGAAGGACAAGAGCCAACAACATGGATTACTCTAATTAAAGCTTATCTTGAAGATTGTGTGTTACCACATGATAATCATCTCGCCAAAAAAATGGTAAGAAATTCTTCTTATTATACTATTATAAATAATTAACTTTACAGGAAAGGATTCTCAACTCCCTTGCTGAAATACCTAACACCCAATGAAGCTCAGTATGTAATTACTGAGGCGCATGAAGCGATCAATGGGCATCATATGGGAGGAAAATCTTTATCTCACAAACTCCTTCGTACGGGATATTATTGGCCTACAACTTAAGAAGACGCTAAGGAACAAATGCGACATTGTATCAAATGTCAGAAACACGCTGATATTCATCATGCTCCTTCAGAAGAAATGTCTTCTTTATCTTCACCCTGGCCATTCTACTAGTGGGAAATGGATTTGTTAGGACCTTTTCCAAACGCGATTGGCGGGTTGAAATGGTTAATAGTAGCCATAAATTATTTCACAAAATGGATAAAGGCAGAACTTTTGGCTACCATCTCAGCTAATAAAATTCGTAGATTCTTTTATAGAAAAATTATTTGTAGGTTTGGAATCTCGCATACTATCATCACTGACAATAGCACCCAGTTTGCGAATATTATTTGCCTACAACCTAAGAAGACGCTAAGGAACATATGCGACATTGTATCAAATGTCAGAAACACATTGATATTCATTTTGCTCCTTCAGAAGAAATGTCTTATTTATCTTCACCCTGGCCATTCTACTAGTAGGGAATGGATTTGTTAGGACTTTTTCCAAACTCGATTGGAGGGTTGAAATGGTTAATAGTAGCCATAAATTATTTCACAAAATGGATAGAGGAAAAACTTTTGGCTACCATCTCAGCTAATAAATTCATATATTCTTTTATAAAAAAATTATTTGCAGGTTTGGAATCCTGCATACTATCATAACAGACAATGGCACCCCGTCTGCGAATAGAAAGTTCAACGAAATATTACAAGAACTTTAAGTCAAGCATAGACATACTTCGGTTGAACATCCACAAACTAATGGCCTTGCGGAAGCCGCAAACAGAATCTTGAAAAGGGGGCTTGAAAGAGGTTGGAAGAGGCCAAAGGGAAGTGGCCAAACCATGTCGATTACATCCTGTAGGGATACAAAACTACTCCTCACTCAACTACTGGTGAAACACCTTTTAAAATGGCGTAAGGTAGTGAGGCCATGATCCTAGTAAAAATTGGTGAACCAACATAGAGGAGATTACACTTGAACAGTGTAAATAACAGCCAAGCACTTCTGCACAGCTTGGACACCATTGGTGAGATCCATGAAATGGCACACATAAAAAAAGTGGCTTTATAGAAAAGTATCTCGACAAGATACAACCAAAAGGTGATCTCGAAAAACTTAGAGGTTGGAGACTTGGTCTTGCATTGAGCTGACATTGGTCATAAAAATGTGCGTGAAAGAAAGCTCGTGGAAAATTGGGAAGGATCATACCACATTATAAGAAATACTGATAAATGAGCTTATAATATTGAAACTTTATCAGGATTAATCATCCCGCATACAAGGAATACAAATAAACTTAAATGATTTTATAGGTGATGAGATTAATATTATTTTAAAATATTTCATTCTTATGAAAGTATCTTATCTCATTGAAATTATCATTTTTAAGTATTATGACTTTGTTCTTTGAGATCCATTCAGATTAAAGGTTCCAATCCATAAATGAGATATGTGAACCTCGCTTGTCAAAGGCTCTTAAGCTTAAAGTTTAAAGACGCTTGAGGGTAAAGTTCGCAAAAGGTTAAAATCTTAAGTCTTAACCTGAGGGTAAAAGCCTAAAGGTTAAAAACTCAAGTACAAAGGAATCTAGAGGGTAAAGCCCACAAAAGGTTAAAACCTCAAGTCTTAACTTGAAGGTAAAGCCTAAGGGTTAAAAACCCAAGCACGAAGAAATCTTCAGGGTAAGGCCTGAAAAAGGTTAAAACATCTAGTTTTACCTTGAAGGTAAAGCCTAAAGGTGTATTACAAATAAATAAATAAAAAAAAGCCTAAAGGTAAAAACCCAAGCACAAAGGAATCTTGAGGGTAAAATCGCAAAAGATTAAAAATTTAAGTCTTAACTTGAGGGTAAAGCCTAAGGGTTAAAAACTCAAATGTGAATAAATTTTGAGGGTAAAGCCCAACAAAGATTAAAAACTCAAGTCTTAACTTGAGGGTAAAGCCTAAGGGTTAAAAACTCAAGTGTGAAGAAGTCTTAAGGGTAAAACCTTAAGACAACATCAAGTACAAGCCCAGTGACATCAAATATGCAACATTGAATTTAGAATGGCAAGATCACAAACAAGTTGAAGCCATTTTGCTCAAACCGACATCAAAATAAATGAAAAGTACTCATACAAGTATCAATTTACGGTTATTATATATACTTTGATGCAGGACTAAAATAAATACTCACAAAGTATCATATGAAAAAGCACATTCAAATTCCATAGTATCAGAAGCCAGAGGTAAATATTCACCATACCAAGGAATCTCGCTGAAGTATTCCATGAAGGAAATTAAAGGTACACATTCATGTATCGGAGTTGAGGCTATTAAGATTCCATACATACCATGATGCAGGGTTAGCTATACGAATATATGTGGAACATAAATTGTATAAATTGGAATGTGCAACATAAAAATAAGTGTGCTGAAGCATGGAAGCTTTTTAAAGGTACAAACCAAATCATTATTTTCACGAAACAAACCGTGTTTTCCAAAAAAGAGTGAAGATGAAAAGAAAAGAAAATAAACTAAGTAGTTTGAATACTCATAGCTTGCACGACACCATCATCTGTTCCTCCTCCTGCGGCATCAGTATTGGCATCAGTATTGGCATCAGTGTCACCTATCATCATGTTATCTTGCACGATGGGTTGGGTGAAAGGGTCTGTATCTATTGTGCTTATGAACTCCACAAGTTCTTCGTCTCTGGTATCCAATTTGCTTTTGTGAGCTTCCCATCTTCAAAATAATACAGATAATGAACATTCTCCAGCTTCACAAAAGGGTTGAAGAAGCGGACTTGCTCAATAACATTGTTGTAGGTATCCCAACCTACTTTACCCACAAACCTTTGTATTTCGTGATATCTTCTTCCAAAGCTTTCTTTTTGCTGTTGAGAGTAGAGACAGTATTTTCTAGAGTCTTAACCTGATTGGAAAGACCAGTCTTTTGAGTTTTTAAGGTGGCATGATTGGTCTTCAAGGTACTCAGCTCCAACGCGAGATTCTCATTTGCATTCTTCTCAACGTCTCTTGTCGCTTCAACCTCCTGCTTCTCTTTCTCCAAGATCGTATTAGTGTTTTGTAATGTAGCACAAGTATTTTCTTTCTCAAACAACGAGGTTTGATGAAAGGCAATGCATTCTCGCATGTAAGAGAGTGTGTTGGACAAAGAATGAGAATGTTGCCGCCAAACTTCTAATTCCTAACTTTTTTATTCCACTCTTCATTCGGAAAACCCTCTAGAAGAGGACCAATCTCTCTACCTTTCTAGTATAAGTCTTAGGGGGGTTCCCCATCCTTCCCCCAATCTTGTGGAATCAATTGAAGACGCAAGGTGGTCCATTTTTCTATTGCGCGATACCTTCTCATTGCTCTCACCCTTCCCTTTTTTGGATTTTCATGCCTCTATTTTCTTCCTCGTTTCAATAGCACATGAGGAAACTTCAGCTTGACCTTGCACTGGGCTACCAAAATCAATGGTGAAGTAGTAGATTTCGTCTATTCTTGCGCTAAAGCTAAAGGCAAGATAGGAGGAGGTTGACTAGAGCTTGCCCCTCCAGCCATGGCCATTGCTCTTTTCATGGCCATTAACTTCATCATTTTTGCTTTGTGCGCCATTTCACTATCTGCAAAATGAAGAAAAGATGAAAGCTTTGTCAAAAATCATAAGCAAGACATTATATAAAGATGTGGGATTATAATCTCACATGTATCTTAAAATTCCTACCAAGGAAAACTTTCACATCATCATCTGTGTATTCATTCAAAATGGTAGCACTTAGCATCCCTCCATTGGTGGCATTATAATTTTGTGGGATCCATAAACTTTGAAAAGACATAAAAATGACTCTAGTGAAGCAAAAAGATTGTATGCTTTGCATAACATTTCATATACAAGAATAAAACCCCATGCATTCGGGTGCACTTGTGAAGGAGCGCAATGAATTTTGTCTACAAGGTTTATGACAAAAGAAGAAAAGGGTAAACATACACCCAAGGAGAGAAACAAAATTGTACATCATCAGAAAATGGGCAAAATGCTTATCAATGCGAGATGAACAAACACGTTCATCTGCAGGAACAGAAGAAATTTCCCATTCATGGTCGTTGACTTTGTTTTGGGTCAGATGAATATTGGCAATCGGATTCGCAAGTGGTATGGTAAGTAGAGGTTAATTTCTTCATATCCTCGTCGACCCACTCAAGACTTGCAGTATCTCACAGCGAAGAGGTACTCTTTCTTGGAAAAGTTCTTTTACTCATGATTCCCTTGAGAGTGAAAGAAGTGAAGTAAGTATTAATAGATGAAGTACTAGAGGAATCAGTGGAGGAAGAACTAAAAAAAGAAATTTTAGGTATCTCGCCTATTTTATGCTTTTTAAGGGGATAGCTAGCGGGGTACACTACAATTAAAGAAATATGACTTGGGCTTCTAGGCGCAGGATTTGGATTGCAAGGAACAGGACTTGGTTTACGAGATTCTCTAGAAACAGAAAAGGGACTCGACTCAGAATCCGAACTACTAGATATGATAATCGGTTTCTGTGATAAAGTAGGAATGGAAGTGTTGGGAGCATCTCGCCCATAAAAATTACTTTGTTGGGATCAGACCTGGGGTAATTGGCAAGATACACTTTGATCATCGTGAGATGCAGATGTAGCTCGCCTAGGGCCTCGCAAGGAAGATCCACCTTCATAACCTCTTAGGGTATGAGGGAAAGTCCCTTCAATTTTTGCTTTCTCCGATAGAGAAATTCCTTTTCCTATTAACCACCACCCAGTTGTACTAAGGGACCTAGGCTTAGGAAATGGTCTTGGTTCTGGGCTTGTGGAGTCTGACCTCTCAGTCATTCTAAGAAATGCAAAGTAGGGATGTTCATCAGACATTGCAAACAACAACACTACGCTCCCAAAAAATATAAGAGAAACCAAGAAGAACACAAGGATGGAGAACCCAAAAACAACCAACAATGATCAAAAACATGAATTCTAAACTCATGATGACTAGAAATGCAAAGCAAATGAAGGTAAAAGAGAAAAAGTATAGCTGGTATTTATATTGTGCTTTTATTGAATTTCTATAAAGTTCTTCAATAAACATGAGTAGCTCACAACGTGTCACTCAGATGAACTAAAGGTTGAAGAAGCAACAAAAAATGGAGCTCGAACTTTCTTCAGAGCATATAACAGTACACAAATGTTTCCCTCCAAAGTCTTCAAGTGATAAGAATACGAAAAGTATCCAAAGGGTAAAAGCATCAAAATGAAAAAGTAGTGAAACTGTTTTAACAAGGGATGCGTGTCAGAAGAGGACCAAAGGGTTAACAAATTAACCCATACGTAATACAGGAAGCATTTAATGTTTCTGACCATTAAAATCACATCAACCGTATATTAAGCGGCGAAATGATGGTTTACCAGAACCCTCTCAAAGTGCATGAATACGTGGCATATTTCGCCACAAGTGAATAAGGTTCTCATATCTCGCAGACAGAGTGAGACCTACATAAACAATACATCTCACTTCTCATGCCTACAACATAAGCAACAAGATGAGGGACTTATGATCCAGACCCCACATATGTAAGGTCAAGGGTCAATAGAAGTAAAGCCCAAGCCACCGTTAGCGCCATAATCACAAAAGGGACATAGCCATTAATACAAACTATCTCGCCATGAAGACATGAATCTCGCTAAATACTTGGCCATCAAGCTTACATAACTTAACCTGAAAGGAATCATCATTGTTGGAATCAGTAGCTCAGACAAGTTGGCCACCATCAGGAACTAGTGAAGGGTTGACAGCTCCAGTTTGTCGCCATGGACCATAGAGTCTACTTTGAACATAGGCTTACCCATTAAGGAAATGTCTGAGAGAGGCCACCCCTCTCCACCAATCAACCAGAACACCGCCTTATGAAGGACAGTGAAAAACATGACGCTCAGGTACTATAAATACAAAGGCCATTAGCCTAGGTAAGATCTCTCGCTTTTGTACTTGAACCTCCTAGAATACTAAACTGACTTGAGCGTCGAAGTGTCTTTACAGGTACCCACCCAAGTCACTCTCATTCAACTCAAAGAAGCAAAAGTATTGTCCAGACATCTCGCAACGTACAAACACATCCCGCCTGGACCCCAAGCATCCTAGTAGCAGCATAATACCAATCCTTATCTTCATCAACATTCTCCACCTTCAACCGTGTGTGATTAGGCCCAACCCAATTGGTGTTGGATTGATCAGCTTTATTGTATAGGGTTATTAGTAAATATCATTGTATTGCTTATTAGTAAATATCATAATATTTTTCTATAAAATTCAAATAGTAAATTCTAGACTTTAATCACTGTTAAAATAATAACAGTTCATGACAAGAGCAGTAATTCATTATACTACTGCACTTTGATGACAAAATTTAAGTTTCACAAATACCGTATGGCATTTTTTTATCAATGTTAGCAAAAGGGCTCCTGATGCAAATCATCATCAAAGCTTAGATGATGATCATTTCTTGCAGCACACCTCACAAATTTGGAACAAATATGATTCGCATATTTTTGTTTTATCTTCATTATGCAAATCTGCCAACACAATGCATGCAATCTCAAATGATATATTACCACTAGAAACAAATGCACAAACCCATAAAGTGAAGGCAAAAAGGTAAAAATAGAGAAGAGAGATAAGAAAAAATTACCATTTGTAGTGTTAGTAATACTCATCTCTCACAGGAAACTTTGGTGGCACAAAAAAGAGTACCATGATGAAGGAAATCTACAACATTTCAAGAAAATCTCAACATATAGGCGGGTTAGAGGTGGGGCGGGTTGCCCATTTTGTCACCTAAAAGACTAATTCTTTGACTGAGAAATATCATTATTTGATTATTATTTTTTTGATACATACGTTATTTGAATATTTACTCAAAGGGAAACATAACAAAGTATTTGTTTTCCTACTTGAATTAGGATATTAATTCCACGTTTTGATTAGTGTTTTAAGAATTTGGAACATATGCAATAATAATAATGACATTTGAATATAATACAATGATAAAGAAATTAGTTTTGATGCAATTATGAATATATATATATATATATATATTGTATATATATATATATATATATATATAACGGTAGGATCCTTTGACACCGGTGTCAAATTTGAAGTTTGACACCTCATATGAGAGTCATTAGATCATAAAAGATCAATGGTGTCACATGCTTACAAATCAGAGCCATTGATCTTTTTTGATCTAATGACTATCAGATGAGGTGTCAAATTTCAAATTTGACACCGGTATCAAAGGATCCTGCCTTATATATATATATATATATATATATATATATATATATATATATATATATTGTATGTTGTCATTGTTGTATTACTACATCGTTAGTATGTCATTTTATGTAATTGTTAAGGATCTGGATCCTCTCATGTGAAAATTCACATGACCATATCATGTGGGGAATCATAACCATACAAAAGTGATCAATGGTAATAAAAGAGGAGAGAGAAAAAATGTTAAAATAGGTAGTTACGAAATCATAATCGTTGATTTATCTTTGTATGGTTGTGATCTTCCATATGACCATATCATTTTTTTTCCACATGAGAGGATCAATTTCCAACATCAAAATTATATTCTAATAGTAATAATATAATTACATGAAATTTTGTATTTTTTTAATTATAAGTATGGATTGATTTTATATATATTTAATATTTAGAATTATGTCATTTTAAGTAAAATATTAGTATTTTGTTTAATATTAAATTAAAAAAATCTCAATAACTTCTCACTTTCCTTCATCGTGATTTTTCATTATGTAACTATTTTTCTCACCCTAAAATACAGTAGTTTTAGCTAAAATGATACAATTATATATCTTTTAAAAAGATAAATATTTTTTTATATACATATACAGATAGATAGATAACATGTTTTTCTCTTCAATTTCAATTGATTTGCTCCATGGATCTTCACCTATGGATTCAGACAAATCTAGGATTAAAAGGTCCGTTTCAAACTGATCGAACTTGGCCTTTGTATTTTGGGGTGATAGCTTGGTGTTTGTGGGGGGAAAGAAATAAGGCGATCTTTGATCAAACTATCACCTCGAAGTATGGTCTCATTAGGCGCATTACCTATACTTGTGGTAATATTCAATTGGCTAATGAAACCCTTATTAAGATTGGTCATCAGGAGCTTAGAAGAGAGGAACGTCTTATTCACTGGAATTTTCCCTCTGAGGGTTATGTTAAACTTAATGTGGATGGTTCCAGTATAGACAGTGGGCAAAGGACTGCATGTGGTGGAGTCATAAGGGATGCTGCTGGGAACTGGTTAACTAGTTTTACAAAATTCCTTGGGAGTGGTACTTCTACTTCAGCAGAAATTTGGGGGTTCTTGACAGGTATGGATCTGGCTTGGCATAAGGGATTTAGGAGAGTCTTTGTGGAGGGTGACTCCAAGGTGGCTTTGGAATTTATAAGAAAAGGGTGTGACGTAAGCCATCCTCTTTCTGCTTTAATCATCCGAGCTCGTAGCATGCTTCAAAGAGACTGAATTATTCAGCTTAGTCATACTTATAGAGAAGGCAATTTTGTTGCTGATTGGCTTGCTACTCATGCACCTCATCAGGATGGACAGCTGATTGTGCTAGATGTCCCTCTAACGGCTTGTTTGGAATTGCTTCGTAATGACTTGAGGGGAGTTAGTCTCCCAAGATTGTGCCCAGTATAGGGCTTTTTTTTATGTTGCTTTAGTTTTCATTGTATTTTCAAAAAAAAAAAATTATGAAAAATTAAAACAACGTGAGAATGAAAAGAATTTAAAGGTGAAGATGAAATATCACGTGACAAAATTTGAACTTATACAAAACATGCTGATCACAATTTTTTGCTTTAAGTTTGCTTGGGTCCTTACTAAAAGCAAATTCAATTGGGATTTAAATAATATTCTCATATTACTTATTAATATGATAATGTCATATTACTTATAATAAGATCATGTTATGTTACATAAAAAATACAAAAGCAAATTAATGGAAACTAAAAAAAATATAATGGTGAGTCCAATTATAATGGTTTTTTTATCTTCTTTCTCGTAGCATGACATTGTTATTAGTAAATAACATGAGAAGATGCAAATTCAATTATAGTTTTCTTAGCCATGCTAATTTGGGAGTGAATATTAATCTTATGAGTTATTTAACATGGGTCATATCATATGAGAGAATCATAATCATTCATTTCAGGCTAACTTTATCTTGTGTCTTCTTTCAATTTTCGTAAGTTTTTTATTTACTTTTAATATTGACATGTGCCTTTACAAACATGAATTAAAGATATAAATTATTAAATACAAAGTACAGACGTTTAATATCATAAAAACAGAAAATCATCTAATATTTTCTTCTGTAAATAACTAAGATGAATAATAAAATTTATTTTATTTCTTAATATGTGCCCAAAACACAAATTTTAATAAGCTTAGTTTCAAATTTTCAATCTAGCCCAGGGCTACAATTTTCAATATGTATTCCCTTGAAAGAAAAAGGGATTTGCTTTGTATTTAGTATATTTGATACTTAATTATGCGATTTACATAGTTATAAATATGGAATTCAAATTTTAAATAACGTAATAAAATATTGATGAATCCTTTTTCACGAAAGATTAAATTTTTTAATTATTTGTAATAAATTAAAATTTTAAAAATTGAATTATGTAATATAATATTACTTATTTTTCAAAAATATTATATTAGGAAATATTTAAATTTTAAATTGTTCATAATATGATAGTAATTGATGGAAATTCAAATATTAAAATTTTCTTATTATTTTATGGAATATGCCACACGACACAAGAAAATTATGACATATATACGACAAAATTTTGATGAGACATTGAATAACAAGCTGGAGTTGCTGCTTAATTAGTAGAATTTGGCACATTTTATTATTCTTTTTGTTTGTAAATTATATTGATGATTCATTTGTTAACCTTCCAATCCTAAGTTTGGACATCAGATAAGAATGGATACTATCAGGTCTAACACGTGTTTGGTGCTGATGCATGATACTATCGTCAAATCCAATCAGCCATTTTTATATCATTATAGCATGATAAGTTGATAACTCTATCCTCTCACATACCCAATAGGATAAGTGACTATAGGATAATTATTCTCACCCTATTCTTCAAGGACCACCATCGAACTACCATGACATCAACACCGGACACCGCCGAAATACCATCGATCGAACTGCCGTCGGACAACAACCGCCACCATATAACAATTGTTTCCGACGTCCGACCACAACTATCATGATCACCTTTTTCATTTCAAGAAAATTATACTGGTGGAAACACTAAATATTATTTCATTCCTTATATTTAACGCTTAACTTTTTTTCTTATATCTTTTCTCACATTAGTACTGGTTCTCAACTATCATGTTTTTGTTAAAATTTGTAAAAGTCAAAATAGTTAATAAAATGACTTATTCTTTAATTCCTAATTTAGGTGGACTCTATATTTCAATTGGAATGGTTGTATTAACAATTAAAAAACAAATATTTGAAGAATTTAGTTTATAAAAGTTTAGTTAAAAATTTCGTATCTTAAAACTAATAGAATAAAATTTGAATTATTAATTTTTTTCATCAATTTTAATGTTGAAACCGGGATCGAGAAACAACGACAACCGAAATTCATTTAATAAAAATTAATTTAGAAAACCTATTTACTTTTAAAAATTAATCTATGAAAATAGATATCAGGAGTGTGATTATGCAAAAAAAAGAAGAAGTAAAAATTTAGCTCATTGCGTCATAATGTATTCATTAAAAATAATTAGCTTAAGTTAATTGTACAGATTATAAATAAACTTTAAAAAAAATTATTTACCACCAAAATTGAAAATTAAATAAAGTGATAATTTATAAATGAAAATTAAATTGTAAAAATTTTATTTTAACTTCACTAAAGAATTCCTGCCAGAAAACTCAAAAGTTACGTTATTCTTCAAAAATATTTATGGGATAATTAATTTTAATTTCGCAAATAGTTTATGAAAATAAAATTTTACTTAAAAAATTCATGTGATTAAATTTGAAAACTTCAAATTACTAAGTTGTTGCTACTTAGATGACCCAAATGAATACGAGAGGAATAATTAACAAATTGTTACAGCTCAGATAACCTTTTTTTATTAAGGGAAGTTGATTTTTGATAATTTTTAATTTTAAAATTAGTGCAGGATAATTACGAGAAGTTTGGTTCACTAAGTCATCAAAGCTCACGCAATAACGGGACTAGAAAATTTTGTAAGACGGGGAAAATGCGTTGAGTATAGCTCATACTTCGTAATTGGTGGGCCGCAAAGATAGCCAACGGCTCCTTGGTAAACATGCATGGATTGAGGGAATCGCAGAGGCCAAGTATTATTGTAAGTCTGTGGCTTATTTTATTTTATTCTCTATTTTAGTTGTTTGGACTTGAGTTCATTAATAATTGTTGTTGCTTAGAGTTTTCAAGCCTATTTATATTTTTCTTATAAATTGAGTGTTGTAATAAGTGCGATAAAGAGAATATAGCAATGTTATTAAAACCGGCCTGGTTATTGACTCGGTCGAAGTACTGGGTCACTGGGTCGTTGGTTCAACCAGTGGGTCACTGGTTCAACCGCATGACCCGGTAATTATATGAATTTTATAATTTATATTAAAAAATTATAAACATATTCAAATATCTAAAAAAAATGATAAAAATTTCAAATATTTTAATATAAAAAATAATAAATCCCATATTATCTTCCAATAAAGGATCAAACAAAAATATAATGATCGTGATACGAGGCTTTAGGTTCAGAAAACGACATCTCTAACTATAAATCAAATCAAAATTTTCTAGATAGTGCATAATTGAGATAATATTAGTGTTGTAGGTACATAACTTATGTAAGTCAATAAGCAAAAAAATATTCAAATATATTCATTATGATTTTTTTTTGAAAAAATAAATAATTTAATTTTTTTTTTTGGACTGGATCGGGTTATCGGTTAACCGATCGAGTCACCGATTTTCATGAAAACCGGCCGGGTCGGACCGAGTCACACCGATTCTGATGCATGACTGGTCCATTACTTTAACCAGATCGATTATATGACCGATTTACCAGTTCCCGAGTCTACCCGGCCAAATCGGTCCAATTTTAATAAGACTGAAATATAGTAAATATTAGACCGTAGTTCATATTTGGGAAATTAGGATAAATTCTGTCTCCGTTTTCTTCCCTACTCTTTTTACTATTTTGTAATCGCGTGTGTTGGTGTTCAGTCCCATCAGAATGGTCACACAATCAAAGAACTCTCTAAATTTTTTTCATATACGAGGAATAATAAAAACTGAATTGAAAGACTAAGGTAAGGGGTTAAATTTATGCTACAGTATCCTTTTCGTAGTGGGACCTAAAACAATATTTTATAAGCCCTCCCTAACTCCATTACTGAGCTCGGTTGATGTTTGGTAAAATACTGTAGCATTAATGTTAAAAATAGGAGTTTTAATTTTAAACTTATTTGAAAGGTTGTTGTTTACTAGTTGTAGTTAGCTCCTGTAAATAGGAGTTAGTTTTGATTTTAAGCAATATGTATAATTTGTTAGGATCTTTTGTATCTTTGATCTGATTTTGGATCATCTTTTCTGTATTTAAACACCATTACTATGGTGCAGAATGAATAAGAAAGCAAGTACATATTTTGACATGGCACCAAAGCTGGTTTGATTTTTTCTCCATCATCATATACCCACCCACCGCTTCCCAAATTTAATTCCTTTTCTATTTCCTTGTACGACGTCGTCATATTTCCTCCCGTAGTCAGCAAATTTTTTTTTCCTTCTCTATTTTCTTATACGACGTCGTCACCCACCACCTCCACAATTTAACCTTTTTTTTTTCTCTTTTCCCCTCTTCTTCATCTGCCAATATGGAAACCCCACCCCTCTCCGATTCTGAACAACACCCACCTTCTTCTCAGAACCCAACCCCGCCACCCAATATTGTCATCAACCAAGATCATTCCTCTCTTCCCCTCACGGTTATTCTTGATGATACAAATTATCCTTTGTGGTCACAGCTAATGGATATGCGTATTGGAGCTCGAAACAAATCCGGGTTTCTCACCGGTGCCGCCAAGAAACCACCGCCCTCTGATCCAACGTACGACGCCTGGGTCACCTATAACAAACGAGTCAAGAGCTGGTTGATTGATGCTATGAATCCTGTTCTGATGCAACGTTTCATTCGGCTTGACACCGCTTCGGAGATTTGGGACGCAGCTGCTCGAACATTCTACGATGGCTCCGACGAATCATGCTTGTTTGATCTCAATCAACGTTCTTTCTCTACCAAGCAATCTGGCCGTCCCCTTTCCATCTATTTCAACGAACTCTTGTCTCTATTTCAAGAGATTGATCACCGTTCCCAATCGTCTTCCGCTACTGTTGAAGGTATTATCTTTGATCACTCTGCTTTCTCTCGACTGCGTGTTCATATTTTCCTGGCTGGTCTGGACTCGGAATTTGATCAAGTGCGTGGGGAAATTCTTCGGAAGGACCCCAAACTTGACCTTGAAAGTACATATGCCTATGTCCGTCGTGATTACCATCAACGCCACACCATGGGTGCTCAAAAACCGAATTCTGATGCTGCTGCATTTGTCTCTCAATCTCGTTTTTCTTCCAAACCTCGCAAGGAAAACTTCAGCAGCAAGGGATCTTCATTTACATGCTCTCATTGTGGGGAATCAGGGCATTCTAAACAAAGATGCTATGAATTAATTGGGTATCCAGAGTGGTGGGATTTCACCAAACGTCCTCGGAAGAAGTCTCTTGCAAAGGGTCTTACTGCCCAACCAGATGTTGATCACAGTCCTCCTCAGGCAAATATAGCCCATGCAGGTATCTTGGGTAAGTCTTTTGTATTTTCTGCCCATTGTTCGAATTCTACTTGGATAATTGACACTGGGGCTTCAAATCATATGGTTTCTGATTCATCTCTGTTGAAAAATTTTGAACCTTGTTCTGAATCGTATATTTCCACTGCAAATGGGGGACGGGCTTGTATCACAGGGATGGGTTCTCTTCAATTAACCCCTACGTTGTTTCTAAAATCTGTTTTGGTGGTTCCTTCGTTAACTTCCAATTTGTTGTCTGTCACTCAACTTACATTTGACTTGAATTGCCTCATTATTTTTTGGCCCACTTACTGTAAATTTCAGGACATTCACCAAAACAGGACTCTTGGTTATGGTGTTAAGCATGGTGATCTGTACTTTCTCGACTGCAAACATGGATCATCCGAATCTTCTACTCAACTATGTTGTTCTCTATCGGTCTCCCAAGCATCTGACACTATCTGGTTGTGGCATCGTAGATTAGGGCATTTGTCTTTTAGTTATTTGCAAAAATTGTTTCCTCAGTTATTTGTTTCAGTTTCAATTTCTAGCTTTCATTGTTCAGTTTGTAAGTTGGCCAAGAGTCATCGAGTTCCTTACTTTCCAAGTTTTAATAAAAGTGCTACCCCTTTTCAAGTTATTCACTCGGATGTTTGGGGACCTGCCAAAGTCCCCTCTCTTTCTAAATCGTATTATTATGTTACGTTCATTGATGAATGCACTCGAATGATGTGGATTTCTCTCTTAAAACACAAAAGTGATGTTTTTTCTGCCTTCAAAATTTTTTCACATATGGTCCACACACAATTTCAGTCCTCTATACAAGTGCTCCAATCGGATAATGGTATGGAATATCTAGGGTCTGAATTTGTTAATTTTCTTAATTCCCATGGTATCAAGCACCAAACTTCTTGTGCTTATACCCCTCAGCAAAATGGACTTGCTGAGAGAAAAAATAGACATATATTAGAAGTTGCCCGTGCATCTTTATTTGGCATGAATGTTCTAGATATTTTTGGGGAGAGACAGTTATCTCCGCTGCTTACTTAATCAACCGTACACCATCTAGTGCACTTAATTTTCAAACTCCTCTTCAAAAACTTGAATCTTTTTTTTCTCTTCCTCATATCTCTAATCTTGAGCCTCGTATATTTGGTTGTACGGTATTTGTTCATGTTCCAAAAAATTTGAGAAATAAACTTGATCCGTGTGCTTCTAAATGCATTTTTGTTGGTTACTCCGATTCACAAAAGGGGTATGGTTGCTATGATCCTGTTCTCCGCAAGTTGCATGTATCTCTTAATGTTTCTTTTCAGGAAACCGAACCTTTTTACTCAGGGGGAGCAACCACTACTTCTTCTCAGGGGGAGTTGAGTCATAGTCATAACTATGGAGAAGAAGTATTGATGGATATCTCAACACAAAGCAATTTTCAGAATACTACTGCACAAGATACAATTATCAGGAGTATTGAGACTGCCACACCAGACTTAACACCTACACCAGATCCTACTGAGGTGGCTGTCCCTGATTTACCATCATATGTTCATAATGAGGAGGTAAATCCGAATCTGTCTTCTCCGAATCTGTCTTCTCGTACTCCAGGTAATAATACCTCACCTATACATGAACCACAAATCAGAAAATCCCAAAGAATTACTAAAGGCATTCCTCCAAAATTATATGAACCTGATCCATCTGCTAAAATTAAATACCCAATTGGAAATTATGTTTCAACATAGAAACTTTCTAAATCATATGCTTTAGCTACTAATCAGTTATCTAGTGTAGTTATTCCAACAAATGTGCAGGATGCTCTTGCAGATCCGAGATGGAAGGAGGCCATGAATGTAGAAATGGAGGCTCTTCAAAGGAACTCAACTTGGGAATTAGTTACACTACCACAAGGGGCGCAAACAATAGGATGCAAATGGATATTTACACTAAAACTAAAGGCTGATGGAAGCCTGGACAGATACAAGGCTAGACTTGTAGCTAAGGGATACACACAAAGATATGGCATTGATTATCAAGAGACCTTTGCGCCAGTTGCAAAGCTTAATACAGTCAGAATTATAATCTCAGTTGCAGCCAACAGAAATTGGAGCCTAAAGCAATATGACGTGAAGAATGCCTTCCTTAATGGTGATTTAGAGGAAGAGGTATATATGGAAATACCACCTGGAGTTGAACAGCGACAAGAGAACCAAGTATGCAAATTAAAAAAGGCCCTTTATGGGTTGAAACAATCTCCAAGGGCATGGTTTGGTAGATTCTCCCTGGCTATGAAAAAATTTGGTTATAAGCAAAGTAACTCTGATCATACTTTGTTTATAAAACATAGAGGAGGAAAAGTAACCATTTTAATAGTCTATGTGGATGATATAGTTGTGACAGGTGATGATGAATGTGAAATGAAAGCATTGGAGCAGCATCTATCCACTGAATTTGACATGAAGAATCTGGGGGAGCTGAAATACTTCCTTGGCATTGAAGTTGCCAAATCTGACCGAGGAATCTGTTTGTCACAAAGGAAGTATGTTCTTGATTTACTTGCTGAAACTGGGATGTTAGCATGTAAGCCCGTAGACACTCCAATTGAAATGAATCATACTTTGGGCATTTATCTAGATCAGACTCCTACTGATATTGGTAAATACCAAAGGTTAGTTGGCAAATTAATTTATTTAGCTCATACAAGACCTGATATTTCCTATGCAGTAAGTGTGGTTAGCAGGTTTATGCACTCTCCAAGTGAAGATCACATGAAGGCAGTGCAAAGGATTCTTAGATATTTAAAAGGCACTCCTGGTAATGGTCTCTTATTCTCCAAAAACAAGAAACCATCAGTTGAGGGATACACAGATTCAGATTGGGCTGGAGACAAGACTACACGACAGTCAACCTCAGGGTATTTCACATTTGTAGAAGGAAATTTAGTGACTTGGAAAAGTAAAAAACAGAAGGTAGTTGCTCGATCAAGTGCAGAAGCAGAATTTAGAGGTATGTCTCATGGTATTTGTGAACTACTTTGGATTAAGAGTGTTCTGAAAGACATTGGAATCGAATATTGTGAGCCTATGAAACTGTACTGTGATAATAAAGCTGTTGTGCAAATTGCTCATAATCCGGTTCAACATGATAGAACTAAGCATGTGGAAGTAGATCGACTCTTTATCAAAGAAAAACTTGATCACAAGATTATTCAACTGCCATTTGTAAAGTCAGAAGATCAGATTGCTGATGTTTTAACAAAGGCTGTTTCTGGCAAGTCCTTTGAGAAGGCAATCAACAAGTTGGGCATGATAAATATACATGAACCAACTTGAGGGGGAGTGTTAAAAATAGGAGTTTTAATTTTAAACTTATTTGAAAGGTTGTTGTTTACTAGTTGTAGTTAGCTCCTGTAAATAGGAGTTAGTTTTGATTTTAAGCAATCTGTATAATTTGTTAGGATCTTTTGTATCTTTGATCTGATTTTGGATCATCTTTTCTGTATTTAAACACAATTACTATGGTGCAGAATGAATAAGAAAGCAAGTACATATTTTGACAATTAACAAGTTATCATAGCTTAGCTCAACTAATTATTTTTAATTTAAAAAAATAAATTTTTATGTTTTTATTTCAAATTAGTATAAAATTTATAGTAAAAGAATTTCATTTTATTTATTATAATAATACAAAAAAATTCAATTTAAATAAATTTGTATCATCAAACTGTCTCAACTAAAATTATCCATGAGAAAAAGTCATTGGTTTAATAAGCTATCACAACTTAATTAACCCTCTTTATTTAAATTAAATTAACATTTTAATATTTTTATTACCTACAAAATTTGCAATGAAAAATTAATAATTTTCTTTAATAATTTTGAATCACTAAACTGTTACAATTAAAATAACCCTAGCTAAAATTAGTTGATTCAACAAGCTATCATATCTGAGCTAATCCTTTTTTGTCAAAAGAAAAAAGGAAATAGTTAATTCCTAATTTATTAACATGTGGACTAAAATAATAAAGAAAAAGGGAACAACATAATAATTACTAACCAAGAGAACGTGCATTAAAGAAAAACTAGTTACCATCCAAAGATTAAAAAAATCGAAATAATAAAAATTGCAATGAACCACCATAATTCTCTCTAAAATATTTTATTATTACAACACATGCTCTGTATTTCATAATAAGCACGAGTTTTTATGCTTTCTTGATACCTTGAACATATATATAGGATAACAAGGGGATGAAAGATCTTATCTTATCTGACATAGAACATAGAGATACTTCAATGACAATGGGCCAATTTTACGCCTTTCTTTTTTTCATTATTCTTTATTTTCTCAATTAAAAAAATCATACAATAATAGATGTTCACGTTTAATAAATAAAAAAAGTTCAATTTATATTATGCTTCAGGCTTCTTAGAGCATTATGCATGCTGCCCGTGACTATAGCCATTGGGCAACCTCTACGAAATCTATAGATTACCACCATCATGCATGGTCATTGTTTTCGACCACCACAGCTGTTGCCGTTCCACGGTAGATTCTAAGAATAAACTCCAAATACCAGTCAACCATTTGAGCAATGAACAGTCAACAATTTCAACAAATTACAAAACACAAGATACATATTCACGCGGAAAGCCACGTCAATAAAGGTGTTGAACGGGTTACAGCCTTACAGGATTTCTATTTATTTTTTTCTTCTACTTTTGGCCTTCAAAACAACAAGGTTACTAATTTTTTTCACGGTGGAAAGTCTATGGGAAAAATTATGTGGACCGGGAGTATGATGGGCCTTCCATCGTAAGCAGAACACTTGTATTAAAAAAAATTCATTTTTCTGTACGGTTGGCAATTAAAGGAGATCTTGGATTGGTTTGTCTCACCGAACTTCTTGTGCACCGGGTGCACTACAATTTCTCTCCTACACGAGGATATTGATTTTGCTGGGTGAATGAGCATTTTCATGCAATTTTTTATTTAAAATTTTAGGAAATAATATTATTTTTAAATATAATATTGTTAATGTTAAGTTTTTTAATTATTATTTAATGATTTGTACTCATTATTGAGATTATTTTAGAGTCAATTCAAATCCGTTAGTATTCAATCAGAATTTTAAACAAAGGAAAAACAATCTTGTGATATTAAAAAATCTTACGATTTTAATGAATTTTCTACTGGTGTGGATTTCGTGAGACTTTTTAATGAGAAATATAAATAGGATATCTCTCTCACAATCTCTCCCAAACTCCTAAAATTTCTTGAGATTTTTCTTTTGCAATGTCTTCTTCTTTTGGTGGGTCGACCAGCTCGAAACCGCGTTCCGTCATGGGAGCTTTGTCAAAGCTCAAAAACAACAAATTTTTGAGCAATTTTCATCGCAAAACAACCCAATAACAACAACTCAGTAACAATAACCCAACAAGGTTTTAATCTAATTCATCACAAAAACAACATATTTTGAAGCAATTTGGACAATTTTTGAAAGTTTAAAATTAATTTTTCAAGTTATTGTTCATAATTTTTCTCTGTACAAAAATATGTGATTTTTATATTAAAAACAACATAAAATAATGAAAAAATATCTGGGAACAAAAACCCCCCAAACCAATTTTCATTTGACATCAATGAAACAAAATCAATTTAAAGAAGATTAAAACTTTCATGTTACGAACCCTATGTTTCGTAATAATACATTCATGAACGAAATTCCTTCGCTATAGGAAACGATTTCAAACAATTTTTGTGTCAATAGATCACTAAAAACTTGTTTTTCAAAACCCCCCAAAGCAATTTAAGATTTTAATGTATTGATTGAAAATAATTTGAGAAATTTTCTAAACTTTCATGTAACAAAATCCAAAAATTCAAATTCGAAATTTTCTTGGAATACTCAATGAAAATATGCATATGATATATGGTTAGAAAATTCTTATCACGTAGAACAAAAATCTCAAGGTTTACAAGATCAATTGCAAAAAATTTCAAACGAAAATTTATTATGAATTTTACTAATTGAGAAAATTATATTACGTTTTACTTTTTTATTAATATCATTGCATTTCTTTGTTAACTTTTTTTATTAACTCTTGTAATTTTGAATGTTTGTTAAAAATTCATATGATGTTTTAAAATCTTATAAATGCATATTGTCCTTTCAAATCTTATAAATTTTATTAAAATCCAATCTTATGAAATCTTGATTGTAAAAAAAATCTTTTATAAAAATCTTTAAATCTCTCCAATTCTTTTAAAATCTATAAGATTTTTTATCTCAATTTTTTTTTTTAAATCCTAATCCAATACACCCCCTTAAATTCGACTAAAAATTAATTGAGCGACTGAAATCATGCATTAGCTGACACGAAAGAATATTGCTTGATTTATTTTTTCTTTGATTTAGATTTCTGCCCTAAAGTGGTATTCATAATATTTTTGGACTGATTAACTAGAATTTATTTGTTAGTATTTATTTTTTAATGGTGGCACATTAAGGAAGGTGAAACAAATAAACTATTCTATTATTTCTAACCACATAGAATCAATATTTTGAAACAACATTAAAATATTTATAAGTGATATATTATTATATCTGTGAAGCATAAGTTAATGATAACAATAAAATTTGAAATTATGACATTATTCAAACTGTTAGTAGTAAATTGAAAATTGATCTATTACCAACCCAGATTAGATTCTTTTCTTTCAATTTCACATATTTTATTTATGGGTTATATTTTTCTCTAGTTATAGAAGAAAAATTCTCTCTCCTACCCACAAAATACAAGGCGTGGGATCCATTGAAGAGGGGGGGGGGGGGGGGGGGGGGGGGGGGGGGGGGGGGGGGGGCAGTGAGACCCATGTCTTATATTGTTATCCTTTATTTATTTACTAACCAAGTAAAGCAAATGAATTTTTTTTAAATATCAAGTAATTCGACTTAAAGAAAAAAAATTGATACCGATTCTCTGATGAGTGATGATGCTACTTTACTAAAGGAAAATGTTGTGTGTCCTTTATGAGTACGGGGGAAAAGTTGGGTAGGAATGGTTAGAGTCCTATTGATCTTATACATGAATGTTACTCAAAGTCATCTAATAGCCAAGCAGTACCTTTCTTACCAACTGGTACGTTAAACACCAAGTTACCCATGGATTTCACCCACCGACGTTTCCCATTCCTCACTTCCTCTTCTAACTTTGTTTTCTTCTCATTCAATTCAATCAATCCATTGCGTGCCTTGTCCTCTTCTCGCTTTAACACCATTTTGCTTTCTCATCTTTTAAACACAAAGGACTAATGAATAATGACGAAAAACAAAGCAAACAAACAAACAAGGCCATGGAAGTACATGAAACCGCAAAGATAATTCATAAACAGGTATCATATATAAAGTCAAGAGAGTTTCATTACAAGCATGAGTGGTCCTTCTTTTAAAACTGTAGACACCCAAAATGAGGATCATCTCCTTAATTAACTTAACAGTACGAGCTAACGTAAAAAGAAAAAAATTCCCATTAACTATATGGAGTCATCTAGGAAAAAGGAAAGGTCCACCAAGAACAGAGGATATGGATCTTTTCAAAACATATATATAGCTAGCTAGCTAGAAGTCATTAAACTAATAATTATCACCTTAACCAAAATTTTCCCAAAACCAAAAAATTTATGGAATCCGATCCATATCATCTCTATAATACTCTAATTAGATGTCACCTATCAACACTTTGACACTAATCACTATTAATTAATCTTCAAAACCAACTTTCTTCCATATGGCATTCCTCACACTGCGCAAGTCCCTGCCTTTAAGGGTCCTCCCAATCCCTTCATGAACCGACAGAGAAGCTCCTCTTGTTCTAGCAAGATACTCATGAGGAGGTACCCTAATCCCTCCATGGTGATCCCCTTCATCTTCATCACCAACATCGTCATCATCACTCTCCCACTTCCTGTGTTCCTTGTAGTCCTCCTTCAAGATCTTGGACCAATCAGGAATATTCACAGGCAATGAAGCTGGGGTTACTGGGTCAACCTTCCTTGAAGCTCTCTTCAAAGAAGATCTTGAACCTGGTAAGGCCTTCTTTGCCTCCATTGAAGGGTGGAACAGCTGGTTGGTGTTGTTGGTGGATGAGTTCCACAACTCTGCTTCATCAAACTCCAACACACCACTACCCTCTTGGGTTGATTTTGGATTGAAATGGGATTCTGAGGTTGCTTGAAAGATGTAATTTTGCTTTGAAAGAAAGCTCTTCCTAGACGCCATTGATCAAAACTAGCTTCTCTCTCTCTCTCTCTCTCTCTTTGGTTTTTGTTTGTTTCTTTCTACTTGACTTTGTTTACAATTCCCCAGTCTTCAATACTACGTTTATTTATAGTGCTTTCGTAGTAATGGATAAAGCTAAAACCACTTAATATATTCACTACAAGTGCCCCCACTTTTTTTAACGTGAAGCCTCCAATTGATTTGCTCGATCTTAGTTTAATGATGGTGTTCTTATTATATTGATTGAGGGGTGTACTTAAACACTGAGGGGTAGCATACATGGTATGGGAACTCTTGGTCGAGTTTAAAATTCGCTTATTACAGCAAAATGACATGTAGGATACAATGTGTGGTGGGTGAATAAAGGGATTTGGCACGGCCAATCCACGAAATAACACGTAGGCAAATTAGCGATCCTTTGCTCAATCATCATTGTTCAACGAGTTCACGTCTGTGTATTAGAAAAATAAAAAATAAAAAGACAGATAAGGGGCAAAGTTATCCAGTTCCGAAAAATATACACGTGTACCAATGTAATGCTTCTTTGTTCTTAAATACTATTCGAGTACGACAAATTTTACATTTGTATATACACAATTACCCGGTCATTAATTATTATGTCATATCACTCATACAATACATTATTGCTCTCAATATCAATCATTCAATTTATTTTTTTAATATCAGTTATACTTTTTTTTTTGAATACAAAATATCAGTTATACTTGATATACTATTTAATATCTTAAAAATAAAAATCAATAAATATTAAAAAAAATTATCATATTTGATTATCATTAAAATTAGAGATAGTAGTAACCTGCATTCTTAACTGAAATATATGTGAGAGAGCCATGGAACCAGGGACAATCAGACACATGTAGTGGGGTCGGACGAAGCCATCTATATTGTACTGATATCGACACAAGACACAAGACATGATATGATACGACACGTCGATATATTAATTATAAAAAATGTCATATTTTAACATGTTAGGACATATTTTGTTATTAAATAATATTTTTAATATATAAAATATAATTTAAGTATTATAAAATATAATTTATACTTAATACATATAACAACCCATATAACCAATCAAATATTCAATTTCATAACATAAATATAAAAAAAAATATTTTTTCATGTCAAATTCCATAACAGAAAAAATTGATTTACAAATTATTTTTTCATGTTTAGTTAATAAAATTTAGACCCAAAAAAAAAAGCATGTCGAAAGTTGGCCGCATGTTGGAACGTGTCGGTGTTTTTTAAAAGTGTGTGTCGATGCTTTCCTGGAAACCATCCTCTCCAAAAAGAAGTTTTTTTTAAAAAAATTTATAGATATTCTTTAAAAAGTTTACAAGTACTTTTTCTTAACAATTTTTTATGACATCATATGCCTATCTCATTTTTTTTCTCAAGATCCTCCTCTTACATATAATATAAGAGTTGAGTTGTCCGATGATGAAGAGCTGGGTATAATTTGATATAGGGGTCTCTTATGACAATGGTGTAGACCAAGTCCTTGAGGAACTACCCTTCAGACTATAAATGATAATAATGGGGGTGAGGAAGATGGTGTTTCTAGTTGCAGGTTCTCTAGTTGGACATAGTAACAGCTCATGAGTTTTTCTAGCTATGTCCTCTAGCAATTAATGTGGTAGGACCTGTATTTAATGTGAAGAGAGGAATGGAGGATGGATAGGACGATTTTCTCACTATCAATCTTATTTCCCTTGGTATGTGGTGTTACCATGGCTGCGTTAGCCTGAGGTTAGGGAATAGGTCCTTACTTTTCTGGAGGTAGAAGTGACTTGTGGGGTCTTGAATATGGGCCGAAGCCTTAAGCCATCAACTTGGGACTGGCCAGAACAGAAGCCCTCCAACTTAATATTCTACGAAGTCAGGATGTTAAGGTTCGCGTGGATACACTGACTAGATTTTAATGTGGTGGCCATGCTTTATTCTTGTTTTTGTTGTGGTCATCATTGGTAGCATTTTGTTCGGACGCCAGCACATGGCAAAGGTAACATGTCACTCTGAAGACATTACATGACGTGTGTCTCGCATTCGGTCGCCAATAATTAAAGAGATGCAGGGAGGGAGGATGTGAACTAGCTGCGGTCTCATATGGGCAACCAACCTAATCTGGTCGTCATCAATGGGCTCTTGCTTTCGTATCCGGTCACCACAACTGTTTTGTAGTTTGTGGTAGTTCAATCGTCTTATCATATCTTAATTCTGCTGTAGTGTAGATGTGTCATTTTGTGTAACCGTATAATTCTTTTTACGGCTGGTTGTGGCCACGTGTTTGGTTCTGATTAGGGGGAGTATTTCTTATGACAGCTTTTTTCATCTTCGATGGGGCGGTTAAGCTTCCTTTCTTGTTGTGATTAATGTGACGCGACTCAATGCTCTAAGGGGGTGCATTTAATGCGGCGTGAGAGGGTGCTTTTGGGAAAAGACAAGATTGCCCTTTAAATGTACCGTTGACTTAGAAAAATTTCCCTAGATCCAACGTTCCTCGTTCATTCAATAACCTTTTTTCATAAGATTGTCTTCCCTCTCTTTCTCTTTGGTTTTCTTTGGCATCTTCATTTCTTCAGAATTTTCCTTTCTACCTTATCTTGCTGACACTCCTCTTCTATTAAAGTCTTCGGTATCACTACTTCACTTTCCTCAAATTTATTGCTTTAGCAAGTATACAACTCTTCCTTTCTTTGATTTATCCTTTGTGCTCTGGATATTTTTATGGGGGAGGGGTTGAGTCTTGTCAGGCCATTTTCTGTCAATGTCTCAGTTAGAATGGTGAAGATTTAAGAGTTTCATTTGAATGAAGTAAGTGTTGGCCCGCAAATTCACGAGACATTTAGTCATCATTTAGAGGTGGTGGGAAGAATAATGGAGTCATTTTACGGTCCTTCACCTCTTATTGTGACAGAGTGGAGGGGAAGTAATCATTCTGGTAGTGGACCAAGTGGCGGTTCTAGTGGCGTTTCCAAGTTGGAGGAGTTGAAAGACCCTATGGGAGGATCCCTAAGTTGTTAGGTTTCCCAAAATGAAAGGTTCATAATCTGTTTCCTCCTCGTCGTAGTTGTAGGGGGAGTAGGAGTAGAGGAGGACAGCGAGGAAACCCTGGGGGTTCTGGCGGTCGAAGTGAGAATTATGGCGGTCGGTCAAGTCAGCCGTTTGGCCACCCCAGGTACCGAACTCGTCGTACCTTTGTCCGCGTCTTATTTGTAAAATAAATCTTGATCCTCAAAATCGTCCTTTACCCATGCTCTTTCGTCGTCCTATTCCTAGTCGCATTGTCGGGTAATATTCTTCAAATGCCAACCTTTTTTCACTATCGGAAGATGGATGAGTGCACAGAGAATCGAGAGGGTAGATTGCACTCGGAGGATGGGCGAATAAGGATTTATGGCATTTGGGATGCCATAGCCAGGGACTTTGTTGCGTAATCGGAAAGTATACCGATCGTTCCAAGTAATAAAGTGATAAGAAAAGTATCGTTCCCACGAGGATTGAGGCACCAAGTACTAGTTTAACTATTCCCTTTAATTTGGAACAGAAAAATCGTTTGTGTTGTGAAATAATTGAGTTGGAAAATCCAAAACAGAATTTAAAATAATTAAGTTTAAAAACAGAATTGAAATAACAATTAATTTTATACGCATGCAAGAAAAGATCAAGAACGCGAAGAGAAGATTGATGAAAAATTCGTAAAGAATTTGTAGCCAGGATACACTTTACCTCTGATCCTCCCTTATATTCCTGTATTGTATTTTATAAACAATTAATTCGTTTGTTCAGACAATTCATTATTTTCCTATAAAAAGTTGAACCCTAATGTCTTAGTGATTTCAACCCTTTAACTCAATTAGAACCCTAATGTCTTAGTGATCCTTCTTGAATTAAGCCTTAAGCAAATGACTTATGAGTCTGCAATTTATGTAAGTCTATGTCTAGATCATACACAAATTGTTATTCTACCCCTGTCCGGATTAAAACCTCAATATGTCTATTGTGAATTCTAACCCTCAAAGCCTTATAATTTAGAATGGCTTGTTCTAAATAGGATATGGAAAAATTAAACCAGGTAAACTAACTAATTAAATTATAAAATAACAATACAGAAAATATAAAAGGATTCACATCGGGTTCGTGATCCCAACTACATAAAGAAATTAGCCAGACATGTTCATGTCTGACTTAAACAAATAAAAAGAAAAATTGTTCATAAACTATAAAGAAGAAAAGAAGAAGAAGAATAAAAACTCAATGTCTTCAGCCTTCAACTTCAGTGGAATCCTGATCTCCAACGCGAGTCTCCAAGAAGTCTCTCAATTCTCTGATCCTCGTAATTTGCTCCAGCCAAAGATGTTTTTCTCTGAGAGTCTAAGTCTCTATTTATAGAGTTTTTGACCTTGTGTAGAAATCTTGATTGAATCTTCATTTAAAATCTATGTTTAATCTTCTGCCGATACTAAAAAAGATTTAATATTGATTTTCCGCATTTCTCACGCCACTAGCGTGGTTCCTGCGCTGTGAGCATGGTAGTTTTGTTCACAATACTGGAGTTCCACGCAACTAGCGTGGTTCCCACGCTGTGAGCGTGGCTTGCAGGAAGGTCCGGCGCTACTAGCGTGAGTTCCACGCTAGTAGCGTGGATCTCTCGAACTGTTTTTGAACTCTGGCGCTACTAGCGTGAGTTCCACGCTAGAAGCGTGGATGTCTCTGTATGAAAAGGCCCCTTCACGCTGTCAGCGCCACACCCACGCTATCAGCGTGGGCCTTCAGTTTGGTAATTTCCAATTTGGCTCCAGCTTGTCTATTTTTCCTACGAAATCAAAAGAAAATCAGTATCACAATCTTTGATTGAGATTTTAACAATTAAATAGTAAATACTGCCTTTTTATTCAAGATTAATCAATATTCTTTCTCTTTTTGGCTTAGATTTATATATGCTGGAGGCATATCAAACAATTCCCAGATTTGAACGTTGATGTCCTCAGCAATGTAATAGATTAAAGTTAGAAGCACAGATTAATTCTGTGAAAACATGGAACACAAACATCTTAAGAATTCAGACTGCTATGCATGTATAACTCTCTATCTAAAAACTTCAAACAATGTTTTTCAGTTATATCAAGAATTCAAATCCTAACTTGAATATTCCTCACCAGATTAAATGTACTCTCATCACTCTCAGTGTTTGAGGGTTTCACACTTATTCCATCAGTGTAGTAGTAAGTCCATAGGCTTGAACATATTCTCAATTCTTAAGATTGAGGAATCCATTTAACATGCATAGACTGTTCAAAAGGTCTTTCATAGGTTATAACTTGGCCTGGTTTGGGGGTAAGAATCTTTTGGTCAGAGCCTGATTTAAATTGAGAGACTGAAACACTGAATTGTTGACAGTACTTCCTTCTCATTCTTTTAATTCTACCTCATTTCATAGAGTTGGGATTCTTTTCCCTTCTTCACTACCTTTTTCTTTTCTTTCCTTGTTTGCAGATGTTTTCTTTCTTTTCTCTTTTGAGCTGCATTTTTGCAGAGTGTTCTTCTTTTCCTTTTTCAAATTGCTTAACGTTCCTTTGAGAAGTGCATTGACTTTTTCCTTTGATCAGCATTCAATCTCTCTCAAGGTGTGTCAAGGGAAACATGGTTAAGTAATTTTCATCAGGTTTTGAATGAACTGGCCTAAGACTCAAAAGGGCTTAACAATGGAAATTCTTCTAGGTAAGCTGTTTGGCTCTATGTTATCAAGAATAAATATGCCTTTATCATGTCAGTAATGCATGCAAGCCAGAGAAACAGTTCAAGTTCTAGAAACTACTACAGTGAGGCCTCTCTGAAAAAAAATATTTCTGTTTAGCCTCAAATCTCACAGTTATAATTCAAACTAGAATTTCAATTCAAAGTTTCACATCAAGCATTATCTAAAAGTTTTTCACCAAAACAATTATACAAACGAGCAGTCATTATTCTTATATAAAAACAATTAATTTCTCTACAGATATCATGCTTCTTATAATTCAATCTAATTACTTACTGAGTAAGCTTACAAAAATCTAAGACTGCTTGTTCAGGAATTCTCTATTTTTGGGTTTTTTTAATTTTTTTCTAAAAAAAAATAAAAAAATTGAATAAACTTAATTCAATTAAAACAAAAACTAAAAAAAAAAATTGAAGGTTAAAATATGTCCCCGTATTCAGAAAAATTTCTGTTAGACATCCTTTTTGTTGTGTAGTTCCACAGTTAGCACTCGCATACAACATGCGACCAATTCTCAGATTTAGAACTGTGTTGTCCTCAGCAACAAACTATACTAGTCGAAGAAGCTAATTCTGCCAGGTGGAACACACACACACACACACACACACACACACACACACACACTTGTTGAACAGTAAAACAGAATAATCATTGAAGTGTACTGAATAGATAGGAAATAATCCAACCATAGCATCCAAACAAAATACTCAAAATAGTAAAAGAAAATGCTAAAGTGAATATAATGGTGAAGTGAGTGATATGTGATGCAATGCAAAATAATCAAGAGTCGTCCATAGCGGCATCTGCATCATGATCAGCATCGTCAGCGGGAGCTACGTGTGGCTCATCCTGCTCAGGAGGTGGTGAAGGTGGTGGAAACTGCGGCTGGAAACTCGCAGTATCAATCCCTCGATCATTGCATAGTCTCTCTAGCATCAGCATCGAATACTCTCCCTGAACCGTCAACCTCTGGATCTGTCGCTGCATGGCACGAAAGGCAGGGGAGTCCTCATATAGTGCTGGAGCTAGTGCTAGCTCGTCATCCGGCTTTGGAGATGCTGGAGGTGGTGGTGGTAGTGAGCCATCAAATGCTTTCCAGAGTGCCTGTCTGATTGACTCATTCTTCATGGCTATAAAATGGTTCTGGGTCATTTCTCGCTTAATCTTTACATCACGAGGCTCCTCCTCAGGTATCTCTACTCTAGCCAGCAAATATAGCTGCTCAATCAATGAGCTATGTGCTAGGCGAATTTCTTACTTCCCTTGAGTGATGACGTATGATATCCTATCAAAAAGGATAGCTCCAATGTGGAGATCCTCCTCCCCCATGAGGGTATATAGTAATACTGCCCTCTCAACATTGACATCACTCAGATTTGTGGAGGCTATGACAGTAGAATTAATGAAAGAATGCCAGAAAATGGCCTCCTCATTAAGATCCAGCTGATCCAACTTCTCTGGCACATCTGGTTGCCCACTCTTTGGCTTCCAAGCAGAATGTGGTTGAGTGATGGCAATCCTGACTCTTTCAGCAATGTCTTGCATATCCTCTCTATATAGTCCTTCAGTAGGCTATAGCTTGTTAAAGGTTTCAGTGAAATGGCATCTCTTTTTAGGGTCATATGTGGTTTGAAGGAATCTCTCTATGGCGACTGCTGTGAAAGAGACCTTCTTCCCTCTCACCCAGCTCTTCTGAGTCTCATTCACTGTCTCCTTGTCAGCATTAGCACAAAACTCTTTCAGTATTGTGTTGGAGCTGGCTGCAGGGAATCTCACTAATGTGTCCCATTTTCTTCTCAAAATCGTTCACCTCATGGGACAATCTTCTTGCAGGAAATCACTGATTGGCCTCTCTGATATAATTTTCTTGGGCATGAACCACTTCTTATATCGGTCCTGGTGGTCAGGTGACAAGAACCGGGTGTTGTCAAAAAATCCAGAAGCCCTTGGCCTCTTGGTACCAGATGTATTACCGGCTTTCTTTTTGCCTCCTTGACCTGTTCCCTTCTTGGTATTCGTAGTCTGTTTTCCCTTTCAATTAGTTCCAAAAGTCATTACAACATTGGAGCCAATTTCTTAAGCATTCCTCAACATATGCGCTTTCCCAACTATCATGCTATAGTTCCTTATCAGTCTAACAGGTAAATCATCGAACATTTAGAGAGCATGAATAAACTGATCAAAACTTCAACTTCCTATGCAAATGGTTTTCTACAATTCACTATCAAAAAACATTCGTCAGGAAAAATAGTGCAATCACACTTATGACAGAAACAGGCTATGGGCATTATCAAACATGGTTCATATTAAAACACAAGGGATTTAAGAATTGTGAGGGATACCTTGTCTCCTGCCGCGGAAGGTATGTGAAACCTTAAAATTGAAAAACCCTAACCCTTTTTAGTGATGCCCCTCAATCCAACTTACGGTGGTTCTTCACAATGGTAGGGCGGAGACCGGTGGTTAAGGTTCGTGAGAGTTTAGAGAAGAAGATGATAACTGGTGGTGGTGTGGCTGTGTGGTGATCGAAGGTTTGGGAGTGGAAGGTTGAATGGTGGTTTGCGGTGGTGTGTGCGGTGAGGAGAGGTGATAGAGTGATATGAGAGAGAGGGTGCGAGAGAAGAGAGGGAGTGACGGCTATGAGAAAGGAAAATGATGACCGGTGGTGTGGGGTTTCGATAGGTGGTGGACCGTGGTGGTTAACGGTGGCTAGGAGAGAGAGAAAAAGAGATGAAAAAGAAGAAGGGAAGAGAGAAGAGGGAGAGAGAGAGAGAGAGCGGCTATTAGGTTAGTGGGGGAAGGGACAAATTAGGGTTTTAACTTTTTCATTTTTTAAATTTGACCCCACGCTATGAGCGTGGAGCTCACTGTCTCTTTTTGCCCTTTTTGGCGCTCTCAGCGTGGAATTCACGCTTTTGGCGTGAGTCTTTCGTGAACTTTCGATGCTGACAGCGTGGTTTTCACGCTGTGAGCGTGAAACTCACTGTCTCTTTTTGCTTTCTGACGCTGAGAGCACCATATCCACGCTGATGGCGTGGAATTCTTTGCAAATTTCTCACGCTTTCAGAGCCACCATGGCGTTGTTAGCGTGAAACTCACCGTCTCTAATTGCTTTATGGCGCTACCAGCGTGGATCTGACGCTAGTAGCGCCAGTTCCCAAATTTTTCCTGGTTGCTTTTTATCACTTCTATTCACCATTATTTTTGATTTTTTTTATCTAACCTAGAATAAACTTAAAACAAGAAAACTTAACCTTTGTTACTGGGTTGCCTCCCAGTAAGCGCTTGTTTAACGTCACGAGCCTCACGTGAACATTTTAAGACTCAGGTGAAGCCAGAGGGACAGAAATTTTATCCCGATTCGCCTGCCCTCCATAGTATAATTTCAGCCTACAGCCATTAACTTTGAAAGAATTATCAATGTCTATAGGAGAAATTTCTATTGTACCATAAATGGTGTACCTTTTTCACAACAAAAGGACCTGACCAACGGGATTTAAGTTTACCTGGAAACAATCTCAGTCAAGAATTGTACAATAATACCTGTTGTCCTGTCTCAAATTCCTTTGGAGTTATCTTTTTGTCATGCCACCTCTTTGTCTTTTCTTTGTAGATCCTGGCATTCTCACAAGCAACTAACCTGAACTCATCCAACTAATGTAATTGCAGTAATCTTTTTTCATTAGCTTTAGTTGGTTCAAAGTTTAGAAATTTAGTTGCCCAGATAGTCTTATGTTCTAACTCAACTAGGAGATGACAGGACTTACCGTACACCAGTTGGAATGGTGACATACCTATGGGAGTCTTGAAGGCTGTTCTGTATGCCCAGAGTGCATCGCCAAGCCTCTTTGCCTAATCCTTTCTTGTGTGGCTCACAGTTTTCTCGAGGATTCGCTTCAACTCTCTATTGGAAATCTCCACTTGTCCGCTTGTCTGAGGATGATACGGTGTGGCCACTTTGTGTGTGACTTCGTACATCTTGAGAAGACCCTCAAATTGTTTGTTGCAGAAGTGGGTTCCTCCATCGCTGATGATGGCTCTTGGAACTCCGAATCGGGTGAAGATGTTTCTCTGTAGGAAGGCCACGTCTACCCGAGCATCATTTGTCGATAAGGCCACTGTTTCCACCCACTTGGACACGTAGTCCACAGCAACCAAGATGTATTGGTTGGAGTATGACAAAGGGAAAGGTTCCATGAAGTCAATACCCCATACATCAAAGATTTCCACTTCCAGTATGCAATTCAGCGGCATCTCATCTTTTCGGGATATGTTTCCCGTCCTCTGGCATCTGTCACACTTCTCCACAAACTCCTTTGAGTCTTTGAAGATTGTGGGCCAATAAAATCCACTTTGTGGGACCTTCTGTGCGGTTCTATTTCCACCAAAGTGTCCTCCATAATCTGAAGCATGGCAATGCCACAGAATCTTCGGAATTTCCATCTCAGCTGCACACTTGCGAATAATCCCATCAACACATTGAAAATATAAGTAAGGGTTATCCCGGTAATACCGCTTTGCATCATGCAGGAACTTCTTTTTCTGTTGCCATGTGAGTTCTTCAGGAATTGATCCTACAGCCTTGTAATTCGCAAATTCTGCGAACCATGGCACGAATCGAATTGCCATTACTTGTTCATCAGGGAAGGATTCTTTTATTTCAATCTCAGGTCCATCTTGCAGTTCTTTAACTTGAATCCTTGACAAGGGATTTGCCACTTTGTTTTCAACTCCCTTCTTGTCTCTAATCTCCAGATCAAATTCTTGGAAAAGAAGCATCCAACGTAGCAGTCGTGGCTTTGCATCCTGTTTACTCATGAGATACTTTAATGCAGAGTGGTCAGTAAAAACAATAACTTTAGATCCTATCAGGTAAGGTCTAAATTTATCTAATGCATATACTACGGTTAGCATTTCTTTTTTAGTTGTGGCATAATTCACTTGTGCCTCATTTAAAACCTTGCTAGCATAGTAAATCACGCTCCTATTGCGTACGCACTTGCATCACACATGAGCTCAAAAGGAAGGTTCCAATCAGGCGCCATCAGGACAGGCGTGGTTGTCAGCTTTTCCTTCAGCAGGTTAAAGGACTTCAGGCATTCTTCATCAATTTTAAATTCAGAGTCCTTCACCAACAGTTGACTCAATGGTTTCGCAATATTGGAGAAGTCCTTGATGAATCGTCTGTAAAAACCTGCATGTCCTAAGAAGCTTCGAACACCATTCACAATAGAAGGAGGGGGAAGTTTTTCAATTAATAACAGTTTAGCTTTATCAACTTCTATCTCTTTTTCAGAAATCTTATGGCCTAATACTATCACATCCTTTACCATAAAATGACACTTTTCCCAGTTTAAAACCAAATTTGTTTCTTGAAAATGCCTCAAGACCTTAGTTAGATTAACTAAGCAAGAATCAAAGAAAGAACCAAATATAGAAAAGTCATCCATAAATACCTCCAATGATTTTTCAATCATATCAGAAAAGATGGAAAACATGCACCTTTGAAAAGTAGCAGGCGCATTACAAAGGCCGAATGGCATCCTTCTGTAAGCGAACACTCCAAAGGGACAAGTGAAAGCTGTCTTCTCTTGATCCTCTGGTGCAACAGGTATCTGGTTGTAGCCGGAGTAACCATCTAGGAAACAGTAATATGCATGTCCGGACAACCATTCCAGCATCTGATCAATGAAAAGGAGAGGAAAGTGATCTTTTCGTGTGGTATCATTTAGTCTTCTGTAATCCACACACATCCTCCACCCTATTATGGTTCTGGTGGGGATCAGTTCATTGCTCTCGTTCTTGATCACTGTAACTCCTCCTTTCTTTGGCACTGTTTGGACAGGACTTACCCATGCAGTGTCTGAGATTGGATAGATCATGCCGGCATCAAGGAGCTTTACCACTTCTTTCCGAACCACCTCTTTCATGGTAGGATTTAGTCTTCTCTGAGGTTGTCTCGCAGGTTTGATGTTATCTTCCATTAGTATTTTGTGAGTGCAGAAGGAAGGATTGATTCCTTTTAGATCGGAGATGGACCATCCAATGGCTGTTTGATGGTCTTTGAGTACTTTTATCAACTTTGACTCTTCAGTCTCAGACAGCTCTTTATTGATGATGACAGGATACGTTTCTTCATCTCCTAAGAAAATGTATTTTAGATTGGATGGAAGCTCTTTTAGCTCCACCTTAAGTGCTTCTTTTATTGTGTTTGACTCTTTCTTTTTCAACTCCTCTGTGGGAATTTCAGCATCTTCCTTCGGACGGTTTTCATCAAAGAATTATTTCTCTTCTTCAAGAGTCTGATCATCTTCTTTTTCAAGGAGGAGTGCTTCAAGAATGTCTACCCGAAAACAGTCATCATTATCTCCTGCATGCTTCATAACTTTGAACACATCGATGGTGACTTTTTCGTCATCCATTCTCAATTCCAGCTTTCCGTTTTTCACATCTATCAAGGCTCTTGCTGTAGCAAGGAATGGCCTACCCAACAAAAGAGGCATTTCTCCTCCTTCGTCCATGTCAAGGACTACGAAGTCAGCAGGGAAGATGAACTTGTCCACTTTAACAAGTACGTCTTCTATTACTCTGTTTGGTCTTCTCAATGTTCTATCAGCAAGTTGGAGTGAAAATGTTGTCAGCTTCAACTCGGAGATTCCGAGAATTTTCATCACACACAGCGGCATAAGGTTGATTCTTGCTCCCAGATCACACAATGCCCGGCCAACATCAATGTTGCCTATCGCAATCAAAATGTTGAAACTTCCTGGATCTTGAAACTTTGGTGGAAACTTTTTCTGGATTATTGCACTACATTCTTCCGTGAGAGCAACTGTGTCACATTCCTGCAACTTATGCTTTCTAGACAAGAGTTCTTTCATAAACTTAGCATAGTTAGGCATGTTAGCTAAAGCTTCAGCAAAAGGGATATTAATTTGCAACTTTTTAAATATTTCTGAAAACCTAGCTTGTTGTTGCTTCTGTGCTTGCCTTGACTTTATGGGATAAGGTGGTTTCTCAAAGCGAGAGAAATCTCATTGCTTCTTTGGAGTCTCTACAGCTTTCTTCTTTGCTTCCTCTTTGTCTTCCTTTGCAGGTGTTTCCTCCTCTTTTTCTATCACTGGTTCAAGAACTGGTTCGTCTGCTTTCTTTTGCTGAACCACCTTCAATTTTTCTTGAGGAGTGATAACAATTCCGCTTCTTGTAACAATTAATTTGCAATCTTCTCGCGGATTAATTATTGTGTTGCTTGGAAACTGACCTTTAGTTCTTTCTTCAAGCTGCCTTGACAGTTGGCCTATCTGGTTTTCCAAGTTTCTCATAGATGCATCCTGGTTTGTGTGATGAGCCCTTGTCTCATTCATGAATGTGTTAGTATTTTTCGTCAACTGTATCAGTGCTCTCTCCAGTTCAGATGTTGGAGTTTATGGGACTGGTGGAGGTTGCAAATAGTTGTTGGATTTGTAATCCAAACATGTTCCTTGCACTCTCCTTTGGAAGTTATTTCCTGGAGCACTGTTCTAGTTTCTTCCATAATTCTGCTGTGATTTTGGTTCGTACCAGATTCCATTGACTTGTAAAGCATCTGATCCCACCAGTGTTGGGCACATGTTAGAATCATGCTTCTCTTGGCAATACTCACAGTTAACTTCGGCAGCTGTATCAATTTGAGCTTTAGAAAGTTGCAACTTGTCCAACTTTGTATTCAAACTAGCTATCTGTTGAGACAAGATCTTTTGTTCTGCAAGTGATGCATCATTGTTTCAGCTCTTTCCATGTAGTCAATTAACTCTAAAGTTTCAGCTCCTGTCTTCTTTGCTATGGTTCCTCTAGCTGCACCATTGATCACCATCCTGGATTCCAGCGTCATTCTGTTATAGAAGACTCTGACCTTCTTTCTGTCTGGCAAGTCGTACTGGGGACACTTCCTGATCAATTCTTAGAACCTGTTCAAAGCTGCACATAAAGTTTCTCCCGGATGTTGAGTGAAGTTGGTGATCTCATTCACCAACTTGTTGTATTTCTCCCTGGAGAAGTGCTCTGCAAAGAATTTAGCAGCCAAATCATCCCACGTTGTGATGCTGTTGGGGGTTTGTCTATCCAACCATCTCAGAGCTTTCCCTGTTATAGCAAAAGGGAATAGTCTGAGTTTAATTGCATCATCGGACACCCCATTATGCTTGGTTGTATCACAGATTCTCAGAAATCTGTCCATGAAATCATGGGGGTCTTCATAGTCTTCTCCGCCAAATGGATTTTTCTCAACCAAGTTTATCAGTGCTGGCTGGATGTCAAAATTATTGGCGATGATTGGTGGTCGGATGATGCTTGAATTCGGCTGTGTAAACATTGGAGCCAAAATGGACTCCATCAATTCCTCTGCAGGAGGTGGTTGATTATTAGCGGCCATCTCGGGTTCGGCTTTCGGCACTTAACTCGAGGATTCTTCTATCTTTCTTGCTCTGGTTTGCTTCCGATTCCTCTTAGCAGTCTTCTCGATTTCTGGATCAAACTGTAAAAGTTCCTTGTTAGCTTTACCTCGCATAAAAAGAAAAGAAATCTTTTAGTAACAAAAATAAAAGAAAAATTCCAATCTCAAAGATCGAAAGTTAAAACTAATATTGGCGTATTCAATCCCCGGCAACGGCGCCAAAAACTTGTTGCGTAATCGGCAAGTATACCGATCGTTCCAAGTAATAAAGTGATAAGAAAAGTATCGTTCCCACGAGAATTGAGGCACCAAGTACTAGTTTAACTATTCCCTTTAATTTGGAACAGAAAAATCGTTTGTGTTGTGAAATAATTGAGTTGGAAAATCCAAAACAGAATTTAAAATAATTATGTTTAAAAACAGAATTGAAATAACAATTAATTTTCTACGCATGCAAGAAAAGATCAAGAACGCGAAGAGAAGATTGATGAAAAATTCGTAACGAAACTGTAGCCATGATACACTTTACCTCTGATCCTCCCTTATATTCCTATATTGTATTTTATAAATAATTAATTCGATTGTTCAGACAATTCATTATTTCCCTATAAAATAGTTGAACCCTAATGTCTTAGTGATTTCAACCCTTTAACCCAATTAAAACCCTAATGTCTTAGTGATCCTTCTTGAATTAAGCCTTAAGCAAATGAATTATGAGTCTGCAATTTATGTAAGCCTATGTCTAGATCATACACAAATTGTTATTCTACCCCTGTCTGGATTAAAACTCGAATATGTCTATTGTGTTCTAAATAGGATATGGAAAAATTAAACCAGGTAGAATAAAACAAACTAACTAATTAAATCATAAAATAACAATACAGAAAATATAAAAGGATTCACATCGGGTCCGTGATTCCAACTACATAAAGAAATTAGCCAGACATGTTCATGTATAACTTAAACAAATAAAAAGAAAAATTGTTCATAAACTATAAAGAAGAAAAGAAGAAGAAGAATAAAAACTCAATGTCTTCAACCTTCAACTTCAGTGGAATCCTGATCTCCAGCGCGAGTCTCCAAGAATTCTCTCAATTCTCTGATCCTCGCAATTTGCTCCAGCCAAAGATGTTTTTCTCTGAGAGTCTAAGTCTTTATTTATAGAGTTTTTGACCTTGTGTAGAAATCTTGATTGAATCTTCATTTAAAATCTCTGTTTAATCTTCCGCTGATACTGAAAAAGATTTAATATTGATTTTTCGCATTTCTCACGCCACTAGCGTGGTTCTCGCGTTGTGAGCGTGGTAGTTTTGTTCACAATACTGGAGTTCCACGCAACTAGCGTGGTTCCCACGCTGTGAGTGTGGCTTGCAGGAAGGTCCGGCGCTACTAGCGTGAGTTCCACGCTAGTAACGTGGATCTCTCGGGCTGTTTTTGAACTCTGGTGCTACTAGCGTGAGTTCCACGCTAGTAAAGTGGATGTCTCTGTATGAAAAGGCCCCTTCACGCTGTCAGCGCCACACCCACGCTATCAGCGTGGGCCTTCAGTTTGGTAATTTCCAATTTGGCTCCAGTTTGTTTATTTTTCCAACGAAATCAAAAGAAAATTAGTATCACAATCTTTGTTTGAGATTTTAAAAATTAAACAGTAAATACTGCCTTTTTATTCAAGATTAATCAATATTCTTTCTCTTTTTGGCTTAGACTTATATATATGCTGGAGGCATATCAGACTTGCGGTTAGATAAAGTTCCACCAGCTTGGTTTCCTAGTGAGCTGATCAGTTCTGATTCGAGTTCTTCCACTGACTCTTCTAGTGATCTTTCAGGTATGTCATAAGCTGTATCTTTTCTGTTTGTAATTGTGTTGAGGTAGTCATGGCGATCAATTAGGATAACAGCCTATGTGGGGGAGTGAAGGTGGTCATAACTAGCCTAAGTTATTATTAGTATGTTGGTTTGGTTTCACAAACTTTTCAATGAGAAGTTGACCTTCTTTATCTTACCTCCCCTAGGTTTATCGAATGACAGTCATTCCGCAACTTACTGCTAGGTAAAGTGATATATAAAATAAATTTTCATATGGCAGTGGATTGGGCGAATTTAGAAGCTCTGCGACTGCTTCGATTTTTAATAATGGGCTTATTTTGGAGAGCGCTTACACATATGAGAACCATTTTTGGGTTATCGATCGGGGTGCTGAGGAGAAGAAGTGGATTCTTCTAGCTGTTGATGGGGAAACTAGGATTTGTGATCAAGCTAGTCCAGTTGGAGGTAAGGGCCTTCATTCCTTGTTTATAAGACTTACTTTACTGATATCAGACTTAGGCCGTCGTTCACTGATTTCGAGATGGGCGTTCTTCAGCACCTAAGGGTGGCACTTTCACAGCTTTATCCCAACGCATAGGGTTTTATTCGAGCATTTCAACTTGATTGTGATTATTTCATGTAGGAGTATAGCATTACTCTTTTCTTTTATTGTTTTTCTTTTATTATTTTTCTGTTAGTCCTTCTTGGGTTTCCCTGCAGGCTTCGAGTAAGGTGGGGACTCTTTTCACATAATTCAATAATTCTCACAAAAATTTTAAGCATCAGTTCTTCTAGGTTTCACCCGATCCCAACTTGAACCCTCAGCCTTTCTTTATGGAGACTGCAACTGCCGGACAAACTCAATTTCTTATTTTTTGGAATCAGTCGCATTATGAATTTAACCCTCATGATTATTTTGTGAAGTATATATCTCTGACTAAAGCTGAGCGTGTGGTAGCTGCATGACTCAAAGCTGTTGTAAAGGAAATGAGGGAGGAAATTTCCACAAAATATATAATTGAAAACGGAGGTGAGGCTGTTCGAGAGGTGTTTATTGTTTGATACCACTATATTCTTGTGCATGCATGTATATCCTTTTGTCCATTTTCTAACTCTTATCTTTACAGTTGGCGAAATGGGGAAGGATGTGTTGAGGCTCACCAAAAAGGTTTCAAGAACTATGAACAAAAAGAAGGAAATAGGGGGGAAGGCTGCTGCTAACCAAGCAAGGGACTCAGATATGTCTTCTCTGGTGGTGATGGAAGAAAAGGTTGGCTCGGGGATCGTCCTTCGTGATGTGGAGGGGAGTCCTATACGCTCGTCCATTAGGGAGGTTATGTCTTTTGTGACTGAGCTTTCTTCTCGTGAAGGGAAGAGGAAAGCATAAAAAGTGTCCGCCAGTATACTAAAAAAACCTAAAGCAACTACACAGGTGGTGTTGATTGATGAAGATGTTCTTTGAGTCAATGAAGATACTCCACGCTCCTTTTGTCCAGTTTTTCTGGTTAAGGGTTTGACGCTGACTGAGGCTGACCTACGAGCTGCACATTTGTGTGGTAAGCTTGAGTTGGAGATTCCTTTGGATTTATCTCAAGTTCAAGTGGCAAGCGGGAGTGTTTTTGGAGCTACTTTGCAGAGTATGGATGTGGTGATTTCTCGATTGTAAGCTCAACGCACATTGGTATTGGCTAGTTGTCAGCAATACGAAGGCCATGAAGAGCAAATTGCTGACCTCCTTATTAAACCGGATAGGCTCAAAAAGGTAAATGATGACAATACCCGTAAGATCGATAAATTGGGGAATCATGTTGCTTCTCACGAATCAAGTTATAAAAGCTTGAAAGATAGTTACAACTATCTGAATAAGGAGTATGATGACCTTTAGATGGAGAAGGCGGAGATGGTGGGTGCCAAAGAGGAGGCGGAGAAGGCTGTAGATTAATTGACTATCACCAAGCAAGATTTGGCCGACCAGTTGACAAAGGTGCAAAATGCTTTGGTGGATGCTTTTAAGAAAATGCGACGCTGGAGCCCACGAATATAGAGTTGGTGGCTCCTCAAAGGCGAATGGCAGAGTTTGAGAATGAAAATGCATAGATGTTTAAGAGTGTGGCGGAGGTGTATGAGAAGTCTTTCCAAAACGCACCTGCTCAAGTTATGTTGACTAATCGTTCAGTTAAACTGGATACTACTATGATCAACAAGGATTTTAGAGTGAAAAGAAATTGTCTAGTCGAGCAAGGTGATGAGGAGGAGCCTGATACAATACTAAAAGACTTTGGTCCAGCGATAAATGACGAGGGCAATGTAGGCAACCAGAATGCTTGACAAGTTGTGATATTAGTTCTGAACTTTCTTTTCTTTATTTTGATCGGGTTGGTATGCCATCCTTTTGGGTTTGTACTTGAACGTATTTGTATTTTAACAATTTTCGTTCCATTGGTAGTACTGGTTGTATTTCTTTCATACTTCGATGTCTGTGGCAAAGTTCGTTGTCAGGTTCTAATTTGTTTGTCAGTTTATTGGCGACCGAATGGGCACATTTGGCCCTTCGAGAAAATTAATTTGATTGGCGGTTCATTGGTGATCGAATAAGCACCTTTGGCCCTTCGAGAATATTAATTTTATTGGAGATTCACTGGCAACCGAATGGGCATCTTTGGCCCTTCGGGAAAATATAGGGTAGAGCTCATCCCTAGCCCTAGCCAATTTTTTACTTGCGCTAAGAACAAGCCGAGGCTAGTTTTACCTAAGCTATGACTTTCCTTCTTTTATTCTATATATATAGGGTTAATCTTTTGTCATATTACATAAAAAATGATTTTTCTCATGCACAAATATTACATGGTGGGACCCATCAAGTTTAAAAAGAAAAATAAAGGATGAAGGATGGAAATTTTGATGTGTACATAGGAGAATAATCTACTCTTATGTGACATGAGAAAAGATTAACCATATGAAAAGGGAAATTATTTTCACATTTCACATAAGATATCTAATTTTTGGTCATCCCACCCGCCTCTTATGTTACACATTTCAACCCACCAACCCGCCTCAACCTGTCGCGATGGGTTGTTGGTCAAAACGAGTTAGCGGCGGGTTGGCCCGTCGGGTCAATTTTTTTTTTTTTACTATTAGGTAGTATTTTATTTGTCTTTAAGCTTTTGTGATATCCAATTTTTTTATCCTAATACTCTCTAGAAAAAATAAAGAAGAAAACTTTATTTATGATAAAGGTAATCTACATATGGAGATAAAAATAAATTTGTAAAGAATGTCTGACTGAATATTAGCATACATTTAGGTTTAAGATTAACAAAATCTAAGGGGAGTTTGATATGAAAATAAGTAATATTATAATATTAATAAAATATAATTTATTTTAAATTTATTTATTTATTTTTTATTTTTTAGGAGGGTTGATCCGCCAACCCAGGTGGGTTGGGGTTTTCAACCCACATTCAAGAGGCGGCTCGAGGCGGGCCAACCTGCTTTTGGCGAGTTGAGACTGGTCGGGGCGAGCCGACCCGTTTTGCCACCCCTACATAGTGTAATTTCCAAAAATTTGTAAAAAATATTTGTAAACAGATTCTTCCATATATATGGAGTTTACATTTCTGCAGTTGGTGTACGTGTAGCAATCAAGTACTTGTCATATATATATATATATATATATATATATATATATATATATATATATATATATATCTGTGTGTGTGTGTGTAAAAGCATTAAATGCGAGAATCATAACCATACAAAAGATGAAAACATTAAATATGGGGAATCATAATCATACACATGTCGTTGTTGTACGTAAAGCGGCTGCAGAAATGATTTACCTATATATATATGGGTTCAGTTTTTCTACAGTCAATGTAGATAATTTATCTACAGTAAGACCAAAACGACGTTGTTTTGAGGCAGAAATCATGGTATTTTTGTAATTATAATTTATTTCAGGGTTATAATAGTCTTTTTCATTATAATTTTTAATTTTTCAACCCAAAAGACGTCGTTTTGGGAGCGAATGTAGATAACCTATCTACATTCACTTTAGAAACATTAAAGCCTATATATATATATGGAAGAGTATTTCTACAGCCACTCTAGATAAGGTTATCTACAACTACCCTTTTTTAACTAAGTATGACCGGTCATACTTAGTTATAACAATAAAGCTGCTCTTTTTTTCTCTTTCCTCAGACACTGTCGGCTGACGTGGCGGAGAGAGAAAATGCAATTTTAATGTATGACCGGTCATACTTAGTTAAAAAGAGTAGATGTAGACAATCTTATCTAAAGTGGCTGCAGAAACGTGTTCTCCATATATATATATATATATATATATATATATATATATATATATATATATATATATATATATATATATATTTCATTCTTCTGCAGTGAATGTAGATAAGTTATCTGCATTGAACCCAAAATGACGTCGTTTTAGAACAGAAATCAATGTGTTTTCTAATTATAATTTATTACAAGATTATATCAGCCTTTATCTTTAAAAAATTTTAATCTTTCAACCTAAAACGATGTCATTTTGGGAGTAAATGTAGGTAAATTATCTGCATTCAATGTAGAAACATTAAAGCCATATATATATGGGTTTGTTTTTTCTAAAGTTACTTTAGATAACTTTATCTAATGTTCATCGAAACGACGTCGTTTTGGGACAGAAATCATGGTGTTTTTGTAATTTTAATTTATTTCAGGGTTATAATAGTCTTTATCATTATAATTTTTTAACATCAAAACGACGTCGTTTCGATGAACATTAGACAAAATTATCTAAAGTAACATCAGAAACTTTTTTCCCTATATATATATGGAGAATACTAGTCTCATGTTGCAGGAGAGTGGTTATCTCATGCCATAAACACAAAAAGCAGGGCTCACTTATTTATTTGTTTAATTTTTTTTAAAAGAGTGGACCTCACGAGCTTTGTGTCTATGACCAATGTTATTAAACCCGACCTTGTTATTGACCCGGTCGAGGTATTGGTCACTAGTTCAACCAATAAGTTATTAGTTCAACTGCAAGACCTGATATGTATATGTAAATTTATAATTTATATTAAAAAACTATAAATATACGCAAATATCTGTAAAAAAAGATACCAATTTCAAATATTTTAATATAAAAAATAATAAATTATATATTATTGTCCAACAAAAGATCAATCAAACATATAATACTTATGATACTGGTGCTTCAGGTTCAGTAAACGACATCTCTAAGTATAAATTAAGAGAAAAGTTACACTTACAACTTATTTTCGTTTACAACCATATGTTAACCATTGATTTATGTCAATTAACGATTATCATTTATTACGAATTAGTAATTAATTAATGAATTTGATTTATGAAAATAATAATCATTGATTGGCAGAAATCAACGGTTAAAATATGGTTGTAAGAGGTTGTAAACAAAAATAGATTGTAAGTATAATCTTACTCATGAATTAAATCGAAATTCGCTGCATATTGCATAACCAAGATAATAATTAGTGTTGTAGGTACATAACCTATGTAACTCAATAAGCAACAGATCACTCAAATATTTCAAAAGAAAACAAATCATTTATGTGTGAGAGTGAAAAAAAGAAAGGCATTATGAATCGGGCCGGGTCACTTGTTGAACCGACTAAGTCACTAATTTTTACAAAAATCGACCGGGTCGCACCCGGTCACATCGGTTCCATTACATAGCCGATCCAATATGAAAATCGGATCAGTTATATGACCGGTTCACAATTTTCGGGTCAACCCCACCGGGTTGGTCTGGTTTTTATACCATTGTCTATGACAGAGATACTAGTCTCCTACAACATGAAACTAATATTTTCTTATATATGTGTGTGTGTGTGTGTGTAGGGGCAGGTTCTTTTTACACCTTAATCGTTAATAGACGAAAATCAATTTGTATTTATAGTGTAATTAATGATTAATTAATATTAATTAATTCGTATGACTTCCTAAATTATAACCGTTGGATGCACGAAAATCAACAGTTAAGTTTTACACCGGTATAAAATGATCCTGATCCATATATATATATATATATATATATATATATATATTCCTTTTCCTTTTTCTTTTTCTTTTTCTCTTTAGGCCTCTGTCTCTCTTAAAAAAATTTCGTTTCCTTAATTGATTCTATTTATGTCACGTTATTTCTTCAAATCTTTCTAAACTTTGACCATAATTTGATTTTCTTTTTAATGAGCAATTTCGTGCCTTTACAAAATGCTAATGGTTCTTAATCAATTTGTAACTTTTGTGGCCATTTCTTTGCCATGGATTTCCATCAGTAGAGATTTGAAAACCTGATTATGTAAATTGTTGAATAAAGTTCCATCTGTTTGATCAATATTTTTCTATTATGCAAATACTTTATGAATTTATATTTTGTATTGTACAAGTACTTTTATAAATTTCTGGACCATTGGTGGCTTTTGCCATTTTTTCTGTTTGGTATTATAATATTTTTCCAAGATTTTCATCCTCTTAGCTAGAATCAGTATGAAACAAGCTTGCCAATGTTTTCAATCAGTTGGTTGGAATTTAAAAAAAAAAATGATAGATCACATTTCCCAGTGTTTTCCCCTATTTGAATATTAATTACTTACGAAATTAGATGTCATTTTTTTGACAAGCTATAGCTTATTTAACTCCTTAAGTCAAGCGGATTTCTTTTCTTTTGATTTTTCGTCATCGTTTAAATTGGAGGTTCAATTATTTTATTATCCAAATATTAGGTACGTGTTAGGTTATAATATGTGCATTAACTTATATATTAATCTAGATAGACCTTCACGTGAGTCTAGAAAAAAGATAAGGCAAGGAACTTGTAAAGAATTACTTCAACCAAAAATTTTAAGGTATTGGGTAAAGACCTTTTTAATGATTTATATTATTTTCTAACATACTCCCTCACACAAGAGCCTTTTGGGCTTGAAGTGTAGATAATGCACAAGCTCAATTTTTGGTTTACCTTTTGTGCTTTTTTTATTTAATTTCACAAGTGGGGGGCGGTGAGGATCGAACTCGTGACCATGAAGTCACTCAAGTTCTGATACCATGTAAAGAACCACTTCAACCAAAAACCTTAAGGTATTGGGTAAAGGCATTTTTAATGATTTATATTATTATCTAACAGAACCTTGGAACTAAGCATTAAGGGTCTGTTTGGAGCACCTGATAAAGAAGATAGGATAGGATAACTTATCATATCCTATTTTTATCTCTTGTTTGGTGGATCAATAGGATATGATTAGCTTATCCTATTGTCTCATTTTATCCTATTCAATACATGATTTCTTATCCTATGGAGGGAGCTGGGTTAGGATTCAATATGATAGGATACTAATATTGGATACCCAATATATCTTCACGCTACCCAATATATCCTCACGTTACCCAATATATTTGTATTTATTGCATTATATTTTATTTTTTCTTTCTTCTTTCTCCTTCTACATAATCTTATCAGATTGCTAATCAAGTGCTCATCAAACACAGGATATGATATAGGCTTATCAGCCTTATATAATATCCTACCCTTATCAGCCCAATATCATATCCTACCCTTATCTTATTTTGTCCACCAAACGAGCCCTAAGAGTCTTGCTTGCCTAGAGAGTGCACCCATTTTGAACTTTCATCTGTTCTATATTGAAATTCATCCAAGAGTCAACCAACAGTCAACACAAATGCCAACTCAGCTAAAGTACAAAACCTTTGTAGGATTGTCGTTGTTTTATATCCCCATATTTTTTTTTATATTTTAATCAATTCATCGCTTTACGACTAATTTGATTCGGGATGGATTCTGAGAATAAGGTTTTAAACTTCTCTCAAATACAATACTGGGAGGATTGAACACATACTCTCACTTGCTCAATTCTCTGACGCCAACTAAGCTATTATCATGTACGTCTTTATATGATTAATTCGATTTTCCTCTTCATTAATTATAAATCTAGGTATGATGGGCCACTCACATTCTAATGCATGAAACGTGATTAGAGGGGGGAAATTTAATAGGCTACTAATACCTCATCCAGCCAATAAAAACATAACACATGTTTATGAATTGTTTACACAAGAGTTCGAGTGATGGCTCTGTGGTGGCTATTAAGAATCATTTGAACTAGGATGTCCAAAAGATTTTGCAATTTCGTGTATGAATTCAAATAATTGTCGTCCTGTTTATGTTTATTCTTCGTGCTATTTTTTTTAGATGGTGGAGGTTTTTTATCTTAATAAGGAAGCTTAGGGGAAATGGAGGAGGAAACGATTCCAAGAAGAAAAATTATTAGATAGGTTATAATTTTTTTGCAAAGATTTGTTAATAAATTATTATATTGAACTATGAACTGTAATTTTAAAAGACAAGAAATTGTTTCATTTTTTAATCAAACCTCGATAAGTGATGATGAAAGTACAGAGACTTCAAAATGGGTTGGTGAACCAAAATCAAATAGACGAATTATTTTTATTTACACTATCATAATCTTATGTTTCAATTATTTGCTTTTAGAATTTGATTGGACGAAAATAAAAATGTCTTAGTGTTATATCTACTAGGACCTTTTAAGTATGCTTGATAAAAGCCTAGTTTAAAAAGGCAAGCAATATCCATAAAGGAAAAAGTATTTATTTTTAATTTTAAAATCTAAAATAATAGATTTTTTAAAGAAAAAACTCTGTTCAAGAAAAAAGCTATAACTGATTTTTTTTTTCAACACTATTATCTAATGCACACTTTTTCCCATTACCAAATTTTTTTATGCATGCAAGTTAATTTAATGTTCTCCATTCCATCGTCCCGTCTATGAAAAGAACAAAAACGCTATAATCGCATTTGGGTGTTTTCGTCCGATACATATCAGCAGGATTATGTTCACCTATCTTGGCAGGAACACTTTCAGTCCTAAGCAGTAATGATTCTCTTATTGTTGACTGTCAAGGACGTTCATTTTACAATCTACACCAGTGTAGTTCAAAAATATAACACTACAACTAACAATAAACAGGGGGAAAATTCCAGATAATGGGAATCAGGAACCATTCCATAAGGATTGCATTCATTCAACTTGAAGGTGGTGGCATGCCATGGTTATTGGGAGGTGGTGGTGGCATTGAGGACTGATGATATGCCATAGGCCGCCCACCTTGTTGTTGAGGTGGGGGTGGTGGTGGCGGTCGCCAAATAGGTGGTGGTTGGCTTGCCATTACCGTTGGTGGTGGAAGAGGCCTTGGAGGAGCCGGAACAGCTTGTGGAGGTGGTGGCATCTGCATACCAGAGTGAGGTGGCCTAAACTGCTGCATTTGAGGTGGAGGCATTACAGGTTGTAGCATTGCTTGACCTGGCTGTTGTTGATGCCATGCTGGTTGTCCAGCTACCGGCATCGGCTGGAATGCAGCTGCCTGAGGGGGTGGTGGACGGAGAGCAGGAATAGGAGCTGGAGCAACCCCATTAGCGAAGGGGCGGGGAGGCACTGGAGCAGCAATGGTACCATTAGCCTGAGCAACATTGGGAAGTGTTGGAGGCCCACTGGCAAATAAAGTATGAGGCCTGCTCTTCTGTGCACTTGGATTGCTAGCAGCCAAAACTCTTTCTGCATCATAGAAGACATGTGAGCGGATAGCTAGATAATGCAGAAATAATATGCATGAATCAATCCAAAAAACATATAGATAGATGCAAGAAAGAGGCGCACCTGCTGGAGTACCGTGCCTTTCACCTTTAGTGTCTTTCTTATATGCATATGATACTGTAATTTGACGATTGCAAAGATATTGTCCATTCATTGCCTATGAAATATAGAAAAATTTCACCATGAGGGAATGCTTACTCCTTTTTATATTCTATGGTTAAGTATGATTTGGATACCCAGAGAACAACAAAATTGAAACACATTACAATTTATAAAGGTAATATTAAAATAAGGGTCAAACGCACTTTATCCTCCTGATTTATAATTAGTGAGGTGAAATCACAAAAGATGTATAAGTAAAAAGTGGAATGATATACGTTAGTAAGGTGTCAGTATAATCAAAGGTCAAATGGAGATTATAGTAAAACAATATGCCTTCCTACTCTCTTTTAACTTTGCATAATGGCAAAAACATTAAGGCTATGTCTGGATTGACGGAAAGGGACAGAATGGAGCAGAATGGAACGGAATTACATTAACTGTCATTGTTTGGATTGTTTAAAGTACGATGCAATGGAATGGAACCACAGAATGTATTGCATCCATCCAATACCTTTATTTTTCCTTCGCCCAGGGGGGGCATGGATTGGAACCATGCTATATAGTAAAAGGAAAGTTAGAACTCTAACATTTCACCCATTTCGCAAACAATGCAATGGAGACTTTCATTTATTCCATCATAAAATATCCAAACAATGGCATGGTAATTTTATTCCATTTCATCCCATTCCATTCCACTCATCATTATGTATCTAAAGTCCAAACATAGTCGAAATGTTTAAAGTTAGTCATTCATAAAACTCTCAATCAAAATTAATGCTTTATTTAATATTTGTTATTGTTTGTTAGGGTCATTTGCTACACACATAAATTTAGAAGTGCATTATGATGGGAAGATAAGAGGACAAGTCTAAAGCAGTGGTAAAATTTCTTCTTTGTGAAAGAGAAGTCACACATTTCATGGAGTGCTTTATTATGGTGGGAAGATGACATTACTGAGTATGAGGGTGGCAATATGGTTAGATTGGATGGAGAGGAAGTTGAGGAGCTAGATTACTTTTAAGTTATTAGACATACTATTATTCACATAGGAATCCAGTTTAATACTTGATACCTGGATGTGATTTTGATGTAGATTAAAGCTTCTATCATATGATATTGATGTGTATGCATGATTAAGCTGCATATAGAGTATATGATGTGTATGCATGATTAAGCTGCATAGAGAGTATAGCAATGACATGGTGTCACCTATCTACATGACAATGTTTTAGAAGTTGACACAATTATTGATAGCTTCAAGTTCCAACCGCTGGAAAGAGTAATTATAATGTTGACTGTGAAGTTGAGGAAGAAGCAGGACATTAATTATATCACATAGCAGTTTAGTTTATTATGTTGAAGTTAACAGTTAAATTAGATGGAAGGAAGTATTTACAATAAGTTATGTCAAAAGGAGTAATTTTCCTGATTCAATAAATGAGGGAGAAAAAAGTAACTTAAGGAATAAATCAGGGGGGGAAAGTGTATTTGACCCAAAAAATAAATGGGAATAAATATAATATAAGAATGGACATTTGAGTATAGACTATTTGCAACTGTTGCAAGCCACAGGAAAATAGAGTTGAAATGAGAAATGTGGAATCTGTTTATATCGGAAAGAGTAGAATAAGTTTTAACAAAATAATGAAAGGTTAACTTGATACTACATTCCTACAAATGATGACTTAGGTATACCTCAATAGCTGAATCAGATGCCTCAAATGAATCATAGCTAATGAAGCCAAAACCACGGGAATTTCCTGTCTCAGGATCTCTCATGATCTGCAACAAAAAGCCCTGAACATCAGATCATATGCATAATTTTGGGTAAAGTCAATCCATCTAAGGATGGAGGGTTGAGACAGCCAAAGCAGTATAATTTGCTTCACAATATATTCGGTAAAGTATGAAATAGAAACTGTAAAGAAATATAGAATTATAGAACTGGTTTTTCTGTTTAATGATCTGAGTGAAATGCACCCAGCAACATGCTATTTATACACAATGATTTAGTAAATACAAGTGATATTTACAAGACCGCTTCCTAGGTTATAGTACCCACTAACATTTAATGTTAGTGCTCCATTATACATTAAGTATGACAATTTCCTATGCCACTAATGGTTCAACTTCTTATGCCACTAATAGTTCAACTTGCCACACTCCCCCTCAAGCCGGAGAATAGACATTTTCCATTCCCAGCTTGGATACTATATTCTGAAATGCTGAACTTCTCAATCCTTTGGTGATATGTCAGCAAGTTGTTGTTGAGTGGAGACATAAGGTGTGCAAATTATCCCACTTTCAAGTTTTTCTTTGATGAAGTGTCGATCAACCTCTATGTGTTTGGTGCGATCATGCTAAACTGGGTTACTAATTGCAGACTTATTGTCACAATAAAGCTGCATTGGTCCTTCTCTTTTAATCCTTAAATCATCAAGAAGAATTTTAAGCCACAATAGTTCATAGACTCCTTGAGCCATAACTCTGAATTCAGGCTCTGCATTGCACTTCTCGTGCCACTACATTCAAATTTTTACTTCTCATGTTACTAAATTTCCTCCAAAAAAAAGTGCAGTGACCAGTAGTAAACCTGCGGTCATTTGGTGATTTTGCTTAGTTGGCATCAGTGTATGCTTCCGGCAGTACCGCTCCTCCTCATTTGAATAGAATGCCTTTTCCAGGTGTCCCTTTAGGTGGTGTTTGGTTTACGGCTTTCTAAAATTTTCCTATGCAAATGAAGTAAGGTTTCCAGAAAGCTAATGTTTGGTTCAGCAGATTAACACATAATCCCCATCCATCCATTTGCATTGCTTTTTCAACTTTGTCTTGGAAAGATAGGTTTTTGCACTGTTTATAAAGACTTTTTGTAGGTGGTTTTTTTTTAAAACCCAGGTAAACCACTGTTTACAATCAGCCAACACACACGTTTCTTCTATGTCCGTTGGGAAATGATTAGGGGTAAAGGGTAGCAAGGTTGATTCAGCCTTTTTTAAAATCAAGATTATTGTAGTAAAAGCATATTTTTTTCCCCATCTATATTTTATCAAAAGCCAAACATAGACTTTACAAAAGTTACCTAATTTTCCCGGTAAAATTTTTTCTTACCAAACTACTTTTTTTACATTTTCCTATCAAACTCACTTCCCAACCATTTCACTAGTAATCTCATTTCCCTATTATTCATACAAATTTCTCTTCAACCAAACACCCCCTTAAGATAATGATTAACTCGGTATGCAACATGCAAGTGAGTTTCCTTTGGGTTGTGCATAAACTGACTTATTACACTTACAACAAATGCAATGTCTGGTCTTGTGTGTAACAGATAAATGAGTTTTCCTACTAGCCGTTGATACATTCATTTGTTCACCGAATCATCTTCAGCTAGTCCCAACTTTAGATTGGGATCAATAGGCGTGTGATATGAACCTTGGGATATACAACCCCAAAAGCTAGCTCAAACGGTGGGAGTGCTCAAGGTCTTATAAACCCCACATTAGTTGCCCAAACAACCAATGTGGGACTCCAAGTCCCATACCTTGCAAATGGGTCTTAACATTCCACCATGCTCCGCAACCCCGGTGCCCACGAGGGTTGGCTTTGCAATAGCTTTTTACTAGTGGGCGAACTTTGCAATGTCAACATCATTGCTTGCGCCGCTCGATTGCAACTAGAGACATAGTGGAAGGCTCTGATACCATTTGATAAGAATCTGGGATGCACCACCCAGAAAACTAGCTCAAAGGGTGAGAGTGTCCAAGGCCTTATAAACTATAGTTATCAAATGCGGATTGCGGCATGTCGCAACCAACCCCGAAAAATGCTATAGCGTTATAGCGGGTTGCAGTTGCGGAATAGATATATGACAAAAATAAATATTTTTTAAAGTAAGAGATAGCAGAAGTGACAGAGACAGACGCAGATAGAGTAAAAAAAACCCTTAAATTTTATCTGTTACACATTTAAATTTAGGACAAAATTGACATTTTGCCTTATGACAGCAATATGGCTGCAAATGCGATCGCAATGGCCGCTATTGCAGCGAGGCACCGCAACGCCCATACGGCGCGGCTCGCGGCGCTATTGCGGCGCAATTAACTACTATGTTATAAACCCCACATTAGTTGCTCATACAACCAATGTGAAACTCCAAGTCTCATACCTTGCAAATAGGTCCTAAAAGCGTGCTGGATGGTTTACATGAAGTGTTTCTTGTCTCCTTGAGATGCCCAAAGAGTAGGAGTGTCTCAGGCCTTATAAACCCCACATTAGTTGCTCATACAACCAATATGGGATTCCAAGTCTCATACCTTGCAAATGGGTCCTAACAGCGTGTTGGCTGGTTTGCATGTGGTGTTTCTTGTCTCCTTGAGAAGATCAATTATATATTTTTGTGGAGAAATAAAAATTCCTTGCTTGGAGTGAGCAACCTCAATTCCCATAAAGTACTTTAATCTTCCCAATGTCTCAATTTCAAATTCACTGGCTAAATGTTGGCTCAAGGCTGTTTTCTCTTTATCGTCATCCCCGGTCACAATTATATTATCAACATACACTAAAAGGACCATAACTCCCCCTGAAGGGGAATGTTTAATGAACAATTTGTGATCTCCTTGGCTCTAACTATATCCTTTGTCAATTATAGCTTTTGAGAACCTTGCAAACCAGGCCCTTGGAGATTGTTTTAGATCATACAATGCTTTCCTTAATTTGCAGACTTAGTTTTTTGGGAAAACACTCATATCCTAGTGGCACATCCATGTAAATCTCTTCCTCAATGTCTCCATGTAGGAAGGCATTTTTAACATCAAATTATTGCAAGTCCTATCCATAATTTGCTGCAAGAGCCCACAATACTCTAACAGTGTTCATTTTTGCAACCGGAGTCCAGAGCAAACGTCTCTTGATAGTCAATCCCAAAGGTTTGGGTGTACCCTTTGGCTACTAATCTAGCCTTATACCTTTCAATGGATCCATCCACTTTATACTTCACATTGTACACCCATTTGCAACCAACAGTTATCTTTCCTTTTGGAGGCGGCACAAGCTCTCACGTTTTATTTTTCTCCAATGCTTCCATTTCATCATTCATGGCTTGTCTCCATTTTTCATGGGTGCCTCTGATACATTTTTGGGAATGGTTATGGAGTTGGGATTTAGAAGAAAGGCTTTATGAGATGGAGAGAACCTGTCAAATGATAAAAAAGGTGTAAGGGAATATAAAGGTTTCTTTGTACACTCCCTGGTTCCTTTCCTAAGAGCAATGGGTAAGTCAGCACCCTGCAATGAAGAGTTAGATGGTGTTCCTTGATAAAAATCTGGATTAAATTCTTGAGCTAGTTGAGGTTCAAGAGCGACCTTTTCCCTTCTTAAGTATACCTTTCCTTTGCTGGATTTTCCATTTTCAAGTGTTGGAGAGAAGGACATGACAAATGTAGGCTTGGATATAGACTTATTTAAAGGAGAAACGAATTTAGGTGAAAGTGGTGTATTTAGAGGAGAACTGGATTTAGGTGAAGGTGGTGGATGTGTTAAAGATGGATTTTCTGAACCTGAATTGGTGAGTGCATGTGGCTTATTTATTTGAATAAGAGTTGTATCAAGGGTAGAGTAGTCTTCCTCCGTGTCTTCCTCGGTTAAGATCTCCCCCTGAAGAGAATGAGGAGTATAATAGGTTGTAACTACGTCGAAGGTGACATCAATGGACACGTAGAACCATTTGGTAAGGGGATGATAGCATTTATACCATTTTTGAGTAGATGAATAGCCAAGGAAGATACATTTTTTAAGGCTCTTGGGTCCAATTTGCCTTTATTTTGGTGATGGATATGAACATAACATAAACACCCGAAAATGTGAGGGGAAGGGTTACTGGTAAGATTTATATGAAGGTAAAAGGAGGTTAGGACATCCACTGGGCTTTTGAGGTCTAAGACTTTGGTTGGGAGACAATTTATGAGATAAGTAGCTGTTAGGAATGCTTCCTCCCAAAAATGTTTAGGAGCTTTGGTTTGAAACAATATGGCTCGAGTTTTTTTCCAAGAGATGGTCATTTTTCAACTCTGCTACCCCATTTTGTTGCAGGATATAGACACATGATGATTCATGAATGATTCCCTCCTTCTGAAAGAAAGGAGAAAGAACAAGATTGAAGTATTCCTTGGCATTGTCTGTTTTGAATTTTTTGATGCTGGCCCAAATTGGTTTTTGATCATTGAGTGAAAATTGGGCAAAATTGTACTTATTTTAGACTTGTGTTTCAAAAAAAAAATATCCAAGTTACTCTAGTGCAATCATTAATAAAAGTTACGAACCACTTGGCTCCAGAAACATTAGGGGTAGAGGATGGCCCCATATATCACTATGAACAAGATCAAAAGGCTTTAGGCCCCTTGTATTGCTGATTGGAAAAGTTACACGCTTGTGCTTGGCAAATTCACAAATTTCACAGTGAAAATCACTAAGGTTAATTTTTGAAAACAAGGAAGGGAAAATGCATTTGATGATCTGAAATGATGGATTTCCAAGGCATTGATGATGAAGCCAGATCTATTTGGTTTGATCAGAATTGATGGAGTTCTCATCTTGGTCATTTGTCAAAAAGGTTACTCCAGTGGTCTCAAGAAGGTAGAGGCCGTCTTGTTCCTTAGCATGCCCAATCCTCCTCCCGAAATTTTTCTCCTGCAAAATACAAGAGTTTGGATCGAATAACGCACGACAAGACAGATCCATGGTTAGTTTCTTGATGGAAATTAAGTTGGTAAATAATTTAGGTACATGAAGGACATTTTTAAGGACAATTAAGGGGGTGAGGTGAATGGTTCCAATTCCTGCAACTGTGAGAAGGCTACCATCAGCTGTGGCAATTTTCCTGCTACTGGGACAGGGTGAATATTCAGAAAAATAGATGAAAGGTGACTCGGTAGCTCCAGAATCAAGGATACAAGAGTTAGACAAAGAAGTTTCTAAGGCATTTAGACCCATTGAGAATGAGACCTTACCTAAACATGCCAAAGAGCAACTTGTAGAAAATCAGAATTCAAATTCAAATATTTTTCCGTTTTTATTTATTAGGAATAATTAAGATTAATTAGGATTGATTGTTTTTTATTTCCTATTAGTTAGGATTAATTGTAATTAATTAGAATTAATTGTGATTAGGTTTAGTGAGTCATAGCTGAGTCATTCTTATGATTGTGATTAGGTTTGGTGAGTCATAGCTGAGTCATGTTTAGCTATTTTTTCTTGTATAAATACTCCTCATTCCTCATGTAATTATTCAATATCGATATACTGAAAACCTTTTTCAATATGGTATCAGAGCAGGTTGGTCCTGAGAAAACTCGGCCACCACAACCACCTTCAAACCGGCGGCACAACGCCGGAAAACTCAACCTCTAACCATTATTAAGGTTATTTTCCATTCCTACTAAGTCCCAAGAGCAAAGTAAGGCTACCAATTACTGTAGAAGGCAAAATCCCAACTTTCCACCGCCGTCAGCCACTTCAGCGGTCGTCGGAAAATTTTTCCGGCGACATTTCCGACCAAGATCCGCACCATTCGAAACAGAAGGAGCCGATCTACAAGTTTCAAGAAGGACCATCGGATTCTGCTGAGCCACGCGCTAGAGACAGGACGGAGCGTCCGCCCTACGCGTTACCACACGCAGCCATGTTGATTGAAAGTAAATTTCTATCCAGCAATGTTGCTCAACAAGGTATAGCGTTCCATGTTGATAATAGTAGTCGATGGATTCTTGATTCAGGGGCTTCAGATCATATGACAGGTAATGCAACCTTATTTTGTTCTTATATCCCTTACTATCAACAATTACGAATAAGAACAGCAGATGGCAACTTCTCTACTATTGCTGGAAAAGGATCCATTAAACTTTCTGAACACATTACTTTGAACTCAGTCCTTCATGTTCCCTCTCTTACTTGTAACCTTATCTCTATCAGCAAACTTACGTCTGAGTTACATTGTGTTGCCAAGTTTTCTGTCAATACTTGTGTTTTCCAGGAACAGAACTCGGGGCTGATGATTGGCAGTGCTAAAGAGGAAGAAGGACTTTATTATTTAGAAAAAGATTCTTGTGAAGGAAAAAATTTTGTGAACCACTCGGTATGTTTGTCTGATGATTGTAATGATGTTTTGTTGTGGCATCGTCGGTTAGGACACCCAAATTTCATTTATCTTCAGAAGTTTTTCCCAAGCTTATTTATCAATAAAAATCCCAGTTCTTTTTCTTGTGATATTTGTCAGCTTACAAAACATTCTCGTGTTTCTTATCCTCCTAGAGTCCATCATGATTCTTCTCCATTTACCTTGATTCATAGTGATATATGGGGTCCAACCCGTGAAAAAAATATCTCTGGTGCTCGTTGGTTTATAACTTTCATAGATGATCACTCTAGGGTATGTTGGGTATACCTTCTAAAGGATAAGTCTAACGCTGCATCCATTTTTAAAAACTTTCATGCTATGGTTCAAACTCAGTTCCAGACCTCTATCCAAATTCTTCGAACTGACAATGGTACTGAATATTTTAATTCTGTTCTTGGAAACTATCTCAGCCAGCATGGTATTCTTCATCAAAGTTCTTGTCCTAACACCCCTCAACAAAATGGGGTGGCTGAAAGAAAAAATAGACATCTCTTTGAAGTTGCTCGAGCTCTTATGTTTACCATGCATGTCCCTAAATATTTGTGGGGGGAAGTTGTCTTGACTGCAGCATACCTCATCAATCGGATGCCTTCTCGTGTCCTAAATTTTCAATCTCCTTTATCTTGTCTTACCCACACCTTTCCTTCTTTCCGGGCTCATTCTTCCCTTCCTCCCAAGTTGTTTGGCTGTGTGGCTTTTGTACATGTTCCTCCCCGTCAAAGGTCCAAGCTCGATCCTAAGTCCATTAAATGTGTCTTCATAGGATATCCTCCTAACCAAAAGGGCTACAAGTGTTACTCATCTTCACTTCGTAAGGTCTTTGTTTCTATGGATGTCACATTTGATGAGACAATCTTTTTTTCCTTCGACTTCTCTTCAGGGGGAGTCTATTGGGGTTGATGAAGATAAGTCTTAGAAACCAAATGATTCTGTTGTTTTGCCTTTGCCGTTAGAGACAGGGGGAGTCATTATGCAAAAGACAGGGGGAGTTAATATGTCAGATAATGGAGATCCTCCCAGGAAATGGGGAAAGTTTTACAGCAGGCGAGAATCACCTCAGGAGCCTCTAGACTGCCAGGATTCTGACTTGAGTCTTAGTTCCAGCAACATTGATACAGCCAACCTAGATGTGCCTATTGCTCTCCGAAAAGGTACTAGATCTTGTACTGCTCATCCTATTTCTCATCATATCACATATGAAAAGTTGTCCCCAGGTTTTCGTGCTTTCAACACTATGTTAGACAGTACAAAAATACCAAAAAATATCCAAGAAGCACTTGATGATCCAAAATGGAGGAATGCAGTCTTTGAAGAAATGGATGCACTCAACAAAAATGGAACTTGGGAGTCTGTAGCATTACCCAGAGGAAAGAAAACAGTAGGTTGCAAGTGGGTGTTCACAATAAAGTTTAATGCAGATAACAGCATCAACAAGTATAAGGCCAGACTGGTTGCTAAGGGATTCACTCAAACTCATGGGATAGACTATCAAGAGACATTTGCCCCTTGCCAAGCTTAATACTATCCGAGTTCTTTTATCACTTGCTGCAAATCTTGGTTGGCCCTTGCAACAATTAGATGTAAAGAATGCTTTCTTGAATGGTGATCTACATGAAGAAGTTTATATGGATCCACCACCTGGTTTTGAAAATGGAGACGATTCAGTATGCAAGTTGAAAAAGTCTCTCTATGGTCTTAAACAATCTCCTAGAGAGTGGTTTGAGAAGTTTACTCAAGCTGTTAAGGGAAGAGGATTCCTCCAAGCTCAGACTGATCACACTTTATTTTTAAAACACTCTAATGGTGGTAAAATTGCTATTCTCATTGTTTATGTTGATGACATAATTGTCACAGGTAATGATTGCGAGGAGATAAGCTCTTTGAAGAAATGTTTAGCTAATCAGTTTGAACTGAAGGATCTTGGATCTCTCAAATATTTCCTAGGCATGGAAGTTGCTCGAAGTAAGGCAGGAATTTCTTTAACTCAGAAGAAATATATTCTAGACTTGTTACAAGAAACAGGAATGCTTGGGTGCAAGCTAGCAGAGACTCCAGTTGAACCCAATATTAAATTGGGAATCGAAGATGGGAAAGAAGTTGACAAAGAGCAGTATCTGAGATTGGTGGGGAAGTTTATCTACTTATCTCACACTCGGCCTGATATTGCATTTGCAGTTAGCATGGTTAGTCAATTCATGCATTCTCCTGAGGAAAAACACCTGAGTGCAGTTTATAGAATTCTGAAGTATCTCAAAAACATCCCTGGTCGAGGATTGTTCTTTAAAAGAGGACACAAGAGGATGATTGAAATATATACAGATGCAGATTGGGCTGGCTCTGCATTGGACCGAAGATCCACTTCAGGATATTGCACCTATATTTGGGGAAATCTTGTGACCTGGAGAAGTAAGAAACAAACAGTTGTTGCCCGGAGCAGTGCAGAAGCAGAATTTCGGGCTCTAGCCCATGGTATTTGTGAAGGAATTTGGTTAAGAAGACTCCTTGAGGAATTGAAGATCTCTTTTTCCCCACCTGTCAGAGTGTATTGTGATAATAAGGCTGCTGTCAGTATTGCTCAAAATCCAGTTCACCATGACAGAACAAAACATGTGGAGGTTGATCGCCACTTTATCAAAGAAAAAATAGATGATGGAAGTGTATGTATGGTGTATATTCCTACCAAAGAGCAGATTGCAGATATTCTCACTAAGGGCCTACACCGGCCAGCCTTTGAAGACTTGATTGGCAAGTTGGGAATGATCAACATTTACCTCCCAACTTGAGGGGGAGTGTAGAAAATCAGAATTCAAATTCAAATATTTTTCCGTTTTTATTTATTAGGAATAATTAAGATTAATTATGATTGATTGTTTTTTATTTCCTATTAGTTAGGATTAATTGTAATTAATTAGAATTAATTGTGATTAGGTTTAGTGAGTCATAGCTGAGTCATTCTTATGATTGTGATTAGGTTTGGTGAGTCATAGCTGAGTCATGCTTAGCTATTTTTTCTTGTATAAATACTCCTCATTCCTCATATAATTATTCAATATCGATATACTGAAAACCTTTTTCAATACAACTACATGTAGGTTTCTCAAGACCGTCAATGAGTGCCTTGAGTTGTCCAATTTCTTCCTGATTTAGGCCTTCAATGGGTGCAGGATTTTCAGATATAGCAATGCTACTAGTGGTGTATTCATCATGAGATGCCATCCTTAGTTCAGCTTATATGGTGAGGAAGGAAAAATATATTATGGATTAAAGGGTTTTTTTTTCTTTAAAAGAAGCAGCAATTAAGGCTACTATAGGAAAACAAAGAAAAAAATTGGCAATGAAGGCCAAAAAATTATCAGAGGGTTGCAGCGGTAGCGGTCAGAGCAGTCCCAAATTGGTACTGCTCCGATACCATGTAAAGAAATATAGAATATAGAACTGGTTTTGAGTGAAATGCATCCAGCAGCATGCTATTTATACACAATGATTTAGTAAATACAAGTGATATTTACAAGACCACTTCCTAGACATTTAATGTTAGTGCTCCATTATAAATTATGACAATTTCCTATGCCACTAATGGTTCAACTTCCTATGCCACCAATGGTTCAACTTCACATAACAATAGCCATTTACAAATATATATACCATATAAATGGGATATTGGAAGAGTTGATGAAAAATAAATATGTTAATTTCAGCTAATAAGAGACGGTAAAAGATGGTTATTGTTAACCCAGCCATATATGAATTTATTGTCATCTGCTTGATACAAGAAATTATTTGAAATGGATCAAATAGTAATGCCAAAATGAGAAATAAAGAAAATGGAGAAGCATGAAAAGTATGAGCAATTGCTACTAGCCGGATACTGTTACGTAGTGACACAAACATTATGCTATTGGTGTAATGAAAGATATTAGAAGAACAAAACCTTTGGATTAGTAACAATAACTCCAAATGCACTGAAAGTATCATACAAGAGCTTCTCATCTACATCCTGCAGCAACATCAGGAACAGTCATGTTAAATCTCAAAGCTCAACACATGAGTTTGTTAAACACTCGCACAATTTGGTGACTTACAGGATCAAGGTTTCCAATGAAAAGGTTTGCCCCAACATCCAAGCTCTTTTTATCTTGGGATGCCTGGAACCAAAAAATAGTAAAATAATACTCTTTAATAAAGTAGCATTGATGCTGATTTCTCTTTGATCAAGTGACATGGACATTGATGTAAGATTGAAATACAGCAGGACTTCAACAGAGTACAACAAAGTTCGTAAAAACAAAAAGTAAATATGATAGATTAATTAACATGTGGAGAAAAAAAGATATTCAATTGTAAGAGTGAATGATATCTTGGAATGACACACAACAAGGGCTGGGAAAAATAAAAGATGAATATTACATATTAGTTAGTACTTAAAACACAATTGGTGTGCAAGAATGTGGATTCATTCTTGCATACCTTCCGTGGAATGAGGATACCTATGTTTAGTATAAGAAAAAAGACATGGAAAGTTAATTCCATTATACGACTCTAAGCCTAGACTCCTCAAAGACAAGAACTGACATTCGATCCGAAAGTGGTGGTAATGGAGAGTCTGGCAACAATGAACCAGTTGATGCTTGCTTTGTTTCCTTATTTATCATAATTAATACTTTCATTCCACACGCAAACATATAATTAACATGATTCCACTCAAAAGAGAACCAAGCGTGCGCTCTCTCTCTCTCTCTCACTCTCTCTCTCTCTCTCTCTCTCTCTCTCTCTCTCTCTCTATATATATATATATATATATCACACACACACACAGAGGACAAGAGTCACGGTATAAGATTCATATGGAATACCTTATTTACACGTATTGGTTTTCCATAGAGTTTAATCATGTTAAGCACCTTGATGGCCTGCAATGGAAGAAAAAGAATAGCAAATAGTCAACCATTAGTCAGCAGCTGCTAGCTTTAGAGAGGTTGCATGTGTGATTTGCAAATAAATGGTCACAGTTTTCGAGAACACTTACATAGTCAGCATCTTCTTCACTCCGGAATTCAACAAATCCATAACCTTGATGTTGGTTGGTCACTCTGTCTTTTGGAACATAGACATTTACTGAAACAAATGAAAGGAAAAAAAGCTTATATCCAACCCTGAAATATCAAAGAAAATCAATCACAATAAAAATTTAGTTCCAGATGATGAGACATACCCACTGGACCTGCCTGAACAAACAGCTCCCACAATAACTCCTCAGTTATCTGATAGTAGGCAGCACACAAGAAAATCAGTTAACCCTAGAACTGGTAATTAGGGGTGAAGGGTTTGTGGACAGCAGGAAGCATAGAGAAAGTGGAAAATAGGAACCTGAGGGTCCAGATTTCCGACATAAGCAGTAGCATCTTGATTCCTCTCCGCCGAGTGTTGACCCAACAAATTTGCTCCCACACCAGGTGCTATTCGAGTTGTCATCGAACAACCTTACACTCAAAGGACGGGGAAATTAAGGTAAACAAGTATGTGGGTTCAATTCAGTTTGCCTTTCGGAAAACAATTTGATTAAATCAAACCAAACCAACCCAATCATATTCAGGTTAGATCAATTCAGGTTTTACATATATTTATTTTTATAAAAACAACATTACAAAAAAATACAGGAGAAAAATAAAATTTAAATCCTATTCTTCTACAAATATGCTTGAAGATGCATACTTAAAAATTAAAACCGAAGTATGAAACCCAAAAGAAAGTAGGACATTTACCATAATAGATGGATGTGACAAACCTACCAAGCAATAATGTATGCACAAGCTAACCGTGTCTCTGCCAATGCAATGACATGCAAATTGCCTGATGAAAACAGAACTCCATCTTATTTCCCTATTTACTTTTTCTACATTTTTTATCGCCCTCCCCAAAAAACGAAAACATATAAACCTCGGGTTCTAGCATCCACATATGGCCAATATAGATGAGACCCGAGATTCTGAATAAAGATATGAAACAGACAAATCCATTTATGAACTAATCCCCCATATACAAAACAGCATCTATGATTATGACCATTTAACCGGTGATTTTGTATTTTATCAAACACAACACTCCTTCTTTTCGAAACAAAATCCAATATATAAATCACTACAAATTAATCACAGGACAGAAGTAAAACCAAAGACAAGTTTCAAACATTCATTCATCCAAAAAAAAGAGTTACACTATCAAAAACTCAACTGTCAGCATATATCACACATTAGTTTAATTTCCAAAAATTTCAGACATTTCATCAAACAGGTCGTAGGCAAGTATGCATATAGATTAAATCCTCAAAGTACTTATAACCCGCCCTACACAAGGCATCAAGCATCACTCATCACTCTACATGATGTAGGTAGACTTAATCATCGATACAAACTAGAGCATGGACCCAAACTTATACTGGAGGAAAAAATAAATAAATGAGAAACACGAAAAAAAATAGTAATAATTGAGAAAATTATTCTAATTCTTCCTTCCTACGTGAAATGTGAATGCATATCAAATTATCAATACCTTCAGATCAAGGGCTTACCGTGAACCAAAGCCTTGAGAAGCAGAAGGCAGGAGAATGAGACCCCAAACCGTCACCACGCAACGCGTGAGCTCTGAACTTTGAAACCAACTGGTCTATGGCGAATGGGCAGGGCCACGGAGAAGTAATCGGCGCCGACGGTAGGGTTTGGCTAGCTTCACGGTGACAAAACGATAGAAACCCAAGGCTAGGGGTTTTGGTTCAAAACTTGATATTTCACCACCCATCAAAACGCACCGTTTTCAGAATTTATAATATGGGCCGGGTTGGACGGTTTAAAAAATGTTTAATCCGAAACCCAACAGAAATAATTGCGCTTTTACTCACTTTCACTTGGTTTTTTAATTGATGACTTTTCACTTATAATCTCTTACAATTTATTTTTTATTATTTATTTTTATTAATTTAATAATTATAATTTATTAGGTTATATTTATTAATTAATTATTAATTTTCATAAATTATAATGGATGAATTGACAAAAATCAATGGTAAAAAAATAGGTTGTAAAATTTTTAGGTTGAAAGAATAACGCCCCTCTTTATAATTAGAAATACATTATAAATTTTATTTAAAAGATGAAGTATAATATTATAATTATTAATGAAAAATTATTAGAATGAATTTTAATAATTCTATAATTTATAATATGTATATTTCTTTCAAAATTTTAACCATTACTTTGCCATTACATTTAAAATTATAAAAATTATCCACATTTTTCATTTTGAAATACCCTCGTCACTTTATCACATATTCTTTTTACTCAGGTACCCAAACTAAATCAATCAGAATTTTTCATGTTGAATAAGATTGGGAGATACAATGTTATAAAAACTAACCTGACCCTGTGGATTCGACTAGTTGATTTGTAAATCGGATCTCTAATTAGTCCGATTTAGATATTGAACCGATTATTCATTTGATCCGATATAAAATCGGTAAATTGGTTCTAATCTGGATTCAACTGACATTAAACTAGCATCGATTTTTTTAAAAAAAATTAGGTTTGTGGAATTTTGAACAAAATGCTTGAAAAATGCCACTAATGAGATTTGAACCTAAACTATGTGATTATAATTTAAAGCATTTACCACTAATTTTATATTTATTATATTTTATTATATATACTTAATTTATACAGTTAAACCAGTAACCCATTGGTTGAACCGGTGACCCATTGACCCAGTACCTCAATCGAGTTGATGACTGGTTCAAATTTGATAACACTGGTTAGATAGGTTCTCGGTGTTAGAGTTTCTATAATTATTGTGAGCCGCAATCAATTGTATTTATTTTTTTATTTTTATAAAAACAGACTAAATCACGATCCATGTGAGGGTGTAATGTAAAGCCCATTTAACTAAGTGATCATTTGGTTTGAACTTAGATATTTGTAACACTGATTAGTGTAGGTAAGAGTGTAAGCCTAACCTCACGATGAGAAGGAGAATAGAGTTAATAAGTTTGGCTAGGTCCCTCTGCATTTACTGTACGTTTCACTCCACAACTTGCCTCATTGATAGTTGTGATCAGGAAGTAGTGTGAATTGCAACCGAATATACTAGTCTTTCAAACCTTCGAAGTAAGCAATATACCTTTTTAAGAAATCAAGAATCATATCTGTAACAAGCATACCTATAGACCTTTTGGAATTTTAATTTTATATAATCATATTTTATGATTTCTTACACTCGAGTGTATCCAAGTGTTGATCGTACCTAAATCCTAGTCACTGAAATTGGCATTGTACATAGGTCAATTACGCCATTCACATTGAATGATCATTTGCTTGCATTGTCTTGCTTCCATTTTGTGCTATGTCATTACCACCCACTAAACTTGATTTGTACACCAATTTCCTCTATTTGAATTTTTCAGTATAAATTCTTACACTAAGATAATCATCACTTGCTTTTACTTCTTTTTTTTTTTGGTAAACAAAAAAGCCTATGGCCCGAAAAAGAAAAAACATGAAAAACTATCAATCCTAAGGAGGAAAGCACACGACAAGCTCCCTACACCCATAGAGGGAAGGTCTGCCATGTACAACAAATAAATACCACTAGGAGGTTCAGCATAAAATAAATGGTCCTCTTGATCTGTCGAATCTAGCAAGAAGTTAGCCAACCAGTCGGCACATATGTTTCCTTCTCTGAGAGTATGTTGAAGACGAACCTGCCAATCCATCTGTAACCACGTCCGTATACGAGAGAGCAAATGCACCTCACAGACTACTGCACCATTTTTGGTGAGCCCAGTGATCGCCAACAGCGAGTCATTTTCCAAGATAACTTTTCTGTAACCATCATTCCAAGCCTTCTCAAGACCTTTAAGGATGCCCCAAAGCTCAGCTCTAAATGAGGAACTAAAACTCAGTTTGTAAGCAAAACCTCCAATCCACTTCCCATTTGAATCACGAATCACACCCCCACAAGCCGCCCAAGCAAGATTACCACGAGCAGCCCTATATGTATTAACTTTCACAAAACCATAATCTAGAAACTTCCAACTAACATTGAAGATAGAATAAACTGATTTTTTATTCATCCCACCCATACCATGCAGTGCATCCTTTATATCCATCACAAGTCTCCTAACCACATCAGCTTTGATTATAGAATTTTTATTATAGAATTAGGGACCACTTCCTTTTGATTTACCATATTCCTCAACCACCAAATTTTCCAGCACATAAATAGGAAAGTGGTAAGCCATTTATCTGATACACCTACAATATCATTTGCAAGCCACTGCTTAGTATCTAATGTAAAAAAATCAGACACCTTTTGAGTCATAACAAGTATATCCTAAAGCAGTTTCATACCACTGCAATCTCTGAATACATAAATAATTGTTTCTGCTTCTGTCCAACAACAAGGACATGTATTATCACAATTGGTCCACGTAGAAATTATACTCTTTGTAAGCAAACGTTGATGCAATAGCTTCCACGCAAAGATTTTGATCTTTTGGGGACCTTTCCAACTCCACAAACGATTCCACATTCTCTTTGTTTCCTTATCAATTCTTCATTGATTTGTTAGGCAATTATACAAATCTTCCACATAAATAGAATTAGAATCCGGAAGAGACCACACCCTCTTATCAGCACCATCATCAAACCTGGGAGGGAGGATGATACAGATGACATCAATAACATTATTTGGCAACCACTACTGCAGTCTCTCAAAATCCCATTTGCCCGATGGAGATACAACATCTGCAACCTTCATGTTGTCAAATATCACATGATCTTCCTCCTCAACAAACTACTCAAGAGATCCTGAAATTGGAAGCCATTTATCCCTCCAATGCCTAATCTCCATTCCATTGCCTAACCGCCACACAAAATTATCCTCCAAAACATGCCACACTTTGCACAAATTTTGCCAGAGATTAGAATCACCTTTCTTTGCTTGAAACTTCATATCTCTTCTATGACCAGCCTTGTATTTCGCATGCAACACTTGACCCATAGATGATCTGGTTCAGAAAAAAAAAATTCCAAGCTTTTTTAGCTAAGAAAAGCATCATTCATTTGAGCCAAACGTCTCAATCCTAAACCACCGTGTAATTTTGGAGTTGTAATGACATCCAAACTAATGGAGTGGTGTTTACGGTTATTCTTTTTATCATCCCAAATGAAATCTCTCTGTAATTTCTCAATATTTTCCCTAACCATCAAAGGCAACTTACTACTGAGAAGCAGAAATTGAGGCCAGCACCGACTGAGAAAGTGTAACGCGTACTGCTTGTGAAAGAGTTTTCCCCTGCCAAATACTCAACTCGTCTTTAACCTTCTTCACAACCTCATTATATAAACTTTTGGTCATTCTACCTTGTTGCATCATAGCACCAAGATATCTTCACATATTCTTCATGCATTTAAAACCACTGATCTGCACAATTTTATCTATGTCATCCCTTGGGGTATTCTTAGAGAAATACACGCAAGTTTTCTCCACACTAAGCTTTTGGCCTGACATCTCCTCAAATAATTGCAGACACTTCATAAGAGTATGGATTTGATCCTTTTTTGCTTCCATGAACATCATCAGATCATCTGCAAATTCTAAATGAAAAATCTTCGGACCCCTAGTGCCAACACGGATAGGTTTCCAACGACCACCATTAGTAGCAGTAGAGGTGATATGAGTTAATTTTTCTAGTACCATTACAAACAGGTATGGGAGAGAGAATCCCCCTAGCGGAGACCTCTAGAAGAAGAGAACTCATCAGTTTTACCGCTATTCCATAACACATTGGTTCTAGTAGTGGAGATGCAATGCATGATAACATTGGCAAATGAATCCGGGAAATGAATTTCCTTCAATGGTTTGCGCAAGAACTTCCAACTCACTCTATCATAGACCTTGATGAAATCTATTTTAATAGCCATATATGTTTTTCTCCCCCTCATCCTACTCATGCTATGAATTAGCTCTTGAACAATTGTAATATTATCTTGAATTTGTCTATTGGGAACAAAACTCACCTGAAAAGGATAAATGATTTTATCCATCAGATGTTTGAGCCTAGTAACAATAATATTTGTCAGCAACTTCTACATGACTGAACATAATGAGATCGGACGAAATTGTGTAACAGAATCAGGCATTTTAATTTTAGGAATTAAAACCAAAAAGGATGAATTAACTTCTTCAATCTTGTTCGGGCAGTTCCACAAATTCTTTATTGCACACTAGACTTGAGCTCTTACTTTACTCCACTGTCTTTGAAAAAAAATTACAGGATAACTGTCAATCTCAGGGGCTTTGAATGCACCCATGGAAGAGAGGTTCTGCTATATCTCATGATCATTAGGAGGAATTATTAGTGACTGCAACTCATCATGAGAGAGCCTAGGCTACATATTTTTCGAATCAAGCCATCTTCTATCCTCAACTTCCTTTTTGAAAGATTTTTATAGAAATTACAGACATAAACCTCCATATCAATAGGATCCTCAATCCATGTATTCATGTTGTTGCGAAGTCTAGTAATTCTATTGTGACCTTTTCGCATAACTGTTTTAAGGTGATAAAATCTTGTATTTTTATCCCCTTCAACTATCCACTTATGCCTAGATTTCTGAAACCACATTAACTCCTCTTGATCAAGAGTTACATTTAGTAAATTCTGCAGGTATTTCTCCATTTCTTGTAGTCTGTGAGAGTCCATTGCATCCCTTTGCATTTGAATATCAGCAATCTTCTGATTGAGACTTCTCTTACAGTTATTTATATCCCCAAATACATCTCTATTCCACTTTTTAAGGTGGGGGTAAAGCTAGAGAGCATATGGGTAATAGCCATATCAGTGCACCAACTTGCATCCATAAGACTACCAAAGTTAGGATGATCTAACCAAGAGGCCAAAAATCTAAATGGCCTGTCAATCCAATGTTGACCACGATTTGAAATAGATAAGACAAGAGGGTTATGGTCAGACAAAATTCTAGGAAGAGTCCGAACTTCGGCATTTTCGAAAGTTACTCTCCAATTCGCTTTAGCATAAACTCTATCTAATTTCTTAAACACCTTCTCTAAGTGACTCCACTTAGGCCCTCTCCTGGTAAATTTAGATCCCGAGCAGTCAACATGTTTAACATGGCATCTATCCAGAAAAGCTTGAAACCTGCAGCATTTGGCAAGATCAGGCTGAGAACCACCTTTTTCTCACTACTACATCTGACATCATTGAAATCCCTCGTTAAAATCCATGGTTCATTAATAGCAAGGCTCAATTGAAATACCTCTTCCCACATCAAATGTCTAGTCTCCTCATATGGATTGGCATAGATCGCAGTACATAAGAAATTTCTGCAATTGTCCACTTCCAACTTCATATGAATAAACTGGTTGGTCTGTTTAATGAGTTGAATGTTAACTTTCCTAGAGTCTTAAAGCACCCAAATACCATCAGAAAACCCGCTAGCTTCCTTAACAATTACTTGGTCAAAATTTAACCTCTTTATTTTTTTATTGCTGATCACCTCGCTAGTCCTTGTCTCCATGAGAACCAGCATGCAAACATCATGCTTATCCACAATAACTTGAGAGTACGAGTTAATTTAGACTTTTACAATTCCAAAAAATAACAAACATTAATAATTATAAGAATTGTGCGCGGGTTTAGATTGAACCTGCAATACTGAATTCGACAGCAAAACTGAGTGTTTGTCCTTTTGTAGATATTCTTCACCCTCGCCTCTATACACCTGGCTGTCGTTGTGGATTGGATCAGGAGGTCTGGGATCCTTATCAATTGCCATATCACATTATAGTTATTATTTTTACATTTGATGAAATTATTATTTTTTTCAAGTCTTTATTCGATATATCATTTTTTTATATAAGATATGTGAATGACTAATAAATGTAAGAGAAAAAATAAGTTTTAAAAACTTGAGTTAATTAACACCAATTGAGCTACACTGATTATATTTCAATATTATGTCTTGTTATGACAAAAAAATCAGTTAGGGAAAGGAAGTGTTTAGAATGGGCCAAGGATGAGAATGTATGCATGGAACATTGATGTTAGCTTAGTAAGAATGGAAAATGTATATATAGAACTTCAGTTAGGATCCCACATGGACTAAGGATTGTTGGGATATTCAAGTGTAATGAGTCCCACATTGATTGATAATGAGCTAAGTGAAATGTACATAAGTAGATAGACCTATGAACCCAATGCCTTAAGGTTTTGGGTTGTGAAATGGTGTAGTATCCACTTAATATGGTGGTCTTTCTTAGCCCATTGGTGGTGGTCTCCCGCCACGGGCTTCTCCGTTGGACATGCCTGACAGTGGTATCAGAGCCGGATTGGGCTCGAGCTAGCCAGATGTTTGGTTATTAGGAGGCGAGTTGAGTACTTTGGCTTTAGGGTACTCGGTTGAGGAGGAGTATACTAATGTGGGTTTCACACTTGAGGATGAGATTGTTGGGATATTCAAGTGTGATGAGTCCCACATTGGTTAATAATAGGCTAAGTGAAATGTATATAAGTAGATAGATCTATGAACCCAATGTCTTAAGGTTTTGGGTTGTGACATGGTGTTGTACCCACTTAATATGGTGGTCTTTCTTAGCCTATTGGTGGTGGTCCCCAGCCACGGGCTCCTCCCCTGGACCTAATTGACAAGGATTACGTACAGAGCATTCGTTTAAAGCATTGGCATTGGTTTAGTGAATCACGTAATTGAAACACAGAACGAGTATTTAGGAAATTTTTAATAAACAATACTTATTAAAATTATCTTTTATTTCGTATATTACATGAATCACATCAAAATTATCTTTTATTTCGTATATTACATGAATCACATCAAAGAGAGTTTATTCAAGTGATACATACTTGATTCCACTTAAGTAAGATCTCGGTTTAAGTCCTTGTGAATACAAAAAATTCTCTTTGGGAAATCTAGCCCCACCATAATGTGGATATTTCAGACTCAAACAGAACTATCTTCGTGGAGGATACCTATAATTTATCTATATAAAAAAACTTATTAATATGCCCAATCAAATAGTATTACACATCTCTATAATTATATCAATTATAATCAGCAATCTAAACTCAAGTAAATATTATTATTAAATTAACTTTATGTCAAAATTTAGTTATTCTTAATTTTTTATAGTTAACAAATTTATTGCTGATTATTTTTTTACTTTTAAATATCTTATTGTTAAAAATATTTAGAAAAATCATGACCAAGCTAGATACACGACCCAATCAAATAGACTTAAATGCCCAAATAAATATGTCACTTAAATCATAAATCTTAACACTTGCATGGCATTATTGCAATTTTTTTTCCAAATTTAGCACTATTTATAATTTTTTATGATTATCTTATTAAGGAAATTATTTCTTTATAATTCAAATTGTATTAAATATTTGATCAAGATTGAAAAAAAAAAATATACAACTATGTTAATGAAGTTGGAACGTATAACATCAGGCAAATTATTTAAGTGATTCACCACTAACCCATTCCTAATAATTTACTTGAAATATTTTAAAATTACCAAAAAATTCAAAATTATCTAATAAGACACCCAATCAAACGAGAACTTTTTTGGTGAAGCTAGAGGTGGCAATATGGGTTGAGTCCGGTTAGTTAATCCGCCAAAACGAGATGGGTTGAGTTGAGGTTTTCAACTCATTGCAACCGGCCCTGCCTAAAAAGCGGGTCAAAATGGATTCAATCAGCCGTGTTATAATTAATTTTTTTTACAATTAAGTAATATTTCATTTGTCATTAAGTTTTAGTGATATCCAAATTTTGTTTATCTTAATACTCCCTAGAAAAATAAAGAATAAAAATTTTATTTATGAAAAATGTTATCTATATATGGAGACAAATGAGTTCCTAAAAAATGTTAATCGAATGTTAGTATACATTTAAGATTGAAACAGGAAAAAATTAATAGGAGTGTGAAATAAAATAAAATGATATTATAAAATTCATAAAATATAATTTATTTTTAAATTTTAATTAATTTTTTAATTGGCAAGTTAGTTGATTGACTCGTCAACCCACCATAAAACGGGGTGAGTTTTATTTTTAACCCATATTCAATGGCGAGTCAACTTGTTACGCCCCATTTTTGGCAGCCCATATTGCCACCCCTAGGTGCAGCTGTAGCAGCATACATCTATCCAAAAGGAGTAAAAAAAGGGATTTAGATTAGTGTTATTAAAACACCAAGTGGGAATCAAACCCAGCACTTTGATGTGAGGAGCACTACTTTGAACCACTATGCTAATCGAACCCCATACATTGAGGATAGCTAATATAGTAATTACCACTAGACTACATCAGGTTATTGTTTGAATTGTACCATTTAAGATATTTATTATACAATTAAGTATAAAATATAAATTTATATATATACTCTCTGAAGCACGGACTCGTTGATTATTTGAAAATGTGTGTGTTGTCCGACACGCGGTCAATATTTTGGGATACGTGGTCAACTCTTCGACACGCTCCGACACGCAGTCAACTTTTTCCGACACGTGGTCAACGCTCGGACACATTTTTTTTAGTCTTAATTTTATTTTATTAACTAAAAATAAAAAAATCATTTATAAATCAATTTTTTTCTGTTATGATATTTGACATGAAAAATTATTTTTGTTTATATTTATGTTATGAAATTTGAATATTTGATTGGTTATATAACTTATTATGGACTATTATATCTATTAAATATAAATTATATTATATATATTAAAATATTGTTTAATATCAAAACGTGTCCCAACGTGTCAAAATATGCCATTTTTTAGAATTAACGTGTCGGCGTGTCGTGTCGTGTCCCGTGTCAGTGTCCGTGCATCATAGTATATACCCGGTTCATGCGGTTCAACCAGTGACTCATCGGTTGAACCATTGACCCAGTACCTCGACCGGGTCAATAACCGGTCCGGTTCTAATAACATTGATTTAGATTTAGATGTAAATAACTTAAAATATATGGATCAAAGTGGAAAAAAATTTCTTCTTTTAAAAATAGATGTATCCATAGAAGTACATCGGCTCCACAATAAAAATATCTCAATCAAACAAGATAACACATCTATATTATTTTGTAAATTAGAATCAATAATCTCAACACTTACCTAAATTATGGCTGGCTGAATTTTCAGTAAAAATTTAGTTATTTGTTATTTTTTACAATTAGTAAAATTATTTATTATTTTTTGAATTTTTTAAATTAAATTGCATCAAATATATATTATATTCAATTAGAAAAGAGTTTAAAAAGAAAACTATGACCGAATAATATATCTTATAAATAATCATACACACTCCAGTTATTATGTCCATTATAATCACCAAGCTTAACACTATCTAGATAATTTAGGACATGTTTGTTTTAAGAGATTTTATATATATATATATATATATATATATATATATATATATATATATATATATTTGTGAATAAATTCCCAAAATATCATCTTAGAGTATATTTATTTCATATTTTTAACGATTTCTGCAGAAAATGTAAGTTATTCATCAGCAATTCAATAATTCATGTTCAATATTCTACATGCAAGAACATGATACAGGATCTTTAGAGATCATGATTTTCACATAAGAGCGTACCTTTCTCCATTAGTGCGGAAGAACTTTGATGATAGAAAATTGTTTCTCAGAGTCTTTACCTCTGCTTTCCTTGTATCGTCTATGACAGGGATCTGATACAACTTTTATGGGCAGACCATGAAGGAGAGAATTCTGAGAGATAATCATAATCAGAGACTCACCATTTTTCTCTTTATATAACTGAACCATGTCACCAGTTACGGAGTTTCAAATAACTCCCTGTAACTTCCCATTAATGTGAAACATCAAAACGTCAATTACCATTAATGCAAAACGTAATGTTATAAAAAAAAACGTTAAAACGTCGATTACCATTAATGTGAAACGTCAATTACCATATAGCCTCTTTTATTTTTAATTAAACCAATTGACACACGTTACACATGAGACACAAATAGTTTTACATTCTCCCACTTGGCTCATGTCATAAGGTGTCCCTTCATGATTTAATTAACATTCACTATAATGCGCATTTACTAGGCTAAAGGTTCCATACATTGACGTCATCATAATTCATTATTAGAAATAAAATCAACATGAGTCATGGCGGTTGTATGCTATCAAGTCGGCATAGTCCCTTCCATGTACTACTATATTGACTATTCTTCCTAACATATACTTTAATAGGAAGTGTACATTATGTCCAACAATAATGTCTTCATAACGGACCATAATTATTTTCAATATCATCAGATATACTTGCATGCATACATAAATTGAAAATAAGACAATAACAGAAACATATATTCAGCAATGAGCTTAGAGTGTCAACACTTAATGCATAACTATAATTTTCATCATTCACTAGCTGACATAATGCCCATTCTACATACATGACCAGTAAATGTCTTGGGCGGTAATCCCTTCGTCAAGGGATCAGCTATCATAAGATCGGTGCTAATATGCTCTATAGACACTCTATGTTTCCGAACCTCTTATTTAACGGCAAAGTACTTTAATTCCATATGTTTAGCACCTTTGGAATACTTGTCGTTTTTAGAAAAGAAGACTGCTGCAGAATTATCACAATAAATTTTCAGCGGCTTTTCAATATTGTCGACCAATCTAAGCCCTGAAATAAAGTTCCGTAGCCATTTAGCCTGAATCATGGCTTCAAAGCATGCCACAAATTCAGCTTCCATAGTGGACGCAGCTATTACAGTCTGCTTCGCACTTTTCCATGATATAGCTCATTCAGCTAAAAGATATAGGTAACCACATGTAGACTTTCTTGTGTTTACGCATCCTGCAAAATCCGAATCAGTGTATCCAATCACTTCAAGGTTGTTAGACCTTCTATAAGTAAGTATGTGGCCTTTAGTTCCTTGCAAATATCTCAGAACTTTCTTTGCAGCTTTCCAATGATCCATACCGGGATTAACCCAACATCCCAACTGCAAAGCTAATATCTGGTCTCGTACAAGTCTGAGCATACATTAAACTCCCAACTAATGATGCATACGGAATTGCTTCCATTTTTTTTCGTTCCAATTCACTTTTAGGACATTGCATGAGACTAAACTTATCTCCTTTCTGAATTGGAACTGAAGATGATGAGCAGTTTTCCATTCTGAATCTCTCTAAAACTTCATTAATATATGCTTTCTGAGACAAACCTAACAGTCCTTGTGATTTATCACGGAATATTTCTATTCATATCACGTAAGCTGCCTCACCCATATCTTTCATTTCAAAGTTACTAGAGAGAAACTTCTTTGTCTCAGTTGAAAGACCAAGATCGTTAGTTGCCAGCAAAATATCATCAACATACAGAATCAATAATATAAACTTGCTCCCACTGATCTTCAGATATATACATCGATCAACGATGTTTTCTTTAAATCCAAAGAAAACAACAGTATCATTAAACTTAAGATACCATTGTCGTGAAGCTTGTTTAAGTCCGTATATTGACTTCTTAAGTTTGCACACCATGTGCTCTTTACCCTTTTCTATGAACCCCATTGGTTGGTCCATGTACACATCTTCATCTAAATTCCCATTTAGAAAGGCAGCTTTCACATCCATTTGGTGTAACTCTAGATCATAATGAGCCACCAATGCCATAATGATTCTTAAAGAATCCTTCTTTGAAACTGGTGAAAAAGTTTCTTTATGAGTGAATCCCTTTGCAACTAGTCTGGCCTCGTAACGTTCTAAGTTACCATAAGAGTAACGTTTGGTCTTAAAGACTCATTTACAACCAACTCTCTTGCACCCTTCTGGTAACTCAACAAGATCCCATACCTTATTCTGTTCTATAGATTTCAACTCATCTTTCATGGCATCTAACCACTTATCACCATTTTCTCCATTCATGGCTTGTGAAAACGTTACTGGATCATCCTGAACACCCATGTCAAATTCAGACTCTTGTAGATATACCACATAATCATTAGAAATAGCAGGTCTCCTTTCTCTTTGAGATCTCCTTAATATTATTTGTTGTGGTTTTTCTACTATGGGTTCATTCGGTTCATCAACAATGATTTCTTCATGAGTAGTAGGATTATTAATTCGTCTTTCATCATTATTGATTGGTTCAATAACATGACGAACAACGACTTTACTAGAGCTACAAGTCAATGGAACTTGTATTCTCACTTCATGAATGTTCACTTTACGTGGTGTTTCACTCCCACTAACTTCACCATTCTCAATGAACCTTGCATTTCCAGATTCAATAATCCTTGTAGTATTATAAGGACAATAAAATCTACACCCTTTCGATTTTTCTGGATAACCAATGAAATAACCACTGATTGTCCTTGCATCCAGTTTCTTTTCTTGCGAATTGTAGTATCTAATCTCTGCCTGACATCCCCAAACATGCAGGTGTCTTATACTAGGTTTCCTTCCAGTCCAAAGTTCAAAAAGAGTCTTTGGAACTGACTTACTAGGAACCCTATTCAATACATACATAGCAGTTTTTAGAGCATAAGTCCACAATGAAACAGGTAAAGAAGAATTACTTAACATACTCCTAACCATATCCAGTAAGGTTCTATTACGCCTTTCTGATACATCATTCTGTTGCGGTGTACCGGGCATTGTGTATTGAGCACAAATACCACGTTTTTTTTTCAGAAATTTAGCAAATGGGCCCGGATGTTGTCCACTTTCATCATACCTTCCATAATATTCACCATCCCTATCAGACCTGACAATCTTCACCTTTCTGTCTAATTGTCTTTCAACTTCATTAATATAAATCTCCAAAGCATTTGCAGCTTGAGACTTATCATGCAGCAAATAGACATAACCATAACGTGAATAATTATCAACGAAAGTGATAAAATATTTTTCTTTATTGAAGGCATTAACATCAAACGGACCACATACATCAGTGTGTATAATTTCAAGAAGCTGAGTGCTTCTTGTGGCTCCTTTCTTTGTGTGTTTTGTTTGTTTTCCTTTAATACAATCAACACAAACATTCAAATCAGTAAAATCTAAATCCGGAAGGATTTCATTCTTCACCAATCTTTGCATCCTTTCTTTGGAAATATGTCCCAAACGTTTGTGCCACAAGTAAGCGGAACATTCATTAATTAAGGTACGTTTAGTACCAATATTATGATGCAGAGTCATAAGTGTTTCAGCATAAAGATTATCAAGACACATAAAGTACCATTACCAATCAAATGATTGTGCTTGTACAAACTGAAACTACCACTACCAAATTTAAAAGAGTATCCAGCAACATCAAGTTTGGAAATTGAAACTAAATTCCTAGATATACTAGGGACATACAAAGTTTCACATAAGTCCAAATGATATCCACTGTCGAGAATTAAACGATACGTCCCAACAGCTTCCACCGGAACTTTCACTCTATTGCCCATAAAGACAAACTTTTCATTTGGCCTTGTGGATTTTAGAAGAAGAGACCTCATTCACTTTAAGGGGTCCTCCTCCTCCTCCTTTCTTCTCATGTTTCTTACCTTTATACTTTTCAGCTTCTTGATGCTTTACATAATTGACAGAATGAGCTCCCTGATTCTTAATTCTGGTTTCTTCATGAACTAACATACTATGCAATTCACGCGCATTCCATTTGTCTTTCATGGTATTATAGTTCATTTGGAAAAGACCATACTCAGACGGTAATGAGTTCAATACGAACTGCACCAGAAAGTTATCATCCACAGCCATTTCCAATGATTTTAATTTTGCCGCAATGCTTGTCATTTCAATAACATGCTCATGCATAGTATGCGAACCATTAAACTTCATGGTGGTCAGCACTGGCGGACCCAGCCATGGGCAAATGTCCGCAAGTGCCCACATAAAATTTTAGATTTTAGATTTTTTTTTTTAGCTTTGTAGGTATTTATTTGTATGTTGATTCAATATTTATATTAGGAGTAAATATCCTTTTAAGTTTCTAATAAAAAACATGATCCCCACTTTAGTCTCTTATCAAAAATTAGTCTCGAGGTCCCTACGAAATTCAAAGTGAATCAATTTAGTTAAAATCGTGGTTCCTCACTAATTCAAAAAAGACCTACATTAGTTACTCAAAAAGACTAAAATGAGTCCACTTTAAATTTCATAAGGACCAGGTAGCTATTTTTTTTTATAATAGACTAAAGTGGGTACCGAATTTTTTGTTGGAGACTAAAAATGATATTTATTCTTATATTAGTTAGCAACGTACGGAGATGATTAAAACAACGTAGCAACGCAAATTGATTAGAGAGAAAACTTATTCTTCCTCCCCTACCATGTACCCATTCTCACGCTCTCTTGATCCTTTGTTTCCTTTCTAGACAAGGCCTTCACTGTGATTTTGCTTGTCTTCTGTACAAATAGTGTTGACTTTTTTATTCACCACTATAAAATAGAATGATGATGTATGGATGTACTTAAGTATATTTTCATATTTGTTTTGGAGGATTGGTAAGATTTAAGAGAAAAAATGATGGGTCAAAATATTGCCTGCAACTTGTTATGGAAACAACTAGATTATGAGCGGGTTTAAGCGTTAATTTAAACTTTTTTTACAAAAAAAATTCGGGGGCACCCGCCACTAAATGTGCGGGCATAAACAAATTTTCCTGGGTCCGCCACTGGTGGTCAGTGTACTCATAAGTGTCCTAGCAAGAGACTTATCAGCGGTTTGGGAGCGCTCTTCAACAAGTTTCATCATTTCGATAACACTTTCAGTTTGTGGAAGAGCTGACTTAATGTTGCTTGCTATGCTCATTTTCATGTACATCAAACTTAATCTGTTGGATCTTTCCCAGTTCTTAAAATGGTTCCTTTCATCCTTAGTGCTTTCAAGAGTAATAGCACTAGGTTCCTCTTCTCTTAGAGCCAAATTCATATCCATTACCCCAAGGTAAAAATTGATTTGCTCTTTCCATTCAGAGAAGTTCAGCCCATTAAAAACTGCAACAGTTAAGAACATGGAATGTGTGGCAACAGGTACTACAAGGAATAATATTTAAACGTTAATGCTTTGAGTCATACATGTCACATACTGACATACTTCACAGATTCAACTATACTAACTTCAATGTATATCAATGTTCGCCTTTGCGGATCCATTAACATACAACATTAACTATGATGATGCTATATAAATTTCACATAATTTGGCAATGATGCATACCCCTATCATAAATATTTGTCATCTTTGGATGTCCAAATGCAAGGAAATATGCCAACAATACCAACATCTATGTTCATTTTATAAAACAAATAATCAACCTTTGGGTTGATCCCTAATTGTTCTATAATAATGAACTTCAATATACCACAACATGAATAATTATATCATACTATTCACAACATCACAGTCATGGTAATTGAAATAAAATTCATAATATTTGAAATTAAAATAACTCTTCAAGATTTGGCCACTTTGGTGACTAAGAAATCTACCATAATTAATTCCAAAACTTTAATATTTCATAAACAATAATAGGATTAAATTTTCACATTTAATTTTAATCCAACCACATCAGATAATCATTTAAATCAATATGAAAACCGTAATATGAACGCAAAATTCAAATGATGATCGCGAAAACCGAATAATTTATATCGATCGACTTTTATTTTATTTTCAAAGATGATCGTCAATTTTCTCAAAATACCCTAACTTTTCATGAATCAAGAGATCATGCATAATTGTTTACGAAAAATGACAAACTCTTAAACACATGCTCTGATACCACATGTAAGTTATTCATCAGCAATTCAATAATTCATGTTCAATATTCTACATGCAAGAACATGATACAGGATCTTTAGAGATCATGATTTTCACATAATTAGAGCGTACCTTTCTCCATTAGTGCGGAAGAACTTTGATGATAGAAAATTGTTTCTCAGAGTCTTTACCTCTGCTTTCCTTGTATCGTCTATGACAGGGATCTGATACAACTTTTATGGGCAGACCATGAAGGAGAGAATTCTGAGAGATAATCATAATCAGAGACTCACCATTTTTCTCTTTATATAACTGAACCATGTCACCAGTTACGGAGTTTCAAATAACTCCTTGTAACTTTCCATTAATGCGAAACGTCAAAACGTCAATTACCATTAATGCAAAACGTTAAAACGTCAATTACCATAAAACCTCTTTTATTATTAATTAAACCAATTGACACACGTTACACATGAGACACAAATAGTTTTACAGAAAATAGTGAAAGCAAGATAATGCCACCTTGTTTTCACTTTGTTTCTTATTTTAACCATTTTTATACAATTTTTTAAGATAAAAAACAAAGAGAAAATAAGGTGATATTTTTTGGATTATGAATGAAAATATAGAATAAAAATAAAAAAGATTTCCTAGTTAAACCAAATAGGCTTTTAAATTTCCATTCTGAACTAGAAAATAGTGTCTCGAGTATTCATAAAAATGCAAATACTATGTGATTGCAATCGTTTTTGTAATTAATTTTATTAAAATAAAAGGGTTAAGGTATATTTTTGTCATAATATATACTTTAAATTTAGATCTTATAAGAAAAAAAGTAAATTAGTTCATATTTATTATCAATTTGGTTTTCGTTGTGTATTATTTGATAGATCTTGTTATCAAAAAAAAAAAAATTTTATAACGTTTTCAATGCAAAATGGAGCCTTAAAACTCTTAAATTAAGGATTAAAATATAAATTTAATATCTATAATTTGTTAATATCGAAACAATAAGATGAATTGCTATTAAGTTATTTTTTATGATTAATTAAGTTAAATTTTATGTTTTTTTGGAGTTTTAGGTATTTATAGGAAGACATGGAGGTACAAATATCATGATTAGTGCAAAATTAGAGGAAATCTCATTTAGAAGACTTGACACCTGAGCGCCCAAGTCAGAAAAGCTTAATCCTAATTCCTAGGCGCACACGTCTTTATGAATATTATCATCATGACTTTCTAAATGAGCTTTTCGCCAAGGGAGATCAAGCTGGGATTCGTGGAGATTCACCATGCCCTCGTTGCGATGGAGTTTTGGGAAGCCTTCATGATTTCTTTTGTCTTTATTTTTGCCATGAGTAGCTAATTTTCTTAGTAATTAGGGTTAGATGGAAACTAACTGAATTTTTATATTTTTGAATTAATCTTTGATGCAATTTCCCCTTTTATATTGAATGAATTTTGCCTTTTTTTCATGCTTGCTTCTATGAGTCAATCTTCTTCTAGACTGATCAAAGGTTCATGTATGACAATATGGATGCTGATATATGAATCGGGGTTGTTAAGTTCATCATTTATTTGTATGAATATTTAGGGATAGACATATGAATCGTGCAATTCTCATACCATTTTTATAATTCTTGATTATAATGCTTAAATCATTTTAAGAAACATCAGGGAATAGGATTCTCTAACGGAGTAAAAAGTTAGAATACCAAGTAATTGAGTTTTAACTAAATTAGATGAATTGATTGACAATATAAAAATGACGATTAATTAAAGTTTAATTCATAATATAAAGGGGAGATTGAGAGAAATCGAATCCCTAACTATGATTTTCTTAATTGCTTGAATCTTTCATTTTGCATTTTGTTCTTACTTTTATTTTAATTATTAATTAATTTTAAATCAAATTTCTCATTCAAATTGTCTAATTTAAGTAAAAATAGTGAACTAGTGCTTGAAACATTAATTATCGTGGGAACGCTACTTTACTTACTTCTTTATTACACGTGGGATTGGTGCACTTGCCATGTTACAAGATCGGAATTAGAATACAGTATAACATATATAAGAACTAAATTGAAAATGAATGTTACATTTAAAAATTACGAATATTATTTTTTATTAATTCTCGCAATGTATAATATGTGTCAAAACAGAGTTGAAAACAATAACACTATAGAAACTAAATTTAAGCTTTTCTATGTGAATTAAATAAAAAATAAGTGTATTGTATGAGTAAATAATATATGGGTAATATTTCTCTTTAGTTACATTTTAAGAAATACTTTCTCATGCACTCACATCTGTAATTGAGCTGTTACTTTTTTTTTCTATGGGCCCACAATTGGTTGAGTGTACTAATGAAAGTTTCTCTCTTATATAACTTGAGAGAAATATTACCCATAATATATTTTAAGAGAAAAGTGTGTGTCATTTTAAATGAAGTAAAATTGTGTCATTTTAAGTGAAGTAAAATTGTGTCATTTTAAGTGAGAGAAAGAGATAAATTATAGGAGAGAGAATGGACAAAAAAAAATAAAGGTGTGGGTCCCATCCTTTTGTCAGAGTAAAATGACACAAGTTATCTACAAATACTCTTCGCATATTTTAAACTAATAAAAACATACAAGGCGTTACTACACAGTACACAAAGCAGGGGGGAGAAAAAATGTGACCAGGTGAACTTTAACCCCTTTATCTTTATTACTATTAGAATACACACCTCCAATGTTTTATCACATGAACCTGATCTTGCTTTCTGAACAGAAGTGCAAAAAATATTCTGTTATTGACCAAAGCAGTTTTGTTTGCCTTAGCAGTGCTTTTTTCACTTGATTTTAGGATATGGTAACGGAACCAAGGTATATGCCAAATGATAGAATGAAAATTTTGTGACAGATGAATGCCATTTGCGTGTTCTGTGTAGTCAACACAATGAAAGTTCAGCACGCAAAGCCTACAAGTGCCAATTGTTATCTAAAGTTTGTCTTGTATCCTTATTCTTTCTGAATGGTTGTGTCTGTGTTGCTGTATTTGAAACGTGTGGCATGGGTACTACAAATAAAGTGTAATTTATTATTGATATTTCCGAGTGATAAAAAGTGTGAGGGAGGATAAAAAATATCTTCTAATAAGAAAAGTAAAAAAGACAAACACAATGGTCCAAGCGATAACTTCTGGAAGATAGCCATAAATATCATGCACATTGGATGGCCTTGAATGGATCAATATAAAAGAAGAAACTTGTGACATTGTGATAATTACAAGGAGAATAATTTTACAAATTCTTCTACTTTAATTTAAATTTAAATTGTAAATTCATAGGGATGATTTATTAGTTATCATCTTCCATAAATAGCAAGGATTTCATTCTGTTAGAATATGACTTTCTGTTTGATCACAAGGCCCCAAATGTTTTCTTAAATGTTAGAAGTAATTTACGTATTTTTGCTCACCTACTTACAATAACAGTTCTTAAATCAGTGGAGAAGGATTAATCATATCAAGTTTTAATAAATTTCTAAGTTAATTATATATATTTTATTAAGGAAAAAAAGACTATCATTTAAAAGAACACAAATGGACACAAGTTGTGTTCTTGTAGATGATTTACACAAAGTATGACCGGTCATACTTTATGTAAATCTGAAAAGTTTTTTTTTTTTTCTCTCATCAGTCACATCGCTGACGTGTAAAGTGCAAAAAAAAGTAACTTTTCAGAATTACACGGAGTATGACCGGTCATACTACGTAAGTCAGTCACTGAAAGAATACAAAGTGACACAAGTTGTATCTTTTTTGAATAACACATAGTGAACTTTTTTTTAAACCTCAATAATGGTCTCTAACAAAGTATGTGAGAAATATATTCTTCAAGTTTTGTAAATGACACAAATATAAATACATTGAATTATATCTCTAAATGTCACACACTTAAAAGCGAACCTAAAGAATGAAAGATAGTATCCATATCCAGATTTCCTTAAATTTCTTTGATAAATGGTTATCTGAGAATGTTGAGGTATTTTTCATCTTTTTAACGTATCTTTTGGTAAGTGTGTTTTACCACAAGGACAAGCCACTCTTTCTTCTATTTTTTTCACGAGAACAATGCTGAATAATGAAGGGCCACAAAGATAACGGATTCCCTCATGTGTCTTTCCAAAAAGTTTGTAACAGACATGCTCCAAGTTTGAACTTCCCAAGTGAGCCTTCAAGCAATAGACTGTTTATTTTTTTCAAGTGCTATGCCTATAAATATATGACATAGGAAGTGCTCTTAGCCAACTTTGCATATAATTAGAGCTCCCTCTAATCTCAGAGAACATGGCTCACCAAGAGCACCAAGTTGGAGAAGTAGTATCAAAAGATGATGAAAAATTATACGAATGTGCTAGGAAGTATGAAATAATACTGAAACAGGTATCAGCTTAACGTTTGATGTGCAACTACAATTCTCACTAATAAACGTATACAACTGTTGGCTAAAAATCAGTTTTTCTTTTTTTCATTATTTTGGCACCAAGTTGGTGTTAATCACCATATAATCTAGAAGTCATAAGATTCAGTTTATGTAATGAATTTCTTGCAAATGCTCATAATAAGAACTTTATAGCACATACTTTTTTCCTTGATTTTTATTATTATATACAAGTAAACATAATCAATCTCTTGCAAAAGCAGTTTGACGAGCTGATGGGAATGATGAATAATGGAACCGCAGCACCAAAGTGTCGAAAGGTATCTCCTTTTTTATCTAATCTTACAGTTCTCTAGTGTATGATTCTATAACAGAGAAATGTCATACCTAATTAATTGCCATACAGCTTCATAGTTCACAGACTTGGTCACTCTGAGGTAAGGTCCTCAAATGGTATTAAGGAATGTTAGGTTCATCAATTTAACTATTTTCATTAGTTTTATGATTCCAAATGGTGTTCATGTATCTTCATTGGCATTCCTTTCTCTTTCTATCACACATTGCAAATAGAGTGCTAAAGGGAGTGCTTCTCGTGCAAGAGCAGCTGTTTCCTCAAGTCAGTCAAACAATGAAGCACTGGTGCAGACAGTTACCAGATTTTTGCATGAACTGGGAGCAAACCCTACAGATTTGGAGTGCTCTGATAGCACACAAGGTTTACAGTAGTTATAGATTGTGCCAAGATCAAGAGCAATCATCCAGAAAATTAGATTCCCAAATATAAATATTGAATATAAAAGTATAACTCCAACTGAGTAGCTGATGGCGAAAGCTAGCATGTAAAGTGAAAGAGTAACATCCTATCTCCCCTTGCTGAAATAAGAATATTGTCAATTTTTTTAAGGTTAAACTAATATATAATCATGTTAGCAACATCAACACAATTAATTAATCTTCCCAACCCATCATGCATATTAACATTTAAACCTTACATCAGTATCAATTTAACAATTTTTCTCTCCCTTACAAAATATCGAAATTTGCCAACCCACCCACACAATGTGGAACTCAACCTAAATAAAGGTAAGTCCTTTCCTTTTATTATTATTATTATTATTATTATTATTATTATTATTTATAAGTACGCAAGTCCATTCCGTTAATCAACTATAAATAAAATAGAAATAATAAAAAATGCTGCAAGTTCCTGATCTCGTTATGGTATCAGCGTATCACAATAGTGAATAAAAAAGAAAGTGTATATCTGTTACAAAAGACAAACTGGATTAGCAATATGCTAGCCCATAATAAAACCGGTCTTCTTGAAAGAAAGTACAACAATGTAAACTATTACTCATTACGTGCAGATGGATACGATATTGCGACAATCAAATAATGTTACTATTAATGTTATTATCACATTTTAATCGTTGATTTTCGCCAATCAACGGTTATTATTTTTCAAATCAAACTCATTAATTAATTATTAATTCGCAATAAATGATAACCGTTGATTAACGGAAATCAATGGTTAAGATGTGGTAATAACATTGGTAGTAACATTATTTGGTTGTCACAATATCCTATGCCATGTTGAGATAAAAAAAAAAAAAAAAATCATCATTTGTCCATAAGAAAGTACAAGGGAGGATGTAACCCCCCCCCCGTAAAATAAAAACGGAAATGATTAGTGAATCATGAATTTCTATTCCCAAGATGGCCGGTGACTTGGTGAAATTTGATACCATCAATCATACAGTCAAAAAATTTCCATGGTTGAAAACTCTTGTATGCTGCAAATATCTTATAAATAATGACGCCAAGTGCTTAAGAATAAACCACTTGGCGTCATTGCTTCCATGATTAGTTCATGTATCGTGAATTGCCCTTCAACTTTTCCTCTTCAAGCTTTCGTTTTCAGGTTTCGACCCTTTCAAGGAAGACTGCATTCTCCTCGGTGGCAGACCCAGATTTTTTTTGGGTGGGGTGAAAATAATTTTTTTATTATAAACAAAAATCTTAATCTTAATATATAGAAAGAAGAACCAAACTTTGGAAAGTTTGCTGACGTGTCGCTCTCTCTTTCATTCTTAGCTTGTGTTCACATTTGAAAAAATTTGAAATGTTTCCTCTTTTAGTAATTTTTTTTCATTTTAATAAATTAGTTCGAAAATAAATTTCAAAATAATTCAATTTTCAAATTCAAATTATTTGGTGGCCAACAACAATGATTAATATCCCACTACTTTCTGCATGGAAAATAGTTAAGCCTATCAATTGTTAAATTCAAATTCAAAATTTGAACTAAGTAGGTGGGAATTATTCAAATTCAAAACTTAAACTTTATAGGTGGGAAACTTTTCAGTTTCTCCCCTCTCTCAATTACTCTTATAAATACCAAATTATAAGATGACATCTTTATTTTTCCTCGCGCAGCTCTAATACTTCACTCGAACCCCATCCTTTTCCTTTCCCCTCATTCACTCTCATTCTATTTTTCATTTTTTTAAACATTAGTCACAGACTCGGTGGTTACCTCTTTTCAGTCAAAGAGGAAGCAAGATGATATCTTTAGCAAAGAAGGTACTAGACACTTGAAACGGATCAGACACTTCTTCATTTATTACTGCATCTATCTCATTTTTTATCTCCCTTTACATGACTTGCTTTCCTTCTTTTTTTCATCCATTTTCACAGACCCTTTGTTTTGTTATTCCTAAAAGAGCTACTTTTAATGGTTCAGATAATAGATTGGTTGTAGGTGGCTAACCACTAGCGTCTTGGAAGAATTTATAAGAAACAATTTAAAGGTCTAACCTTACACGTGAAAGTGACAATCTTTGAGAAAATTTCAAAAGCCATATTAAAGTTGTCTTAGTTCATACCACTAAAATTCCTCATGGATATGATGTCTGTTAGACCCATGAAAGGTGTCATTTTTTCTTTAATTATTCCATACATGGATTCTAATTAATTGTCCTCTTTTGTTTGATACTATGCATTTTTTTTCTAACAGGTTTTAGCGGCTTTAGGTTGAGAATTTTCACCTTCCTGCATATTGTTTGGTAGATTGTGATCCCTATGGCTTCGACATCTTAACCACTTACAAATTTGGTTCAATGGTTAGTATTTGTAAGTTTATTAATTCAGAAATACTTCAATATGTATAACTCTAGAGTGTTTTGATTATGAAATGTACATGATTATTCAATGGATTGAAACTCTTTCTAATGGCTATGAGTTACATTTTCAGATCTTGCCTAACTAATCTATTCCCCACTATTATGGTTGTGAGTTACTTTCACTATTATAAATCTCAGGGGTATTTTTTTTTTATAATTCTTTCTCATTTTATGCTTATGTTTTTTAACATATGTTTCAAGGTTATCAAAGAGAAAAATGCGAAAAATGCATAATGGTAGAAAATTAAAAGATCAAGGCCAGTGAAAGCAAACAATCTACCATGAAACCAACATCATCAATGAAATTTGGGTTAAGAAGAAGAAGAACGGTTTGTGAGTATATTAGAAGGAAGAAGAAGATATGAGTTATCCTCTTTTAGTTTTTCAATTTTGCAGCTTCCTATTTTTTTTTTATTTGTATATGCACCATGCATTTATGGCTTCATACTAACCGAAAGAACATATTATTATTATTTTTTATTTTCTTATTTTCTTATTTTTTTCTCCCACGGACATAATGAAACACATAAGAAAAAGTATAAAAAATACATATTAAATAAAACACATGCAACCTAAAAATACAATCCAAGTAATGCATCATATGAGATATCGTTTGGAATTTCTATTGTAAACTTGATTAAGTTGAAAATTTCAAAGAATTCTTATTCTAATTCCGATTGCGGGAAAAATTTCAAAGGTAACTGTAGACGTTTTCAAAACACAAAGTAATTATATTACGAGGAGTCTTTTAACAATTAATGAAAATAGCAGTAATTAATATACCTATTAGGAATAAGTCATTTACTATGTGTAATTGTTGTAATTGCTTATGCTAATAATGAGAATAAAAATGGGAAATTGTTAATGCTAATATGAATGGAATACTAATAAAAATGGGAGTTGTCAATGCTCATAATGATAAGATAGAAAATGAAACACCCAATGGGTGCAGCTCAGTTGGTAACTTGGCGCTGAGTTAGTGGGGTTGGATATGTGTTCGATTCCCGCTGAATGCATTCTTGGGGAAGGGGCTGAACCTTTAGCCATCACTGTTCCCCCGCACTCCGGATTAGTCCCATAGCCGGCTCAAAGAGTCGAAGCTCGTGGGGATACCGGAGGGAGCCAACTCGTCTCAAAGAGATAATTAGGGTTGAGTAACTCCAAAAAAAAAAGAAGATAGAAAATGAAAAATAATTATACGAGATATAGAAATTTAAAATAGATGAATGAAAAACAATCATACGATAAAAGAGAAGAATGAAAAATATTTATTTAATTCAAAATTTAAAATATTTAAACTAAATAGTTAATGCGAAAAGAGTTCAGCATTAAATAGTGGCAGACAGGTGCTTAATATCCCACTTCTTTTTTAAAATTCGAAATTTGAAGTTGGTTACGTGAGAAAAGAATTTAACATCTTTAAGTGGGAGACAACTGTATTAAATTTCCACTATTTTCTACATGGAAATTGTTAACCCTCATTTTAAAAAACATTGAATGATTTTTTTCCATATTTATCAAAAAACCAAAAGACCCAAAGAAAAGAGTTCAGCATTAATTAGTGGCACACATGTGCATTAATATCCACTTCTTTTTTAAATTTCGAAATTTGAAGTTGAAATAGGTGAGAAAAGAATTTAACATCTTTTAGTGGGAGACAGCTGTATTAAATTTCTACTATTTTCTACGTGAGAATTGTTAACCCTCATTTTAAAAATCATTTAATGCTTTTTTCCATATTTATCAAAAAATCAAAAGACCCAAAGAAAAGAGTTCAGCATTAATTAGTGGCAGACAGGTTCAATAATATCCCACTTTTTTTTTAAAATTTTGAAATTTGAAGTTGATATAGCTGTATTAAAGTTCCTCTATTTTCTACATAGGAATTGCTAACCCTCATTTTAATTTTTTTTTAATGTTTTTTCTAAATTTATCGAAAAATCAAAAGACTCGAAGAAAAGAGTTCAGCATTAATTACGCTTTTATACGAGATATAGAATTTAAAATCACATATGAATGAAAAACATTTTATTTTAATTAGAAAAAATTGATGTTAAGTACTTAAAGTTAGAGTCTTGGGAGTTTCTGGTTAAAAAATTTGACGACGGATCAGTTAAAAATTACACCGGGTCTCACTAAAGGACGAATGGTCACTTAGTGACATGGAACCCCTAATTATGGCACCTTCCCCTCCCATTTCAGATCTGATTCCAGCAGCCCCATCTCACTTCTCTCTCTAAATTTCAAACTTCAAACTTTGCTCTCACTTCTCTCTAAGATTTCATCTCCAAAACCTCACCAAATCACCAAATCTCTTTCACCAAACTTGTTCCCCTCACTCCCCTCTTCACAACCATACCATTTTCATGGTGTAGATCAAAATTTTTGAGTTCCTCATCCCCAAACACAGCCATGGTTTTGAAGGTTTTGAGAGCCATAGAGTTGTGTTCTTGAGTTCTCTTGAAGAACAACACTTGCTTGCTTGGTTCCTTTGATTTCTAGTGTAAGTATCTTGAATCTTTTTCTTGAAAAATTCCACCTTTGAGTTGTGTTCTTGAGTTCTAACTTAGAGCCTTTCTTAAAGGTGTGTTCTTTTTGGAAAAGATGTATCCTTGCTTGAGAAAAGTGGAAGCTTGAAGCCTTGGAGCTAACTTGAAGAAGTAAGTATGATTACTTGGAGAAATGTTGACCAAAATGCTTTCCCATCCACCTATATGATTCATCCATCATGATTGTTCTATGGGATGTTTTAATTTGATAAAAATGGGTTCTTGATGTTCTAAAGTGTGGATAATCATAAGTGAAACCAAGGGAAAGGTTAAAAATGCAACCTTTAATCTTAAGAACACTAATTATGACTAAGGAATGGATTTGAACCCTAATAATACCACTTAATCAAATCTGTCCTAAATAGTATAATTAGGGTTTTATGTTTAAAATTTAATTAAATAATGGATTAGTGGATTAATTAAGTGTAGGACTTAATTAACTAATGAAATGACTAGGAAATAGGCTTAAAAATACTAATATAAACACCTAATCAATTCAGCCATGCAGGTTTAAATTAGGGTCACTATGTTAAAATTAATATTAAGACTTAATTAGGATATTAATTTAGTTGTTAAGTGAAGTGGACTTTGCATAATACACTAATTAATGATTAAACTCTAAAATTAGACTTAAGTGGGATTTAGGTGCACTAATCAAGCAATTAGTGAACTTTAAATATCATGACATAATGTGACTAAGGGGATTTCATAATGTGACTTAATAATATAAAAATCCAAGAATTAAAGTGAATTAGGATTTATAATCAAAAGTAATTAAGGTTTGTTAAGTAAACACATTTAGGTCTAAATAACTAGTTTTTAGGCGAAATTGGGGAGGGAATATCTCCCTCCAAAGAGGTCATATAGAGCTGTGCCTTATATCAAATTTAAGCTTGAGATGTTAGCTATCTGGTGTCAAAATTTGGTGTAAATTGAAGATGTATTCCATTCTGTATGTTTGTTTGAGTGAGGATTGCACAGGGAGGCCATGTGCAGGGGCGCTGTACATGGCTGCAACTTCCACGAATTGTTTCTCCCTCTGTGCTTATTCAAATTAGGCTCATAATATGTCGAAGTAAAGATAAAGGTGTCTAGTTGTCTACATAAAAATTGAGAGAAATTGGTTTATTAGATTTTCCGGAATCGCAGAAATGGTAAAGGATGTTTAGGGCCCTGTTCGGAGTTGGCAAACAGCTTTGCTTGTCCAACTTCAAATGATGATAACCGGAGCTAGGGAACTCCAAATGAGGCATGTGATACCTTGTTGGAAAGGTAATTGAGTATAGATTAACATAATAAAATATGAGAGTTTTATAATAAGTGAGTCGCTCTCAGTAACTAGAAAACAGAAGCATGTACAGTTATAGGAAAACTGTAAAAGTGATATTTAAGCTAAGTGGGCTTAGGGAAACCCTTAGTAACTTATAATAATCATAAATATGACTTGAATGAGTTGAAAATAATCTAATTTACCTAACTGAGCCTTGCATGTGATTCTAAGTTATGTAATTAATTGAAGATTTATGTAGCTTGTAATAATGCACTAAAATACGTAATTATGTAATAATTGGTTTAAACTTCTAATGGGCATATTATTGGCATATGAGTGTGAAAAGTGGAATCATTAAATGATTAAGTCGTGGATATGACTTGATTACTTAATATGTAATTAATGATGTGAATGGTTCTTACTCTATGTATGCCTAGGGAACCGTGCAATTGAAGATTTTGTTGGAGCATACGTATACTATTGGAGTGTGGGCTTGTGCTAAGATCCCTGAGGTAAGCTCCTAGTTCTAGTTGACTCATCTTTCTTGTGTCCCCACCATGATAGTGGGTATTATGGTTGTATTGTATGAAAGTATATGGTATGATGTATATGTGCATTCACTCACATTCATATAGATGTTATATGATCTTGATGTTATGATGATGCACTGATGATATATGTTATGAGGATCCTGGCCAGTGATCATAGTATGTAGGCTGCCTATGACTTGACTCTAGAAGCTATTTCATACTGAGGTTGTGTTGACTGTCTATGGCTTGACCCTGGAAGTCACACATGTGTAATCGTCTATGGCTTTGACCCTGGGGTTACACAAGGATGATATGATGATGCTATGTTTATGCTGTATGTCTGTATTATATGCTTTATATCTGACTTGTCATGCAGGAAGTGGGCTCAGGGGTTAGAGGATCCTCTATGAACCTTGAGCTTACTGAGATGTAGTTATCTCACCCCGTTTGGGGACATCATTTCAGGTACCCAGAGTAGTGGTGATGCTTCTAGGGGAAAGGCCCCCGCATTGGAGTAGTTGATAATGCAGCTGATGATTTTATGTTATGATTAGACTTGATGTTGGCATGTAGACTTGTTACCATGCTTAATTATTTTATGGAGATTATTGTATGTATTTAGTTAGGCTCATGATTGTATCCTTAGAGCCATGGATGATTTACTGATGCTTTTATACTTTGAATTAATATAGACTTGATGCATGTATTCAGTTAATTTGGATATGGAGCCTTATTGTTTGTATTGACCCATTGAGGGGATTGCAGTCTGTGTGCGACTTGCAAGCTATCTGTTTAAATTATTGTATCAATTAGGTTATCTGTACGTGTGGGACCATGTTCCCAGTTATTCGACATACAATACAACCGTTATGCTGTCCGTGAGACTCCGTTAGGAATGACACTTGATGTCATATCTTGATAGTCAATGGCCACTAATACTGGCTTATGGGATTAATTAGTAGATGTATGTTTAGATTTATGCTTTCGCAGTATCTCACGTGAACGTTTTAGAAATGTTTTTAGAAAATGTTTTTGGAAAAAGTTTATTCGTATTTTTACGAGACATTTTATTAACCTTTAAATAAAATCTTCCGCTGAGTACTCTATAATATCATGATGTTAACAACCGGAGTACTACGGGGTGTTACAGAAAACTCATCATTTGATATTTTTTTATAACCTTCAAACTATTCAGCTTAATCTCCTGTGTGTTCTCACTTGCTTGCCAATTTTGAAAATAAATAAATAACTAAAAATTAAGTTTTAAGTAAATTAAATTTTGAAATTAAAGTGCTAGTGGCAGACATCAAATTAATGTCCCACTATCATTTCTATATTGGAATTGTAAGCTTTTTAATTATTTTGTTGGAAGGTGAAAGGTGCATTACCAATGTTACTTGAAAATGGAAAATCCATCATTTCATGGAGAATATACACAACCTTCTATGCATGTTTTCCACTACTTTTAGTATGAAAAATTGTTAAATCTATTAATAATATTTGTTATTATGTCTATTGGGTGAGAAAATATTTAATATTTCAAAATTAAAACTTTTTAAATTTGAATTTTTAACTTGATAGGTGGAAAAAGAGTCTTGCATTAATATTTCTGTAGTGAACAAAATATATATAGTAAAATTAAATTTAATATGTTAAATTATAGATTAAACAAAAAATTATTTAAAATTTATAAAAAAATATGTATAGTTGATAAAAAATAATTTAAATTTGAAATTTAAATGAAAAATTAGAAATGACATATTTATACCTTAAATAAATTAAAAATTTACCTTTAAAAAGTAATACAAAAAGAGAAAAACATTTCTGCACAAGTATTTTTTTAACATAAACGTTTTAAATATATATATTTATAACCAATATTAAAAAATATTAAAATTACAAATTAAAAGAGAAAAAAAATTAAATTTTTCAAAAATATGTCTAATTAATACAAAAATATTTGATTATATTAAATGTAATTCAATTCAATTCACCAAACATTGGATTTAGTAGAATACTTTTTGTATCAACTCATATTTGTTCATTATATTTGTGTTACAAATATAAAAAAATATGCACAACGAAAATAAAAGAATTTAAACAAAAAATAAAAAATGGCATTTATCATTCAGTAAAAATAATGATAATAAAATTTAACCATTATAACAATACGAGTTTTAATTTAATATATAAGAAAGAAATTAAACTTTCATTCTTTTGATGTAAGAGAAAAAAAAAACACAATTTCCTATGTCGTAAATGAAAACTAGAAATTATTACTTGGAGAATGTGCACACCCTTTTATGCATGTTTTCCACTACTTTCTGTATGAAAAATAGTTAAACCTATTAATAATATTAATTATAGTTTTTATTGGGTAGAAAATTATTTAACATTTAAAATTCAAATTTTTTAAGTTTGAATTTTGAACTTGATAAGTGAAAAAAGAGTTCAGCATTTAATGTTTCTGTAATGGGAAATATATATATATATATATATATATATATATATATATATATATATATATATGTATACTATAAGGGGAAGGATATTATAACGACCAATTAGTGTTACTACCAATGTTACTACCAATCAATTTCACCGTTAGATCGATTATGTTGATCCAACAGTTATATTTATTTCCACCTTTGTATGGTTATGATTCTCCGAATTTGATACTTTATAATTATTTTCATCTTTGTATGGTTATGATTTCCCATATTTAATACTTTCACATTAAATATGAGGAATCATAACCATATAAAGATAGAAATAAATATAACCGTTGGATCAACATACTCGATCTAACGATATCCTACCCCATATATATGTATGGATTTTAATATAAAATTATAGATTAAACAAAAAATATAAAGATGCTGATAGTTAAAAGTTGCAAACTGGGCTTGACACAGAGGTCCTGCCCGCCCCGCCCGCCAACACGTTTTTATAATCAAAATTAAAATTCTATTATTCTTTTTTTATAATTAAATTCCTAATTCAGATTTCAATTTTTGTAAATACAAATTTATAAAATTTCAAATACAAACGACACAAATCCTTGCAAAAAATAATTATTTATTATTATTTGTATATCTAATTGTAATAAATGAAAGTTTATCTCTGAGATAAAATATAAAAACCTATACGCAACTATAAGAGCCTTTTTTGTGGATAAATATAAAAACCTATTATATGCTAATAGTTAGAAGTGGCAAACTGGGCTCGGCCTGGAGGGCCGGCCCACCAACACAATTTTATAATTAAATTAAAATTTCATCCTTCTTCTTTTATAATTACATTCCTAAATCTAGATTCAACACCAACATCAACATCAACATCACCTTTATCCTAAATTAATTGGGGTCGGTGGTAGATGAACCCACATGAAAGATACAAAACGGTTGAAAATATATATATATATATATATATATATATGTATATATAAATAAATAAAAGTAAAAAAGAAAGGGACAAGGAGAAGTGGGGGAGATGAAGGGGAAAAGGACTAAAAAAGAACCATCTGGAACATAGGAATAACAACAGGTCTAACAAAAGGACCATACCTAAATCTAGATTACCAAAAAAAAAAAAAATTCTGAAATCTGATTTTGATTTTTGTAAAATTTCAAATACAAACGACACAAATCCTTTCAAAAAATAATTATTTATTATTATTTTTTAAATATTATTGTAATAAATGAGGGCAAAAAAATTAAAATATTACACTTTTAATAATTAATTACGAATAGGTTGCAATTTGAAAACTATCTACGAATTTATTGCAGTCATTCACGCCCAAAAGGGGCGGGAGAAGTCACGCCCAAGTGAGGCGGAAATTGCCTTGAATTCACGCCCTAAGGAGGCGTGACAATTAACGCCCAAGCCAGGCGTGAATTGCTTGCCCTATATAAACCCCAAAATTGCCACTTTTCCATCTCACTCCTTCTCTCTAAAGTTGTTCTGCCTTCTCTCTAGATTATTTGTGGAGCATTTTGCGCGGCGAAGCCCTGTCGAAAAAGTAAGTCTTCATATCTGTTTTATCAAATAGTTATTTATAATATGATACATGTTATAATAGTAATTTAGGGTGTTGCGCATATAACTGTTATTATAGTGATCTAGGAATATGTTAATAATAGTGTCTTAAACCCTAGGAATATAATAGTGACTTAGAAATATAATAGCGCCTGTGGAATACAATAATGAATGTAAAATATAATAGTGACTGTGGAATATATTAGTGACACAGGAATATTGTACACATTTAATTAATTTTTTTTTGTAGGTAATGTAATTTAATATTTTTGTTAACACATGTAAATTGCCATTTTTTGTAACAAATGTAATTTAATATTTTTTGTAACACAAGTAATTAATTTTTTTAAAGGACATGTAAATTAAAATTTTTGTGTAACACATGTAATTAGTTAATTTTTGTAACACATGTAATTAATGTAATGACTTTTGAATATATTAATGAAACCAATTATTTTATTATTCTGTATAGTACACTATTATGACTGACTCGTCATCGTCGGAGTCACCTCCGTCTACATCCGATACTGAGACTCAGGCCGAGCCTTCGGATCCCAGGACGCATGTGCTTCCAGGACCATACAAGTGGGACGTACTTAGGAGGCGCACGCAGCGCAAAAACGTTTCACAGGTTGTGTGGAACGAGGAGAAGTGTCGCCAGTGCAAGACACGACGCGGTGTTATCAAGGGGGGTCCATCTCCTGATGCTATTCCTGATGTCGTGGCAGACTACTTGTAGCAGGCTGGCTTCCTGCATGTCGCCCGCATGCGGCATATTCAGGTACTCATATAAGAAAGTACCGGTCATGTGACTTTTAATTTAATAATAAATGTTATAAACTAAGTGTATGCTTAAGCAAGTTTATTTTGATAATAAATGTCTGCATTTATTTTAGATTGACACTGCGCTGATCAGTGCTCTGGTGGAGAGGTGGAGACCAGAGACACACACGTTCCACATGACGCAGGGAGAGATGACCATTACGTTGCAGGATGTTGCGGCTATATTGGGATTGCCGTCTGATGGGAAAGTGGTTACGGGTGCTACATCCATGGACTGGTGAGTCCTGTGCGGAGAGGTGCTTGGTCACGCCCCGCTCGTTTCAGAGCAGCCGTACGGGGATGTCAAGCTCGCATATTTAGACAGACATTATGCGCATTGGGCTGCCGTTGCTGCGAATCCACAACAAGTTATATATTTTACTAAGGCACACATTGCGCGTATGTTGGGATCATGGCTTCTATGCGACAAATCTGGAGGTAGCGTCGTCGGATGTCGCTACATTGCGTTGCTTGCAGGAGGTTTCGATGACATTGGACAATACAGTTGGGGATCTGCTGATAGTTAGATGGGACAAACTGGGCTCGGCCCGGAGGGCCGACCCACCAACGCATTTTTGTAATTAAATTATAATTTTATCCTTCTTCTTCTATAATTAAATTCCTAAATCTGATTTTAATTTTTGTAAATACAAATTTGTAAAATTCCAAATACTAACGACACAAATCCTTGCAAAAAAATAATTATTTTTTATTATTTTATAAATATAATTGTAATAAATGAATGTCCATCTCTGAGATAAAATATAAAAACTTTTTCGTGTGCATAAATATAAAAACTTATTACAAGCAGGTATATAATGTTGACAATTAGAGGTTTCGAAGTGGAGTCGGTCCGAATGACTGACCCGCCAATATTTTTTTGTAATTAAATTAAAATTTTGCTCTTCTTCTTTTATATTAAACATAATAACTCAAAAATTTGCCAACTCTATATGTTCAAAAAGTTGGAGTTAGGTAGCTAATAGTATTGATTTAAATAAAATGCAGAGATGTATCCAAAAAAATAAAATAAAATGCAGAGATAAATTTTTATGATTTGCATTAACTTTTACGAGACAGACAAATAGATTTCTTTTTTTCCCATGCTTCGCACGAGTTATACTTAATTTTGAAGGAGTTTTTTATGTAGGGTGCTGATTTGGAACATTTTCTAAGAAAACTTAACGTTCTTAATGAAAAATCCATGTTATTTAAGGTCAACGTAAAAAAACAATTTGGAGTCATATAATGAGCCAAGATATCAAGTTTCAAGTGTTTGAAGCAGCGAAGCTATTGTCACCTCATTCTTTAAGTCTTTGGTGGACCCGAATGTATGTAGTTGTTTTTTAAAATTTTATCATCGTGGGTTCTTTATATTGTTACAAGTTTTTAGCATGTGTATTGATTTGATGCTGTTTAGACACATTTGTTCCAATGTAAGCAAAAAATATGAGTCATACATGACCATTTGATTAATTTGCTTTCAAATCCCTTTCACACAACGTTTTTTGGGTTCTAAAAAAAATAACAGATTTTTTTTGCTCAGACTATTACTTCTGGGTGTTAACATATTAGCGTAATTTATTTAATGAGCATTTACATTTTGTATCGTAGGCATAAATATGATGGTAGAAGAGGATGTCCCTGGTAATGCATAAACATAGGAAATCACATGTTTGTTATGTGTTGAACTCATCCCTCCAATGATTGCTACAGAATGACACTGAATTAATAGCGTTTTCTTATTATAGGTACAAGCTTATCTTTTAATTCCATATTTGCTTGGTCTGTTTGTTACATTGATTTTATTAGTGGCTGTTATAGTTAGTAATAAGTTGTATGCATTTCTCTTTTTTTAGCCATCCTCATTTTGATATAGTCTACTATGGCGTATTTATTTTTTTCATAACTCATCGAGTAGATAACTATATTTGATTTGCATAATATTGATCACTCTGGATAGAAGATTTTTGTTTATGGTTGATATTTGCAAAGTTCTGTGTCAATGCTGTAGTTTTTTCCACCTGAAGTATAGAACAAGATAGCAACACGAGTTTTTGTAAGTATAAAATTTGCACTGCGAATAACCAACCACGGCGGACGATAAATTTTTTGTTCTTTTTTCCCCGGGCATCGCACAGGTAATTCACTAGTAAATATAATAATATATGAACCTAATATAAAAAACTTTAAAGAATTTTAATACAATATTTAATGTCAGATTATTTAAGTTTTGCTCTATGTGTTTTATATTGTTAAAATCTTTTATAATTGAATCTGTACTAAAATTCAAAATAATTTATTTTTAATATATATAATTAAAGAATTATCAAAAAATTAGTTACTCTGAAGTTGACATTTGGACAAATTGAATGTGGAAAAAGAAAATAACATATAAACCAAATCCTTAATTTCAATAAACTCAACTATTAACTAACACTAGAACTAGGGGAGTAGCTAAATACACCCATGGTGACTTGTTTTCGGTCAACGATATATTACTATTTATTAGTTTGTAGGTATTAATTATAGTGAACACAAGAACAAGAGAAAGAATTCAACTATATCTGGAAGTGCAAATAAACTTTGAGGAAACTAGCAAGAAGCTATATGCATAAGTAACTTTCCACTTTTGGGAGCTAACACACACAAAAGCTCCGCAAGGAGTTCAACAAGTTATAAGTTATTGTATGGTTTTGGTTATGTGGAACTAGGGATGATAAACGAACCAGGGGCCTCTGCCTCGGCTCATGAAGGCCTGAGCTTACATGTCTAAACTTTGTTGTTGGAACCAAGCTTGGACTTGTATAAAAGCTCGTTTAATAAAAAGGCATCAGATTTCAATTCAAAAGCTTGGCCTTAGAGCCTCTCAGGCTGGCCTAGTATATTAAATTTTATTTTTATTTTATATCTTTTATACTACTTGTAAGAGCCCTCTCTCCCCTCAATCCATTTCACTCCATTTTATTGGTTAAAAAAACTTTTTGAATGATTTTATTCTATATTATGCTATTTGGATATATATTGAATTTATGAATATTTATGAAATTACTAGTGTTGTTGATTATATACTATGTTTGGATAAGTTTTTACTGTCTTATTAGTTTTGAAGAGGCTAACACCATAAACCAGACTTTTATTTTTTGTAAATAAGTCAGGCCACAAGCCGATAATTATATTTATAACAGATAATAGGCTTGCTCATGCTGACACACTTAAACACAAGCTTAACTTTTTAAGATCAAAGCTCGGCTCGGCTCGGCCCATTAACACCTTAATGTGGAAGGACAATTACTTGATAAGTCAAGTATTATCTAAGAATGTTGCCAATGATATTAAGTGCGATCATGTCTTCCAAATTTTTCCAATAGAGTGAATACTTGGAGAATAATTTAAGCTGATCATCTTGATGGCCTATGAATGTCTCTTAAACATTGATACATATGATGCCTTTTGAATGATATTATTTCATTTGCTAATTAAACATGACCTACTAGACTTACAGTTATCACATGCATGTAAATTAATGACTAAAATTAAGTATAATATTTTTATTTATTTTTATACAACTATTAACTAATCGTGATATATATATATATATATATATATGGGATAGGATCATTTGACACCGGTGTCAAACTTTGAAATTTGACACCAAATCCTAACCGTTGATTTCCACCAATCATCGGTTATCATTTATTGGGAATCAAATCTATTATTTAATTATTAATTTCAAATAAATAATAATCATTGATTGGAATCAACGGTTAGGATTTGGTGTCAAATATCAAAATTTGATACCGATGTCAAAGGATCCTACCCCTATATATATATATATATATATATATATATATATATATATATATATATATATATGCATACTTCAAATTTTCCAAAGTCTATATTTTTATCTCAAGATTGAGCCGAATAACTATCCTAATACATCTTTTCTAATTTTACTTGGAGCTAAGCACAAGTAACATTTAGTGAGGCTAAGAAATCCCACCAAACTTTGTAAAATCTTGTGTTCTAGGTTTCTGCATAGTCCAAGCAAAAATTAAATACAATTAATATTAAAAAATACTAAGCTAAGTACAGTCGTAACTATCATAAGAAGAATGTACACATCAAAACATGATAAAAATTATACAATAAAATTTTATTTTAAAAATGTACAATGCAATATTAATTTTATTACACCAATATTACTCATTTATTTTTTCTTCTTTGATATTGTTCAAATAATTATGAAAAGGATTTACGAAATATACGAAGATTCCTTCTCCGTTCTATACATGTTTTAATTCAGATATCGCTTTTTCAATCTCTATTTATATTTATCCAAAATGAGTCTTTTAAGATTTGCATATGCTTATACTCTTTCGACCGCCTTAGCTAACCATCATGTTTTCAAATCTTTATTATTTCGTTGTGTATTCAAATTCGTATTTTCCTCGTCAAATTTTCCTTTGTGATATTTATTCAGGTATTCAAATCCCAAATCTCAGAATTTTTTATTCTTGTGTTTCAATGTTCTAATATTTTAATATATAGTCTTGGGTGACTATATATTAATGATTTTATATTTCTCTAACACACACTCTCTCGCAAGAGCTCAAAGGCTTGAATCGTTGATATTGCATAAACTCATTTTTTGGTCTACCTTGTATTGCACATGCTCATTTTTTGTTTACCTTATGCTTACTTAATTCCAACACAAAGTGGAGGGTGATGAGGATCGAACTCGTGACCACTTGGTCACTTCAGCTATGATACCATATGTAAAGAACCTTGGGATACACCACCCCAAATGCTAGCTCAAAGGGTGGGAGTGCCCAAGGCCTTATAAACTCCACATTAGTTCCACATACAACCAATGTGGAACTGTATATCTCAAAGGCTTGAATCGTTGATATTGCATAAACTCATTTTATGGTCTACCTTGTATTGCACATGCTCATTTTTTGTTTACCTTATGCTTACTTAATTCCAACACAAAGTGGAGGGTGATGAGGATCGAACTCGTGACCACTTGGTCACTTCAACTATGATACCATATGTAAAGAACCTTGGGATACACCACCCCAAAAGCTAGCTCAAAGAGTGGGAGTGCCTAAGGCCTTATAAACTCCACATTAGTTGCACATACAACCAATGTGGAACTGTATATCTCAACGCGCCCCCTCACACGAAAGTCCATTGGGCTTGAAGAGTGGATGATGCAACAGGCCCAGCCTACCTGTGCTAAGAAATTCCACAAGAGAAAGTGGGGGTGGCGACTGGCGAGACTCTGATACCATGTAAAGAACCTTGAGATACACTACCCTAAAAGCTAGCTCAAAGGGAGGGAGTGCCCAAGGCCTTATAAACTCCACATTAGTTGCACATACAACCAATGTGGGACTATATATCTCAACACCATATGTAAGAACAATTTCAATCCAAAATTTTAGGGCGTTGAGTGAGGCTAAATTAATGATCTAACAATATATACCAATGTCATTGTACATATACATATTTGAATAGTTTTGAAATCTTTTGTATGATCAATGTGTACCCTAAAGCATCAGAAATGTAAAACCCAATGTAATTATGTAAGTATGAAGATTATCTTTGGATTATTTGATAAGTGATATAACAAAGATGTAAGAAAGTTAAAAGTGAAATATACCCATTTACACTTTTTTTAGCAAGAACTCTAAGACAAATTTTGACCACAATAACATGAATGTAAATTTAAAATTTTATTTGTTGTGTAAAGCCTAAATCTTGTCAAGTAATAATAAACAAAGCAAGCCCTATAGAGCACAAAGCATCACGTAAGTTTAGGTGCTTAATTTATCAGTATGCTATTAACTAATGACAGCCCAATATGATACATTGCTTTTCAGTTACGTACGACTCTAATCCAAAGCGAAAAATTCAAATATCAAACCTCACGAAACTTCTGTTGGTTCATACAAAGATATATTCTGTACAAAAAAAAAAGGTATATTTATTCTCTTATTCTGTCCCACGAGTCATGCATGACCTGAGAAGCTGTGTTGTAGTGGCGGATGAGGCCGAAGGATTGGTGTGGTCTAACTCTTAAGTTGAATTATAATATTTGGCTTTAGATGCTTTTTTATAAAGAACTTACAATAATATATTCAAGTGCAGTAAGAATTTTGAACTTAAATTTTATAGATTAGTACAATGTTTTTGTAATATTTAATGGAAAGCATGGGTAATTTCATAAATAAATTGTCAAACCTTAATTTAGGTAACCTTGGATTTCAAAGTTCCTTTGATCTGCCTCATCGCAAAGGTTCATCGTTTTTCAATGCAGTTTATGACTTTTTTTATCACAACATTGACAATTATTCAATTTTATTTTTTTAAGATACATATATTGTTTTCTTATTTTTGATCGAGTGTGGTGAAGACCAAAAATTCCCTCGAAAGTGTATATCAAAGAATTAAATTTTCGACGTTGAGATTCAAATAATCAATTTTAACGGGTGCAACCAACACCTATCGGGAAGATTATTCAAATATGTAATATTTTATGTCCCATCTAAGTTGGTGGAATAACAAGGAATTATATAGCCCGTGCATGTATGGAAACAAAACCGTAGGAACACATCAAATCAAGGAGCTGCATGCGCCCCAAGTTTGATGCTCAATTTCCAGAGTTTTTTCTTCGAATACTACCTTTGCTGCCAAATCAGCTTCCTTCATTTGTCAAACTCGGATATGGACATAAAACATAACCTTAGAATTTTTTTTTATCTTTTCAACATTATCCTGAAAAAGTAGCCTTATATGCCTTTTATAACTTTTGCACTTTAATTTAATATTGAGCATCATTTCGGCACTATGTATAATATATAGTTTGCATGATAATAATGATCAAAACAATTAATGGAACCTATAGCACTACAAGAAACTAAACATCCCGCGTCAGTCTTTTTGCGTCGTCTTTAGTGAATCCGTCTTCGCTTTACGTTTTGTTGCGGTCCTAATATCAAATTTTTTAATCGCCTCGTAATACAAACATATCACGACGGTCTTGAGTAATTTTGAGGCGAAAATAGGTTAACCCTACTTTTCCCTCTTCTTTCTTTCTTAAACCAAAAACGCCGCACACACCCACATTTTCTCTTTGCATCCCCTCATCCCATAGTGCTCAACTGAAAACCTCTAATGTCTTAACCTAGCTTGGTGTTCTTATCTCTTCAACTCCTTCTGCTAGATGAAGTCCTTCGCAACCCTGTGAGATGTTTTCAATCCTTCGCATTAGTTTTTAATTTTGTTATTTTGAAATCATTTTCTTTTTCGCTTTTGCTTTTGCAGATCTAATTCACTATATTGCAGAGAAGGGGAAGATTAAGGTCGTATATTACATTCCTTTGGAAAATTCCATACTAGATAAACATCATGTATTGCTTCTCTTCTCGTGTGCGATTTTAGTTCTACAAACACCTTTTTTTTTTCAATTTCATCATGTTGCAGGTTCATGGGGTTTTCATAAAAGACCAAGATCTGCCAACTCACATAGTTTTCAATCACTATAAAACAAAATTATATTTTGTAAGTCCCTTCTCTTGTTCTCGAACTTTCATATTTTTTCTCTCTTTTTTTTTAATTTTCATAGATTAAACAATGAAAATTTTGTTTCTTTGAAATGTTAGTGAGGTAGATATTCTATCTCTGTTGTAGAATAACAGGGTAAGATGTATTATCAATTTTATCTTGGCAACTAATTAAGATTTTCATACTATATTATATATTTATGAGCCTTTGGACCCAACCATTTTTTGGGAACCAAACCTAACAATGAGAATATGAACAAATTAAAAATCCAATTTTGGAAATAAGAATAAATTAAATCAATAATATTGTCTTTCGAATCTGCTGTTCTTTTATATGTTGATTTGTGACTTGGTAGACAAATAAAACACTATTGGGTTTTGGCGAGCTCAAAACTGGTATTGGTTTTTAATAATTTGTATTTTACTCCTTATTTGACATAATAAAGCTTATATTTTTACTCCTTGATATGCTTCAGGTTGTAATTGTTAGAGCTTTAATTTTTTTGATGATATTTCTTTAGGTCATATTTAGTACAGAAACTAGAATATACACATGCAAGCCACTTGTAACTCTCCATGACACCTTTCATCCATGCATTCATCGATTGAACCCCTCATTGACCACACTTCACCTTGTTTCACTAAGCTATCTTGACACTCCAAGTCTCACAAACCAACCGAAGCCATCATCTCCTCTTGACACCTCTTTTGACCTCAAAAACTCACCAAGTTTTATCCACTTTCATTCTTCTTGGCCAACCTACCATCATTCCCTCACAACCTCCACTATTTTATTGGAATTCTCATTCAATATCTTCTCTAAACTTCTATATGCAAACATTTCAAGTAACACCATCTATGTTGGCCGAATCAATCTAACTACAAAGGGTGTGTTTAATCTTGTCTCTTAGCATCATCATCAAGCTTGTTCGACTCACATCCTTTTTCCCCTTAGCCGAAGCAATTCTCACCTTCAAGGTCACCATCCTTTAAAAACTCAAGCCTAAGAGAAACGACTAAAAGGTGACTACATCCTTCATCTTCGGGTATAATTTTAGAGAGGCAAATGCAGGGGATAATCTGTTAGAATAACCCATTTCTTTCTTTGAGGCTTATAGAAACAGAGTTGCATGCTACACGAAATTGTTGTGACTTGTGGTTAGATAATTAATCTAGTAAAATATATATGATATTAAAGTATGTGACTTGTGATTTTGTTATCCTCATATAAGGAAGAGAAATTGTTTGATCTAGTAATTTCTCTCAATTGTTGTGAGACTGATTCAAGTGAGAATGCAGTTCAATGTACTTCAACTTATACCAATGAATTTTTCATTTTTTCTTTCCTGTTAGTGTTATATTTCAACTTGTCCATTTTATATGACATTTTTCTTACTTGTTAATTTGTGCAGGCAAAGATGTAGAAAAACCGTAGACTATATAATGTCAAAGTAAAGTCTTTCTTAAAATTCAGGTGCGTTTAAAATGAATTCAAGTAGGTAACTAAATGTTTGTTGTTTGGATCTTACAATTTGATGTGAGTTGTTATTACCGTTGGTGTGAGTTGTTATTACAGTTGTTAGAATCTCACACCAAGGAATATGGTAACATCCCCTGTACTTTAATTTACAAAATAATAATAATATAATTTAGGCTATTTTAAATTACTGTTTTAATATTTTGTTTATTGAATAATTGCAGGTTTGTGGCTTAGGTTATTGCTTTGTGTAAGATGGATTTTTTCCGCTATGCGAGAACGTCAAAGTCATGGATCATCATCTCCTCCAATTTAATTTTTTATTTAATTGTGTTAAATAAATGATATATTGTATATTGAATATTGTAAATTTTTACATAGATAATAAAAGAGAGTTTCATGATTTTTTTAATTATTTTCATGTTTTAATAATTTATGTATCATAAAAATATCAATAATATTTTAAGAATGAAAATAATTCTTAAGCATATTTTTATTAAATTTAAAGATTTAATTTTGATCGATCAAAAATTATAAACGCAACACAAAATTAAGAATACATTTAAAAAATTAAATTCAAAAACTGCGCATAAAATATTAGTTGCAGGCGGTTTGGAACCGCCAAGGAAGGCTCAGATTAGAAGAATTCTGCATATTGTTTCCAGGCGGTTTAACCGCATCTCACACCGCTACTGCATACAGGCGGCGGATATACCAGCGGGTTACTTAAACCGTCGTCTAATGACCTGGCGACACTATTAACTGCGACCGATTTTGAACCGTCACTTGGTGCATTTGGTGACAGTTATAACCGCCTTAAAACAACAAATAAACCGCCTCAGAATACCCTTTTTTTGGTAGTATAGGGATTCTCTTTTGTCTCAGTAATGTCATTACTCAAGACTATGAGAATATAGTTCACAGCCTAAAAGACTAACTTGTTGACTGAGAGCTATCGTTATTTGATTATTTACTCAAAGGGAAACATAACAAAGTATTTGTTTTCCTACTTGAATAAGGATATTAATTCCACGTTTTGATTAGTGTTTTAAGAATTTGGAACATTAGACAATAATAATAATGACATTTGAATATAATACAATGATAAAAATATAGTTTTAATGTAATTATGAAAAAAAAAAACCATATTTGTGTCAATGATGTATTACTACATCGTTAACGAGTATGACATTTTATGTAATTGTTAACATGGTCAAATTTATTAAATGAAGTGGTAATGCAAGATTAAATGATAACGTAAAAAAAAATATTACAATAAAGCATCAAAATTATATTCTAATAGTAATAATATAATTATATGAAATATCTTGTATATTTTTTATTATAATTATGGATTGATTACATATTAAGAATTTTTTTTTGAAAAATTATCTTTTTCAATGAAGTTGAGATTCCAACTCAGTTCTTACACTCTATTGAAAAAAACACCTGTGTCAAGTGCACCTTAAACAATTAGCTCAATATGAGTGGTAGATTTGGTAATGATGATAAAGAAATTCATGAGATGAGTAAAATATAAATAAAAACTATGACATATTTGATATTTTGTAAAATTTAAAGTTTGTAAGAGACGAAATCTCAATAAAAAATAGGATTTATTTCTATATTTCAAATTGGATTAGCTAGAGTTAGGAGTGATTATTAATTTCTTCAAATTCAACCCACTTGCTTTAAGTAACATGTGCAAAATAAAAATAACGTGTATATATATATATATGTGTGTGTGTGAGGAAAAAATGTGTGTCATTTTAAATGACAATGTCATTTCATAGATACAAAGAGATGGATCCACACTTTTATTTTTTTTAGTGGGACTCACACTTCTTTGTGTATATAAAATGACACAACTTGTGTCATTTAAAATGACACACATTTTTTTCATATATATATATATATATATACATATGAGGTTTATATTTTTGCAGTTGTTGTACGTGCAGTATAATAACCTTAATTATATGATTTTTAAATTAGAGGATTATGATGAGGACCTTATGGTCATAAATAGAATGAGAATGAAATTCTAGGATTTGGATAGCTATATTGAGGATATTCCAGTCAGGTGAATTTTCATCTGCTGTTTTTGACTACTGACGCAGTAATAGACTGTAGAATTGCTCCAGTACAGTGAATTTAAGTTAGAGAGCCATCCTAATGATATGAATATCATATATGATGTAAGCATAAGATTTGATGAAGTTTGATACCCATATTGGGGGTATTCTGAACAGTTGAGTTTTCAGCTGTTGTTTTTGACTGCTGACGCAGTAACAATCTATGAAGCACCGACACTTCAAAAATTCTGACGTGTTGTGTCCGATACTTTTCGACACTCTCGGACACTCCGACACTCCCCGACACTCCAACACGCGTTATTGAAATTCAAATAACGGTTCAAAGGTTAAATTGCGTTGAGTTTTTAGTTCCAACTGTTAGATTCGTTAGATTACGATTACCATTTTATTGAGTTTAATATAAATATTTAGAATATCTTATATTTCTTTGCAAAATTTATGAATATTATAAGTTTAGATATATTTTTTTGTTAAATTATTGAATATTAAAGATAATATATACTACATAAATTAAATATATTATTTAATATCAAAACGTGTCCTAACGTGTCGAAGTTTAACATTTTTTAAAATTAACGTGTCGGAGTTTCGTGTCGTATCGTGTCATGTGTCGCGAGTCAGTGTCGGTGCTACATAGGTAACAGTCTGTAAAATAGCTCCAATCTAGCAAATCTGAGTTAGAGAGCTAATCTAATGATATAAACATCATGAATGAGGTTAGCATATGAAATGGTGAAGATTGATACCCATATTGGGGTACTTCTGAAAAGTCACTTTTATCAGATTTTTTTTACTACTGTAGCAGCAACCAGTAGAATCCTGGAATGGAAAAAAGATGAAATAATGGAATGAAAGCCCAATATATACCTAACAAGTCATAATTAGACCAAAAAAGTTAAATTTAAGAAATTATGAAATCCGGGTACAGTTAGGAACACCGATAAAGCATACAGTGCAATTAAACTTTGGTAAGTGAATCTGTGATCTACTAATCAAATTTTTAAGTTATGAATATGATAATTAGACAAAATTAATGTTAGTTACTTGAAGTTATAGTCTTGGGTGTTTTCGGGTAGAAATTTGATAACCATTCAGAGAAAAATTACACTGGGTGTCACTAAATGACAGAAAGTCACTTAATGACATGGCAAAAACCCTACAAACATAAGGAGACCCTTCCCCTCATTCTCATCAGCAGCCCAAACACTTCTCTCTCTACCTTGGAGGTTTTCAAATTTTCTCCTCCTTCTCTCTAAGTTCTCTCCATCAAAACTCCACCAAATCACCATACCTCCTTCACCAAAGTTGTTCCTCTCATCATCCTCTTCAAGAACATACCAATTTTATTCTTGAAAAAAAAAAATTCGTGGTGAATAGCCCTCTATACAGCAGCGATTTTGAGTATGTTCAAGCCATGGTGACGGTGTTTTGAGATCTCTTTGAAGAACACCACTTTGGTGCTTATTCCCTTGAGTTCTAGTGTGAGTTCCTTACATTTTCTTCTTGAAAAACCCTACCTTTACTCTTTTAAATTCACGTTCTTGGTTCTAAATCCTTAGATATTTCATTAAGGTGTGTTCTTGGTGAAAAAGAAGCATTCTTGGTAAGTAAAGGTTGGAGCTTGAACTAAAGGAGACATCTTGGAGAAGTAAGGCTTGAATCCATGAAAAAGATGACTACAAACCCTTCTTCCTCCCACTTTCCATTTTGGCCATAATGATTATATGTTGATAATAATATTGTAAATTATTAAAAATGGGGTCTTGATTGTTAAATGTGTTGGTGGAAGTCTAAGACTTAAGAAAGATGAAGACTTGTAAGAAAAAGTGTAACCTTTGGCTTGTGTGTGAGATGTTCTTGATGTGGATTAACTAAGAACCCTAAAAACCCCATGCTTTGATTCTTCCCTCTTTATTAATATTAGGGTTTAATGGTTAAAATTAATATAGAAGACACCTTTGGGGACTAAAGACATAAAGGACTTAATTAAACCATGAAAGTGTGTTAAAAAGACAAGTAAAAACCTTAATCTTATGACTATGCAATTCAGCCACATAGATATATATTAGGGTTTGATGTCTTAAAATGGTTCTAAGACTTAATTAGGACACTAATGGAGGGACCAAGTGAGGTGGATTAAGCATAATTGATTAATTAAATCTTAAACACTAAAATTTGAACTAATTAGGGTTTAGGACCACTAATAATGTAATTAGTGAAATACATAAACTAATGCATAAGTGATGATGTGGAATTGCATAATGGATATAAATAAAAGAAAATCCTAAATTTATGTTCACTTAGGGTTTTTAACTAAACCTAATTAGGATTTTCTAATTAAACACACTTTGGTTAAATGATCAGTTTTAGGCTAACTTTGGGAGACTATATCTCTCTCCAAAGAGCTCCAATAAGGATGTGCCTTATATAATTTTGAAGCTTGAGATGTTAGCTATATGGTGTACCAATTTGGTACCATTTGAAGATGTATATCATTCTCTAGGTCCGATTGAATAGAGATTGCCCTGGGAGGCCATGTGCAGGGGCTGTACATGGCTGCAACTTCCATGAATTTGTTATCCCTCAGTTCTTACTCAAATTAGGCTCATAATATGTATAATTAAAGCTTCATGTGTCTAGTTATCTTCATAAAAATTTGAGAGCAATTGGTTTTTTATATTTTCCAGAATCTCAGAAATGGTAAAGGATGTTTGGGGCTCTGTTTGGGGTTGGCAGACAGTTTTGCTTGTCCAACTTCAAATGGTGATAACTGGAGTTAGAAAACTCCAAATGAGGCATGTGATACCTTTTTGGAAATTTAATTGAGCCTATATTAACATACTAAAAGATGAGAATTTTATAACAAGTGGATTACACACAGTGACTATAAAACAGAAGTATGTACAATTATAGAAAAACCACAAAAGTGAGATTTAGGCTAAGTGTATTTATGGGAACCCTTAGTAACTTATAATAATTAATGTTCAAGGTTATGAATGACATATATTGATAATAAATGTCTTGATTAGTTGTAAGTGAAGTTGAAAATGCCTTAATCTAAGAGAGTTTATTAATGAACTAAGTGTCTAATCAGTTATTGTGGACTAAGGGAACAATTCCTTATGCACTAAAAACATGTAATTAAGTAATAAATGGTCTAGACTTGTAATGGGCATATTATTGGCATGTAAGAATGAAATGTGGAATCATTAAATGATGGAGTATTAATGATGTAAATGATTCTTGCTCTAGGTTTGCCTAGAGGACTTGGCACTTGAGGGTATTATTGGAGCTAGGGGTGTTCGCGGTCTGGATTGGATCAGTTTTGGAAGCAAAAATAATCTGATCCAATCTCTTCGGTTTGGCCATATAATCATCCATTCGGTTTGGACTTTTTTTCAAATCCGATCCGATTCGATCCAATTTTTTTTGGTTTGGATTGGATCGGTTTTCGGTTTTTTGAATATCCTAAAATGTTTCATGCAGATAACATCTTTTATATATATATTGGCTTTGTAAAAAAAAATTGAAATACAAAAGCATCAGTAAACGATAATATAGTTTTTTTGGGGGGACAATGAGATATGAAGCTCTACGCAGATGAAATTTTGTTGATGAGATATGACTAGGTTTTTTCTTGGGTTTAGTTGATGGGTTAATAGGTCTTGGGTTTAAAATTTTTAGATTATGATTGGAGAAAGACCAAAGTAAGTAGAGGGGAATTAATATATTGGATCGGTTTGGATTGGATCGGTTTTCATTAAGCAATCCGAAAACCGATCCAATCCAATTAAAAATTGCAATTTTTTTTTCGGTTTTCGATTTTTCGGTTTTCGGTTTGTTCGGTTATCGGTTCGGTCACCGCGGTTTGAATCGGTTTGGATCGGTTGATGAACACCCCTAATTGGAGCATACGTATTTTACTGTTGGAGTTGAGCTTGTGATAAGCTCAGTGAGGTAAGCTTCTAGTTCTAGTTGCATCCTCTCTCTTGTGGCCCCACCATGATGGTGGGCATTATAGTTGTATTATATGAAAGTATGTGGTATGACGTATATGTGCATTCATTCATATTCATATAAATGTTATATGATTCTTGATGTTATGATGATGCACTGATGATATATGTTATGAGAATCCTAGCCATTGATTATGGTATGTAGGCTGCCTATGACTTGACTCTGGGAGCTATTTCATACAGAGGTTGTGTTGACTATCTATGGCTTGACCCTGGGGTCACACATGTGTAACCGTCAATGGCTTTGACCCTGGGGTTACACAAGGATGATATGATGATGCTATGTTTATGTTTTATGCCTGTATTATATGCTTTATATCTGACTTGTTATGCAGGAAGTGGGCTCAGGGGATTAGAGGATCCTCTATGAACCTTGAGCTTACTGAGATGTTGTTATCTTACCCTGTAACACCCCGTATATATCCGGTAATGTTATCATAATATCGTATTAAGCTGCGCTTAATTAAAAATGTGGAATTACTTTTTCCTTTCAATTATGATGCCATTAACATTACCAACTTACTTAATAATCAATTAATAAAACATCGCCTGTATGTAATTGCAATAAAACAGCTAACTGAAATACCTCATAACATAGATAATAAAAGTGTGGCTCTAGTCACGGAACTACAACAACGTAGACCGGACCATCTAACAGTTTATACAACTCCAAACTAAAAGTACTAGCAGAAAGTGTCATGGACAATCCCCATGCTCACTCAAATAAGGCAACATGCCCAACATCAGTCTCAACAACAACATATCATAAATAGCGGAAAACATAAACAACATCCAAATCCAGTCATGCTAACATATAAGCAGAAACAACATAATCAGCTAAGCTCCGGCCTCCTGCCGCCTGAGGCATCAGTACCCATACTACCTGATCCTGAAATAAGCATTCCCCAAACGTGGGGTAAGATCTCTAATCTAGAAATCTTAGTAAGTCAGTGAGTCCTCAAGGATCTTCCACCCCAAGCTCACTTACATGTGCAATATAAGTTCAAAAGCAGTTTATCATTTATCATTTCAAAACAATGCAATGCAGCAGATAATCATGCCATGTGTGTCAATACTAATCTACTGGCCAGAGACAGTGCAGATATACGTCTATCACCTACACACCGTGCAACTACCACTTGCATTCACCCCGGTACACTGTCTTGTATGGCGCTACATACTCAGGCTTCCCGTCAAGATGAAACAACACATGCATATTAAAAGCCATTACATGTAAAGTTCAATCAACATATCAAATATCCAAAAGCATGTACACAACATGCATAAACCATACCCCCATGGGACATGGTGGAACCACAACATGGCTAAACCGAGGACACGAAAGCTTACCTTGCAAGCTAACTCCAAAAGCCAAGAGTCCACAGCTCAAAGTCCAAACACAGCAGATTCACAATCTGTTATGGACCAACAATACATCAACAACATGCACCACAAGCTTACAATATTAAGACAACACCTTTTCATTACGTTTTCAAGTCTTAAAGCTTCTAACAAAGCCACAAGCCCTTAATCCCATGATTCTGGCTTAGTCCATTAAATACAGAAGTTCAACTTCATCAATCTAGGGTCCACAAACCCCCAATAGCCTACTGTACACACAACACAGCTACTGTTCTACGAAATCCCAGAATATCCGGATATTCCTCGGGACCATATCCGGATATGCAATATCCGGATATCTCACTGGACGTATCCGGATATACAATATCCGGATATCCAGAATCCCATATCCGGATACCTAGTATCCAGATACTCAAAACCCATATCCGGATATCACATATCCGGATATTAATCGGGCACATATCCGGATATTTCACGACAGAATGCAGAAAATGCATTTCGTGAAGATATCCTTCCAAGGTTCCATTTTTAACACTTAATTACGTTAAAGCATGCATCTTTATACTGATTAAGGTCCACACCCCAGTTGGTTACTTGATTAAACCTTTAAACATGCAAAGATCACACCTTTAACCCATCAAAACACAAGCTCAAGGTAGGACAACTCACCAAGGTTCAAAACAGAGGCAAGGACTGCTCTTGGAGCTCACAACCAGCTCCCAAGGTTCTGACTTGACACCAAAACGAAAATGCCACCAAAGTTTGGCCCTTTCCACACAAAGGAAGCTCCTTGGAGCTTCACAAGCCAAGAGAAAGACTCTCACCACCTCAACTCAAGAGGACAGCCCCTCCAACACTCACAAACAGCAACCCCAACACAGAACAGGGTCAACAACACAGCCCCAAAGCTACTCTCACCCCACACCAAGTGTTTAGGAGAAGGATTTGTGAAGGAAGTTGCCTCAAAGCTCAAGAAATGGAAGAGGAACACAATGGAACAGTACTCAGCAGTTGGCCAGCCCCAAGACTCACGTAGAGAATGTGTTATGGCCTAGGGTTTTGTGCTAACAAGCCTATATATAGCCACTTAACATAAAACACACTGTATTAACTTTAATTGCTACGCTTAGCTTTTTAATCCCAAACTTTGGATAATGAAACTAAATAATTTTCTAAGATTTATCATATTTTTCTTATAATTTTCTGAGCACTTTTTCGGTACGCGCTTTTCCAAGCCAGTACCGGTTTCCAGCACCAGTTCTCATTATCTGGACTTGAAACTCGTTTTAAAAGTCCTACATATTATTCTAGTAATTATCATGCACTTACATTAATTTTCCGGGATACTTTTTCGGCACGCATTTATACCGACTAGCAGAACCGGTATCTGCACTTTTCTTCCGAAAAGCGACTTTCAGCATTCTTAATCACTTATTACGATTCTTAAGCCTCATAAATAATTATTAGGGTCAATTATGGAATCATTTCCTATTTTCTCGTAATTTATTAATTAAATACCTTAATTAACGGTGCGGGTTCTTACATTCCGTTTGGGGAAATCATTTCAGGTACCCAGTGTAGTGGTGATAGTTCTAGGGACAAGGCCCCCACATTGGAGTAGTAGATGACACAACTGATTATTTTATATTCTATTTAGACTTTGTGATGGCATGTATGATTATTAACATGCCTAATTATCCTATGTTGAGATTACGTTATGTATTTATTTAGGCTCATGATTGTATCCTTAGAGCCATGGATTATTCACTGATGCTTTTATATTTTAGAACTAATATAGACTTGACATATGCATTCATTTATTTTGGGCATGGAGCATTATTGTTTGTATTGTCCCATTGAGGGGATTGCAGTCTGTGTGGGACTTGCAAGCTATCTGTTTAATTATTGTATCTATCAGGTTGTGTATGTGTGGGACCCATGTCCCTAGTTATCCGAAATACAGTCGTTATGCTGTCCGTGGGACTCCGTCAGGAATGACACTTGATGTCATATCCTAATGGTCAACGGCCACTAGTGATGGCCAATGGTTTTATTTAGTATACTTAGATGTTAATTTTACGCGAGTGCAATATATCAGATGAACGCTGTGAAAATGTTTTAGAAAATATTTTGAAAAAAATTTACTCGTATTTTTATAAGACGCTTTATTATTATTCTTTTAAAATAAAGTCTTTCGTTGTGTATGTTAAATATCATGTATGTTAACAACCGGACTACTACGGAGTGTTACATTTATGGTATCAGAGCAGTTTCACCAGCACGTTCATTGATTTATTGCTTAAGAGTTAGAATTACTTGTTGAGTATCTTGTAAGCATCATGGTAATTCATATTTCATCACTTGATTGAGCGTAACTAACTCATACCTTGTGCAGTTGTGTGTAGATACCATGGCTCCACGAGGGAGACCACGACGGGTAATTCAAAACCAACCATCGGACCCCGTTATTGCTGCTATAGCGGCACTCCAGCAGACCTTGAACGAGACAAGGGAGGCTGACCTGAGGAAAATAGAAGAGACCAGAGAGCAAGGGCTTGCAGGTGAAGCAAAACAGAAACAAGTCTACGAGAAATGGGAACTTTCATAATATCAGTCGTACATTGCGTGGGTCTTTGCAACGACATTATTTGCGAGGGAATAACAACGGATAGATTATAAAATTTGCAAGGGAAAACAATCCGTCGCAAATTTCAAAAATGTAATTATAAATATCCTTGACATACGTGTATAAGTCGAATTTAAAAGGGATAAAGGCATAAATTGGGAAGGAGTCGTTATAAGTAGGAGAAGACTATATGGAAGAGATGCAATGTTCATAGGAGAAAAGTCATTGAGTGTGTCGTCAGATCCTTTGTCGCAGATAGTCTAAAGAGAGATAAGACTGTGTGGAAATTTAAGGTGTGTGTATTTTGGGGTTTGGGAGTTTCGGTTATTAACAGTTTTGCCTCTTTGATGTTTTTTCTTTCTTCGCTAAGCCATGTCTCTTTGGATGGTATTTATAACTATTGTGACTAATGTTACCATCATATCACTGTCCCAGGGTACAAGCACATTTTCAATACTCTAGGAGTAAGTATTCCCCTTCTTTCAGAATGAGAGGTTTTAATGAGGTAAATTATTTTAATGAACATCCAAGGGGAAGTGTCATAAATAGTATATTTATTTGGATGTCCATATCACTCGGAGATATTATTCCAAATTGTAACTCCTCAAAGTTGTTAATTCTTTTTTGTTGTAACTTATAATATATTGAGAGCTTGTAAACCAAGGCATGTAGAAGAAACAAATGAATACAATCAGAGTTATCCTTATTTCTTTTTGTCCTAATTTTCTCTTTTTTTCTTTCTATGGCCTTACGTGTTCTTGTTATCCTTTAGTTTCATAACACATTTCAATTTTTAAGTTTTTTTAGGAAATACTTCGGCAATGGAATAACGGTTTCATTAAATAGCAAGTTTGATATAATGTAGGATTGTTGGGTAGGAAAATAAAACAACATTTGTAATGCCCATAACCTTCAGGCCATAATATAATTTAAAGTGTATAAAAGAAAAAGAAAAATTTATTAATATTAATAAATAAAATAAGAAAATTTTGAAAAATAAATCATAATAATAATAGTGATGAAAGTGGAAATTTTTTTAATAAATAAATACGAATTTGAAATTAGGATGGTCAGAAAACCCCAAGATACCACTCTCCCTATATATATATATATATATATATATATATATATATATATATATATATATATATATATATATACATACATACATACATACATACATACATACATACATACATATATATATATATTAATGACAGGTTTGCGAGCGACGAAAATTGATTCGGATTTGGGTCAATAAAACTAAACGTCAAATTTTGAATTTTGAAATTCAAAATTGGTAAACTTTGTGCGAAGGAATTTTTTTCCGTTACTATCTGCAGCGGAGGTTGATCAGTTCTGATAATCGTTAAGCTTATTTATTAACATTAATGACGGTTTTGTGAGGGATGAATTTTTCGAAGTTTGGTCCGGAAAACTAAACATCAAATGTTTGCATTTGCTTCAAATTTTAAAATTAAAAATTAAATTTTGTGTGAGGGGATTTTTTGTCGTCATTATCTGCATCGGATTTTGTAATGGAGGTTGATCAGTTTTGATAACAGTTGAGCTATTTATTAACATTAATGACAGTTTTGTGAGGGATGAATTTTCCTAAGCAAGTTGCGACGAAAATTGCTTCTGATTTTGGTCCAGAAAACTAAATGTCAAATGTTGGCATTTGCTGCGTAATGTGCGACGAAATGTAATATTTTTCTATCGCAATGTTCGAGTTAGGTTAAAAAAATTAGTTCTTTCATTTTCATTTTCACTTTCACCGTCTCTGCCTTCTCCGTCAACCTCCCTTTGTCCCTCCCATCAGCACCAGAGACCCATTCACCATTTTCATCTTCGTCTTCGTCGCCTTTGGGTGAAAATTTAAGTACCATTATCGCATAAACCACTGGACACCCACCATTTTCGTCAAGGTTCCATTTTTCGCTTTCATTCCTCTCTCTCTCTCTCTCTCTTCTTCTTCTGTTAGGACCATTTTGTGACACATTTTTGTACTTTCTTTCAGTACGAGCACATTTTAGGGACCCATTCTCTACGCTGCTGATGACCTTTGCCCCAGCAGAAATGAGTTATGTCGCTCCATTCTCCCTCATTGCCCCATTCTCTGATTATAGTATAATTTTCAGTAAATTTATAAGAAATTTCACCCATTTTCTATCAGCTTTGTAGTCAAGTATACTTTTCTCTTATTAACACCTAGTAGCCCATCTTTCTCATTATCTCATGTATATGAAACGTGATTTTTTTTTCTTTTTTCTGTTTTTGTGTTCTGAACTCAAATATATTATGGATGATGTCAGGTGCGACAACAACAAGGTGTTTTTCACTGTTACAACTTTCTCTGTCCTGGTTTCTTTTCAACTTCTATTCTTCTTCTACTTCAAGAGACATTTGGTATGCCTCCAATATCTATTTTTTCTCAATGGATTAAATTATTTAATGCTTTGAATGAATTGTACGTGATTGTAACACTGTCACTTACTTTGATCCTTTGCACGCTGATGCTACTCAAACTGTAGCGATGTGTCTGCTTAATGGGTTTTTCTTGTTTTTCTCTTATTGCAATATTAATTCGTTATCTTTTTATTATATTTTTGTGGTATATAATTGTGAAAAAATGCCTACGTGATAGCTTTCCATGTTAGATAAGAAATATGAGAATTGAACTTATTGTGAAATTATTTCCCATTGAGACTCATTTACTGGTAGCAGAGGAGGTAGGACGACATCATCTACTCCTGTTGGTACAAGCCATACAACTTTTCCATCACTACCTCCTCTCCAGATATGATCGTCACCAAATACCACCGACTTTGTTATGGGCGGTGCAGGTATTCCTCACACTCCCACTGATCCGCTGGGGGCGACATAGCAGGTTAAGTAAACCATTACTCATTGATTTAGATATATATTTATGTTTTCTTTAAGCATCTCTGTTCTAACTTTTCAATGGTAACATTTTTTCCTTTTGCAGGCTGCATCCCCTGCAAGCCAGGTCGGAGATGCTTCTTCGGCATCTCAGCCAGTATGGGGAGCAATTTCTCTAGGGACCGGGTGTATCTAGATTCGTCCTTTAGGCACCACGAAGTAAGTTTTATTTGTTACTAATGATTCAATAATGTGACTTCCAGCATTAATCCATTTGTTTGTATTATAATCTTTTCATTTAATGTTGTCACATTTAAGCCTTATGATGAGGTGAAAGACTGCATGAAGTCACAACTATTCCGTAACTTTAATCAGCCATAGGACACCTCGATAGAGATTCCTGAGGCCACTCGCACTCGTTGATTGAATGAATTCTTGGTAAGTTATGTTCATTTCATTATTACTAATGTTTTCTTATTAAAATATATACTAACTATACATTTGTCACAAAATTATGCGTTAATAGAAAACTTTAGCAATTTACAGGAATATTATAGGCGGCTCTCAAGGATAACTATGATCTAGCAAAATCTTGGCATTCCAAAGCCACCACATGGTTCGCAGATCGAATTCACAAAGTATGACATGTCATCGGCAAAAATCTATGGATTGATTCTAATGTAGCAAAACAATTGAAAGAAAAATGGAAGAATGACCCTGAATTTTAGAAGAGGTCTCAGCGAAATTAGCAAAATAGGGCCCAACAACGAGGACCCACATATGCTGGAGGGTTGATTACAATCAGCAAACATTGAAAAAAGATAGTGAGTATAGATTATTTTCTTTTTCGGTATTCAATATTTCTTACTTGCAACTAATTAATTAAGGGTTCTCATTTGTATTTGCAGGAAGCTTTAGGGGAAATGCAACTGGAAAAGATTGATTGGGCTACCTTCGAGCGAACCCATTTCTAGGAGTTCGCAGCTGGTGAGAAGCGGTGGATAAACCCCAGAGCGGAGCAAATAATGATGACACATTTTTTATTTCACATTTATTTTCCCTATAAGGGTTTATGTCATGTTTTACATGTCCATATGTGTGGTTATTTTTCTTTACTTGTAGGAAAATTATCATAAGCTTGAAGAGGAGAGGTCTACACAGGTACCAACAAACGGTCAATCTGGATTCTCCTATTTTGATAATGAGAACCTCTTTCTTATAGTTGTAGGAGGATTCAACAAGAAAGGAAGGGTGGTCGAGATAGGAGGATCTGTCAACTGACTGAAGCCTAGTAAGCAACCTTCTACCCATGTTGGAAGTGTTTCTGCAGGTAAACTCAAGCCACATAGTTAATTGTTTTTTGTTTTCGCTCCCTAGTCTATTTATATTAAGTAGAAAAAATTAACTTAACTTGTAATAATGTATTTGTAGATGAGCTTAAGAGGATGAGGGCATTGGTTCAAAAGATGGACGTCATACATCAGGAGTATCAGCAGAAGGCGTCCCAACTGGAGGCGTAGTTGAATGCTGCGACACAACAACTGACTCAGCAAGCGAACATTATGAAGAAAATGCAGGAACAACTCCAGCTCCTAATGAAGGAGAAGGAAGGCAATGACAAGAAGAAGAAGGGCCGCATGATGTGGATGATGACCAGGCTAGGACTTTAGAGACATTATAGTTATTTTTAGTTTGTTTTATTCTGTTTAAGTATAATTTACGTATTTTCTAGGATTGCTATTGCTAACTTTTGTTGAAGCACATTTTGATTTTAATTGGTAGTTCAGTATTATTTATGTTCATTCTTCTGGCCATGTTGTTTACAATTTTTTTTATAAAAATATAAGATATTATATAAATTTTTATTTTTTTATTCGTCTATTTGCGACGAAAATTGTACGTAATCCATCGCAAAACCTAGAGCCCTATTGTGACAGATATTTTGCATGTCGTCGCAATATTGCTTCGGTATTACATTAAATGTTCTATCGCAACATCTGCAACAGTCTAGGGTACTTCTACGTCGCAAAATTTGTGACTAATTTAACTTATACTTTCATCGTAAAATTTTGCGATGATAGTGTAATATTATTTCCATTGCAGCTTTATGAAGGAGGTTTTACATGCAAATTTCATCGCAGATGCGACAAAATAACATTGCAGATAGGTCTTTCTGTCACGACAGATTTATAGTATTTTGCATGGGAATATTTTTCTAGCAATCTACGAGGGATTTTGGATCGACCATATTCCGTCACAAATTCTGTTTGCGAGGAAACATTTAGCGATGGAAGTATGCAATTCTGCGATGGAAATATTTTGACGTTATTATGTTATTTTCTAGTAGTGTTAAAAGTAAAAGAAATAACTTATGTAAATTGAAAGAAGACATAAGATAAAGTTAGCCTAGAATGAATTATATTATTTACCATGGTCATGTCATATAAGAGAATTCTAATTATTCATTAAAAACATCAACAATGATGATTTTGTCGTTCTCTATTTCAATATTTGTTCTTTGTCATCTCTTATCACCGTTAATTTATCCATGAATGGTTAAGATCTTCTCACATGGTATGGCCATGTTAAATAACACATAAGATTAATATTCTCCCAAATTAGCATGGCTAAGAAAATTATAATTGAATTTGCATCTTCTCATATTATTTGCTAATAACAATGTAATGCTACGAGAAAGAAGATAAAAAAATAATTATAATTGGACTCACCATTATATTTTGTTTAATTTCTATTAATTTGCTTTTGTATTTTTTTTTAACATAACATTATCATATTAATAGGTAATATGACATTATCATATTAATAATTAAGTAATATGAGAATATTTAAATCCAAGTAGAATTTGGTTTTAGTCAGGACTCAAGCAAACTTATAGCACAAAAGTGTGATTCACATGTTTTGTATAAGTTCAAATTTTATCACGTGATATATCTTTAACATCTTTTCATTCTCACGTTGTTTTTATTTTTCATAATTTTACTTTTATATGTTTCATGAAGCAAGTCAATTGAAATTGAAGAGAAAAATGTAATAACCATAGTTTAAAAAAAAAATCTGAAATGAAATACCATTCAAATGTACCTTTCCCCACTCCATCACGTACACAGTCATCCCTTCTCTTATTTTCTTGTATGCAAGCCATCATTTCTCGTACCTTCCTTTGAAAAAAAAGTTAGGAATACTCTCCATCACACTTTGAAGTTCTCTTAGAAAACTGTTGAAATGAAGTTTGAATTCAAAAAGTCTTATCTTGTTTAACAAAATATTTTCAAAGTTGTTGTTAATAGATTTTATAGGAATTAGTTGTTCTGTTTATCATAATATTTTCAAAGTTGTTGTAAGTATATTTTATAGGAATTAGTTGTTCTAGTTCCTTGATCCTTGTTGATTATATAGCTAATTTAGGAACAAAACTATGTATATAATATAACCTCAATTGAGGATGAAACAAATGAAAACACACTTCCCAGTATGCGTATTTGAATTTATGACATGGTATCATTTGGTATTCTGATCCAGGGTAGGGACTCTATTCCTTAAGTCCCACATCGTACTATTTTTTTCAACCTATCTAAAACACTTGCCACCTGAATCATTCCATCTTTTCCCTTCATTTGTTCCATTATTTGTTTTTTGTCTTTATCTCCTTTTCCACTTAGTACCAGTTCCTTCTTCAAAATGGAAAATCTGATCTTGAAACCCCAAATACAACATAATCTTTATCCGATTCTTGAAAGTCCCACTGCCTCCATTGGAGCTGCTTCTGCTTCTACTGCTAATTTTACTCAATTCAAAATTTTGGGTAAGTCTCTTGCATTCTCTACATTGTCTAGGAATAATATTTGGATAATTGACACATGTGCTTCTGATTATATGATTAAAGATTCTTTCCATTTGTTCAATCTTTGTAATTCTTCACAATCCGTTATGTACTCTGCTAATGGGGGTACCTAAAAATTACTGGTCAAGGATCCTCAACCTTCTGTGATACTTTATCTCTAGACTCTGTGTTAGTTGTACCTTTTCTTGAATATAATTTACTCTCTGTCAGTCAATTAACTTCGAAGCTTAACTATTCAATAACTTTTCTTCTTTCTCACTGTGTTTTTTAGGGCATCCTCACCTGGTCAACTCTTAGTTATGGTGTTAAACGTGGCTAGCTTTACTTCTTGGAGGTTCCTGATCCTAGCCATCATTTTTTGGCTACAACTTGTGCAACAAATGGTCCAAAATAGACTCGTGCTACCATCTGGCTTTGGCATCAAAGGCTTGGCCATCTTTCCTTTAGTTATATGAAAAATTTGTTTCCTCAGTTGTTTTCCAATTTTAGTAATGTTGACTTCAAATGCACTTGGGAATTGGCCAAGAGCCAAATAATTTCTTATTTTCCTTGTATCATTAAAAGTTCTATTCCATTTCAAGTTTTCCATTTTGGTGTTTAGGGTCCCGCAAAGGAGCTTAATATTGACCTGGCCAAGAGCATAATGAGTATTTGGCCAGGTCAATATTGAAGGCAGGCTTCAAGCTCCCATCTTTCTCAAGCAAAAATGCCTTCTTCCCATAAAGAACACACCTTTAAGAAATACTCATAGTTAGAACTCAAGAACACAACTCAAAGGTGAGATTTTTCAAGAACAAGGTTCAAGAAACTTACACAAAAACTTAAGGAAACAAGCACCAAAGTGGTGTTCTTTAAGGAAAACTCAAAACATCATCACCATGGCTTGAACATACTCAAAAACCGCTGCTGTATGGAGGGATATGCTTCATGAAAATTTGGTTTTCAAGAACAAAAATTGTATGTTCTTGAAGAGGAAGATGAGGGGAACAAGTTTTGTGAAGAATGTTTGGTGATTTGATGGAGTTTTGGTGGTGGAAAGCTAGAGAGAAGGTGGAGAAAATTTGAAAACTCAAACTTAGAGAGAGGGGGCTGCTAGGGCGCTGATCAGAAATGAGGAAAATGGTCCCTTATGTTTTTAGGGTTTATGCCATGTCATTAAGTGACTTTCTGTCATTTAGTGACACCCGATGTAATTTTTCTTTGAACTGTTATCAAATCTTTACCCGAAATCCCCAAGATCCCAACTTTAAGTAATTAATATTCAGTTTGTATGATTATCATGTTCTTAACTTAAAAACTCAATTAGTAGATCACAGATTCACTTACCGCAGTTTAATTGCACTGTATGCTTTACTGGTGTTCCTAACTGTACTCGGATTTCATAATTTTCTTAACTTTAACATTTTTGGTCTAATTATGACTTTTTAGGCATATATTGGGCTTTCATTCCATTATTTCATCTTTTTCTCATTCCCGGATTCTACCGGTTGCTGTTACAGCAGTACAAAATATTCGATAAAAGTGACTTTTCAGAAATATCCTAATATGAGTATCAATCTTCACCATTTCATATACTAACCTCATTCATGATGTTTATATCATTAGATTAGCTCTATAACTCAGCTTTGCTAGATTGGAGCTATTCTACAGACTGTTACTATGTCAGAAGTCAAAAACAACAGTTGAAAAGTCAACTGTTCAGAATACCCCATATATGGGTACCAAACTTCATCAAATCTTATGCTTAGATCATTTATAATATTCATATCAATAGGATAACTCTCTAACTTAAATTCATTGTACTGGAGCTATTTTACAGTCTATTACTGCGTCAGCAGTCAAAAACAGTAGATGAAAATTCACCTGACTGGAATACCCTCAATATGGGTATCCAAATTCTTAGAATTTCATTCTCATTCTATTTATGACCATAAGGTCCTGTCATAACCCTCTAATTTAATAATTATGTAATTAGGGTTATTATAATTATGATTTATTTTTCAATATTTTCTTATTTTATTTATTAATATTAATAAATTTTTATTTTTCTATTATACACTTTAAATTATATTATGGCCTGAAGGTTATGGGAATTACAAATGCTGTTTTATTTTTCCTACCCAACAATCCTACATTATATCAAACTTGCCATTTAACGAAACATTTATTCCATTGCCAAAGAATTTCCTCAAAAAACTTAAAAATTAAAATGTGTTATGAAACTAAAGGATAATAAGAACACAGTAAGGCCATAGAAAGAAAAAAGAGAAAATTAGGACAAAAAGAAAGAAGGATAACTCTGATTGTATTCATTTGTTTCTTCTACATGCCTTGATTTATAAGCTCTCAATATATTATAAGTTACAACAGAAAATAATTAACAACTTTGAGGAGTTACAATTTGGAATAATATCTCCGGAGGATATGGACATCCAAATAAATATGCTATTTATGACACTCCTCCTTGGATGTTCATTAAAATTATTTATCTCATTAAAACCTCTCCTTCTGAAAGAAGGGGAATACTTACTCCCAGAGTATTGAAAACGTGCTCATATCCTGGGACAATGATATGATGGTAACATTAGTCACAGTAGTTATAAATACCATCCAAAGAGACATGGCTTAGAGAAGAAAGAAAAAACATCAAAGAGGCAAAAATGTTAATAACCTAAACTCCCAAACTCTAAAATACACACACCTTAAATTTCGACACAGTCTTATCTCTCCTTAGACTATCTGCGACAAAGGATCTGACGACACACTCAATGACTTTTCTCCTATGCACATTGCATCTCTTCCATATAGTCTTCTCCTACCTATAACGGCACCTTCCCAATTTAGGCCTTTATCTCTTTTAAATTCGATTTATACACATATGTCAAGGATATTTATAATTACATTTTTGAAATTCGAGACGGATTGTATTCCCTTGCAAATTTTATAATCTATCCGTCGTTATTCCCTCGCAAATAATGCCGTTGCAAAGACCCGCGCAATGTGCGACTGCTATTATGAAATTTCAGTCGCAAATTTTGCTCCCAGGGTTCACGACGACCACTCACGTAGTAAACATTTTTCGTCGCTATAATTCGTCACAAACTTTTGATTTTTGTGACTATTTTTTTGTCATCGCAAGTTGCGACGAATACTACGACTGTATTATTGTGATGAAAATTTGACCTATTTTTCGTCGCAATTGTCGCACGTTCGTAAAATCTGTCATAGTTTACTATGGCTGTTTTTCCCTTATAATTTTCTGTTGGCATTTACAAATTTTTCTAGTAGTGTAATATTAACTTGTGCTTTTACAGACATTTAATATCTTAAAAATTGAAAATCATCTAATATTTTCTTCTGTAAATAACCAAGATGAATAATAAAAGTTTTTTATTTCTTAATATGTGCCCGAAACACGAATTTTAATAAGCTTATTTTCAATCTAGCGACAGGGTTAAAATTTTCAATATGTATTCCCTTGAAAGAAAAACGGATTTGCTTTGTATTTAGTAGAATATCAATACTTAATTATGCGATTTACAAAGTTATAACTACAGAATTAAAATTTTAAATAATGTAATAAAATATTGATGAATTATTTTTCATGAAAGATTAAAATTTTGAATTATTTATAATAAAATAAATTTTAAAAAATTGATTTATGTAATAAATATTACTTATTTTTCATAAATAGTATATTAGAAAAATTATAAATTATACATTATAATTTTTTTGTAATATTAATTAATGGAAATATAAATATTAAAATTTCTTATTATTTTCATGAATAACATTTTTCTTATTATTTTATGGACTATGCCCATGACACAAGAAAATTATATGACAAAATTTTCAAGCTGGAGTTGCCACTTAATTAGTAGAATTTTGCACATCTTATTATTCTTTTGTTTGTAAATTATATTGATGTGATTCATCTATTAACCTGCCAATCATCAATTACGGCTATGTTTGGAAACCAGATAAGAATGGATACTATCAGGTCCTAACATGTGTTTGGTGCTGATGAATGATTTTATCGTCAAATCCAATCAACCATTTTTATATCATTATAACATGATAACTCTATCATCTCCCGTACCCCAGGATAAGTCATTATAGGATAATTATTCTCACCTATCGTTCAAGGACCACCGTTAAACTACCATGACATCAACACCGGCCACCGCCGAAATACCATCAAACTGCGTCAGTCAGCAACCGCCACCATATAACCAGGGGCAGATAGAGGAGGAGCAATAATGGATGATTGTTTCTCCTTTTTTTCTATTATTATATATATATAAAATAATATTTTATAATAATATTAAATTATTAATATTAATAATTATCTCCTTAAAAACATTTATAATAGTTAACTCCTCCTATTAATCTTAACAATATTTATAAATTTAATATTTTATTTTCATCCCATCATAAACAGATCCAAAATCCGCCATTACATGTAAGAATTGTTTCCGAGCACAACTATCATGATCACCATTTTCATTTCACGAAAATTATACCTGGAAACACTAAATACTATTTCACCTTATATTTAGTGCTTAATTTTTTTTTTCTTATATCTTTTCTCACATCATCAGTATTGATTCTCAACTATCATGATTTTGTTAAAAATTTGTAAAAGTCAAAATAGGTAATAAAAGTACTTATTCTTTCCTAATTTGCGTGGAGTATTTATTTTAATTGGAATGGTTGTATTAATTGACAATTAGAAAACAAATATTTGAAGAATTTAGTTTATAAAAATTTAGTTAAAAATCGCGTATCTTAAAACTAGTAAATAAAATTTGAATTAGTAATTTTTTCATCGATTCTAATGTTGAAACCGGAATCAAGAAACAACGACAACCGAAATTCATTTAATAGAAATTAATTTAGAAAACCTATTTATTTTAGAAATTAATCTTTGAAAATTGATGTCAGGAGTGTGGTTATGGAAAAGAAAAAGCAAAATTTATCTCATTGGACCATGATGTATTCATTAAAAAATATTTCCCTTAAGTTAATAGTACATATTATAAAGAAACTTTAAAAAAATTTGTTTACCTCCAAGAGTGAAAATTGAATAAAGTAATGGTTTATAAATGAAAATTAAATTGTATATTTTTTATTTTTTACTTCACTAACGAACTCCCGCTCCACGTATTCTCTGGTGTATAGAAAACTCAAAGTTACCCATTCTTCAAAAATATTTGTGGGATAATCAATTTTAATTTTGCAAATAGTTTATGAAAGTAAAACTTCACTTAAAAAAATTTCATATGAATAAATTTGAAAACTTCTCGAATCATCAACTTGTTCGCTATTTAGATGAATACAAGAGAATTAAGAAGTTGTTACAACTTACAACTCAGATAACTCTTTTTTATTAAGAGTTTATTTGGCACATTTTTAAGGTAAAAGTTACTTTTAAGCTAAAGATTAAAAAAAATTAAAAAAGTAAAGTTAAAACTGTTTGGTTATTATATAAAGTTGTTTTGAAAGAGGAAAAATGAAATAATTTGTTATTGTGATGAATTATTAAGATATAGAGTAAAATTGATAAATATAAATTTAGAATAAGGGTAAAATTTAAAAAAAATAGTAGAACTCTAAAAAGTTAATATATATCTTAAAAAAAGTTCCTTCGGGAGTTTTTAACTTTTTGCTTTTTTTATTCATTATAACAAAAAACTCTTTTTACAATAAGAGTTTTTATAAAAAAAAAAAAAAAAAAAAAAACATGTTTGGTTAAGCTTCTTTTTAAAAGAAGAAGAAAAGATAAAAATAAAACTTCCCAAACAGGCACTAAGGCAAGTTGATTTTTGATAATTTTAAAATTAGTGCAAGATAATCATGAGAAGTTTGGTTCAATAAGTCATTAAAGCTCAAGCAATAACGAGGCTAGAAAATTGGCTGAGACTCCTGAGAGGGGGCGAATGGTCACACAACTCATGCCGCTAACAAGGATAGTGGATTCCATACATGGCAAGAGAACTCTCTAATTTTTCTTCATAAATGAGGAATATTAAAAACCAAATTGAAAGACTGAGGTTAACGGGTTGAACTTATGCTACGCTACATTTTTCTTAAGTCTAAGTGAGACTTAACACTAAGACAAAAGTTTATACGAACTTGCTGAGCTCAGTTGACATTCGATAGAAATACGACTAACAAGTTATCGTAGCATAGCTCAACTAATCCTTTTTAATTATAAATAAATTATTTTTTTATGCTTTTATTTCAAATTAGTATAAAATTCATGATAATATATATATATATTTTTATTTTTTTATAGTAGTATAAGATTTTTTTTTTAATTTTAACAAATTCGCATCATTAAGCTGTCACAACTTAAATATGTCCATAAGTAAAAGTCATTGGTTTAACAAGCTATCATAACTTAACTAATCTTCTTTATTTAAATTAAATTAAGTTTTTTTTATTTTTATTAGTACAAAAATCGCAATGCCAAAATAAACAATTTTATTTAATAATTTTGAATCACTAAATTGTCACAATTAAAACAAGTGTGATCATTGTGCTCACTAGAAATAGTGCAGTAGTCCGTGAGAATCATTTGAATTCTCGCATACGGACATGGATCGATAAAAATTCATCTGTGACTTTCAGGCACACTTTGAAGCAGGGTAACTCATGTGCAGACTAGTTGGCGAATTTCATATTAGACTATGAGGGGTAGAAAGACTATTTTGTTCGGCAGTAACATCCTCCTAGCATCCAGTTATTGTTGCTTGCTGATCTATCAACTGTTGGGTGACCTCGTGCTTTGAGTTGTAATAGTTAGGTTTCTTTTTGTGTTCTTTCTTTGTTTTGTGACTTAGGCCTTTTGTTTACTAAAAAAAAACCTAAGTAAAATTAGTTGGTTCAACTAGGGGTGTTCATCAACTGATTCAGTCGAACCGAAAAATCGATAACCTAAAATCGAAAAATTAAAAACCGAAAAAAAATCGCATATTTTAATTGGATTGGATCGGTTTTTGATTTGGTTGGTGAAAATCGATCAATCCAAATCGATCCAATGTATTGTATATTTATTATTTTTGAAAGATTGTGACTTGGAATCGTGTTATTTTGTAGACTTGGAATCTTGGATGTTATTGATAGCAAACTATCTTGTTTTAGTTTTTATTGTCTATTAATCTATTTTAATTCTTCATGAGTTTTAAGACTTATTTTAGTTTGAAGACTTGAATTTCTCAGTGGTTTGTAACTTTTAATGACTTTATTTTGATATAGCTTGTTACTTGTAAAATTAAAATTTTAGGCTTTTTGAAAAATTAAAAATTGATCCAATTCAAATCGAATAAAATTGGATCGGATTTAAAAAAAATTCAAACCGAATGAATGAGTAAATGATTAAACCAAAAAGATTGGATCGAATAATTTTTACTTCAAAACTGAATTTAATCCATACTGCAACACCCCTAGGTTCAACAAGCCATCATATTTGAGCTAATCCTTTTTTATCAAAAGAATAAAGAAAATAATTAATTCCTAATTTATTAACATGTACACTAGAATAATAAAAAAAGGGAACAACATAATAATTACTAACCAAGAGAACATACATTGAAAAAAAAAGTTTCTAACCAAAGATTAAAAAAAGCGAAATAAAAAAATTTGCAATGAACCACCATAATTCTCCCTAAAATATTTTAATATTACAAAACATGCTCTGTATATAATATTAAGCACAAATTTTTATGCTTTCTTGATATTTTGAACATATATTGGGGAGAACAAGAGGATGAAAGATCATATCTTATTTGACATGGGACATAGAGATACTTCAATGACAATTGGCCAATTTTGCGCCTTTCTTTTTTTTAATATTTTTTATTTTCTCAAAAAAAAAAAAAGGGTTATATGTTTCTCGGAAAAACTTATAATAACGTGTAGAAACAACAAAGCAGGGGACCATTAGGAGAACAAATAAAAAATAGCTTGCACGACTTTTGATTGGTGTGCAGCAGAAATTCTTGTTCTCCTGCCGCAGAAAAAACGTATTACCCATGGAAAAATCAGACAAAATTAGGTTGCATGATAATTCAAATTTTATGTTGTGACTCTTCGATTTGCATTTAAAGTTTTTTTTTCTTTTTTTTTAATAAATATGAGATCCACCACTAGTTGAGTCACAATATGAGAATTAAATTTTCATGCTACATGAGAAAATCAAATCCCTTTCAAGTTTAATAATAATAAAAGAAGAATATTATATTTACAATCTATTTTTATTTATAATTTTTTATAATTATATTTTAACTGTTGATTTTCATCAATCGATTATTATTTTTATAAATTAAATTAATTAATTATTAATTTTCAATAAATAATGACCGTTGATTCACAGAAATTAACGATTAAGATATAATTATAAAAGATTATAAACAAACATAAATTGTATGTATAATATTTTGCATAATAAAAAAAGGTTCAATTTATTTTCAGCTTCAGGCTTCTTAGAGTATTATGGTGCCCGTGACTATAGCCATTGGGCAACCTCGTCGAAATCTATAGATCATTATTCATTACCACCATCATGGTCATTGTTTTCGACCACCACACAGCTGTTGCCATTCTACGGTAGATTCTAGGAATAAACTCCAAATACCAGTCAACTATTTGAACAATAACCAGTCAACAATTTCAACAAAGAGCAAAGCACAAGGTACATAATATTCACGCCAAAAGCCACGATAAAGGTGTTGAATGGTAGGGGTTACAGGATATCTATTTTTTTTCTTATTCTACTTTTGGCCTTCAACAACAACGTTACTAATTTTTTTTAACCATTGAAGGGCGGGACATACTTGTAACCACAAAAATTTATCATTCTTATAATCATCTAATCACCGTTGATTTTCGTCAATCTAACGGTTATAATTTATTGAAAATTATTTTCAATAATTAATTAATTAGAGCAATCCAATAATTCTCAATAAATTATAACCGTTAAATTGATGAAAATTAACAGTAATTAAATTGTTGTAAAGATGATAAACTTTTATGATGGTAAATATATTATTCCCCCTTTATATGATACTATTGATTTTGCTCGGTGAATGAGTCTTTTCATGCAATTTTTTTTTTAAAAAAATTACGAAATAATATTACTTTTAAATATAATATTGTCAATGTTAAGTTTTTTACATTATTATTTAATGATGGAAAAAAATTTATGCAGTTAATACAGATAAGTTATCTGCATTTATTTTCAAAACGACGTCAGTATTGAAATCTTAAAAAACTATAAATATAAATACTATTATAATCCAGAAATAAATTAAAATTATAAAAATACCATGATTTTCGTCCAAAATGACAACTTATCTGCAGTAACAGCATAAAAAGCAAACACTTTAATGATTTGTGGCTCATTATTAAGATAATTAATTTTTTTTAGTAGTAGGCCTGATAATTATAATAATTTTAAAATGAATAATTAATTGAAGATACGAAAAAGTTATAGTTCGGCTAGTAGAGGAAGTTAATGGCGGAAAAAGACTGTAAATAATTTGTTAAATGAGCAATGATATTAAATGAATTTAGACACTATAATCAAATTCAAAATCTTAAGTTATTAGGTAATGTGTCCTTCTATTTATGATGCTTACTTATTCCATTCTTAATCAATATGAAACTTCACTCACTCACATTTGAATTCTTCAACATTATACACTATTAATGCATTAAAGTTAAACCTATAATAGACTAATAAATGTAATAATTGCACGGTTGGTCCTTTTATTATGATAGATGCGTGATTTTATTCTCCTAAATATTTTGTTCAAAGTTAATCTTCTAATATTTTTAGTTGTTATCATCAAGTTTTTTTTATTTTGTCAATTCCTTCCACCTAAAAATTTTAAATCCTCATTTTTTTTGTTAGTATTTATTATTTAATGGTGGCACAATAAGGAAGCCGAAACATATAATTAATCATTCTATTATATATTTTGATACAACATTAAAATATCTAAAAGATATATTATTATATTTGTGCATCATAAGTTATATGATGAAAATAAAATTTGAAATTATGACATTATACAAACTATTCAAGCCTTTCATTACTAGTCCGGTCGTAATGGCTTCGAAAAAGTGCTTGGTACTAAATTGAGAATTGATCTATTACCAACTAAAATAACATTATTCTCTTTCAATTTGACGTATTTTATTTATTTACTTCGCAAGTAAAGAAAATGAGTTTTGTCCCGGTTCTCAATTTTTTTTTTAAATATCAAGTACTTCAGTAAAAATAAAAAATAAAAAAATTGACACCGGTTCTTAGACGAGTGATGATGCTACTTTACCAAAGGAAAAAGTTGTGTTCTTTATGAGCATGGGGAAAAGTTGGGTAGGAATGGTTAGAGTCCTATTAATCTATACATGAATGTTACTCAAAGTCATCTAATAGACAAGCAGTACCTTTCTTACCAACCGGTACGTTAAACACTAACCTCTTACCCATGGATTTCACCCACCGACGTTTCCCATTCCTCACTTCCTCTTCTAACTTTGTTTTCTTCTCATTCAATTCAACCAAACCATTAAAACTACATAAATCCATTGCATGCCTGGTCCTCTTCTCGCTTTAACACCATTTTGCTTTCTCATCTTTTAAACACAAAGGACTAATGAATAAAGATGAAAACCAAACCAAACAAACAAGGCCATGAAAGTACATGAAACCGCAAAGATAATCCATAAATAGGTATCATATATAAAGTTAAGAGAGTTTCATTACAAGCATGAGTGGTCCTTCTTTTAAAACTGTAGACACCCAAAATGAGGATCATCTCCTTAATTAACTTAACAGTACGAGCTAACGTAAAAAGAAAAAAATTCCCATAAACTATATAGAGTCATCTAGGAAAAAGGAAAGGTCCACCAAGAACAGATGATATGGATCTTTTCGAAACATATATATAGCTAGCTAGCTAGAAGTCATTAAACTAATAATTATCACCTTAACCAAAATTTTCCCAAAACCAAAAAATTATGGAATCCGATCCATATCATCTCTATAATAATCTAATTAGATGTCACCTATCAACACTTTGACACTAATCACTAATAATTAATCTTCAAAACCCACTTTCTTCCATATGGCATTCCTCACACTGCGCAAGTCCCTGCCTTTAAGGGTCCTCCCAATCCCTTCATGAACCGATAGAGAAGCTCCTCTTGTTCTAGCAAGATACTCATGAGGGGGTACCCTAATCCCTCCATGGTGATCATCCCCTTCATCTTCATCACCAACATCGTCATCATCACTCTCCCACTTCCTGTGTTCCTTGTAGTCCTCCTTCAAGATCTTGGACCAATCAGGAATATTCACAGGCAATGAAGCTGGGGTTACTGGGTCAACCTTCCTTGAAGCTCTCTTCAAAGAAGATCTTGAACCTGGTAAGGCCTTCTTTGCCTCCATTGAAGGGTGGAACAGCTGGTTGGTGTTGTTGGTGGATGAGTTCCACAACTCTGCTTCATCAAACTCCAACACACCGCTACCCTCTTGGGTTGATTTTGGATTGAAATGGGTCTCTGAGGTTGCTGGAAAGATGTAATTTTGCTTTGAAAGAAAGCTCTTCCTAGACGCCATTGATCAAAACTAGCTTCTCTCTCTCTCTCTCTCTCTCTCTCTTTGGTTTTTCTTTCTTTCTTTTTACTTGACTTTGTTTTCAATTCCATAGTCTTCAATACTACGTTTATTTATAGTGCTTTCGTAGTAATGGATAAAGCTAAAAAAAAAAACCTCAATCTATTCACTACAAGTGCCCCCACCTTTATTAACCTGAAGCCTCCATTTGATTTGCTCGATCTTAGTTTAATGATGGTTTTCTTATTATATTGATTGAAGGGTGTACTTAAATACTGTGGGGTAGCACACATGGGATGGGAACTATTGGTCGAGTTTAAAATTGGCTTTTTACAGCAAAATGACATGTAGGATGCAATGTGTGGTGGGTGAATAAATGGATTTGGCTCGGCCAATCCACGAAATAACACGTAAACAAATTAGCGATCCTTTGCTCAATCATCGTTGTTCAACGAGTTCACGTCTGTGTGTGAGAAAAAATAATAATAAAAAAGACAGATAAGGGGCAAAGTTATCCAGTTCCGAAAACATATACGTGTACCAATGTAATGCTTCTTTGTTCTATCACTGAAAAAAAGTTAAGAGATTCTTAAATACTATTCGAGTAAGACAAAAATTTTATATTTATATATATACATTTATATATATACATGTATCCTGTCATTAATTGTTATGTCATATCACTTATACGATTCATTATTGCTCTCAACAACAATCATTCAAAAAAAAATTAATATCAATTATCCATAATATACTATTTAATATCTTAAAAATTAAAATCCATAAATATAAAAAAAATATCATATTTAATTATTAAAGTTAAAGATAATAGTTAGTTGTATTCTTAATTATAATATACAGGTAGAGGTGATAAAGTGAGCGGCTCACTTTATCTTATCTCGTCATTAATCTGTTAAAAAATAAGATAGCCTGCCTTATTTTGCTTTTGAAAGTGGGTAAAAAACTCGGCCTGGCCCATTTCATTTGGTGGGCGAGGCAGGTTGACCTGTCGGCCCAAACATGTTTTACACTGGTCCGCCCCTTCCAACCCTTTCTTCCAAAAAATGAGCTAGCCCGCCCTGCCTTTTTGAGAGTGGATTTTAAAACTCAACCCCTGCCCCGTTTGGAAAGCAGGACGGGTCGGCTTGCCGAGCCGAGCCCGTTTTGCCGGCTCTAATATAGGTGTATAAATGTGTTAAGCCAAGATAGGCTTCGACTTGTGTATAAAATATTTTTGGCCCGGTCTAGTCTGTTAGTCTTATATAGGTCTAAATTATAAGTCTATAATCTGTCTATATTTAAAAAAATAAAAAAGTTTGGCTAGACCTTTTAGCCTATTTAGGTCTATTAGGTATTTAATAATTAAAAAAATAATTAAAATAATATTTTTTATTATTCAAAATTATTAAAATAATAATTTTATTTAAAATAAATAAATAATATAGGTCAACTTATAGACTTATAAGTGAGCTCTCTTGTAAAAAAAAGACTATAATCTATGAAAAGATTTTTTAAAAGTTTGGATATGTTTTATTTAGCGAGATATCATAGGTTAAATCTCACGTAATATAAGTTCAACTGTAAACTCTACATAAACCGTCTGATCCGTTTACATATAGCTAATAACGTACGTGAGTGAGCCATAGAATCAGATACATCTGTATAGGGGTCGGACAAAACATCCCCTCCACAAGAAGTTTTTAAATTTCATATATAGATATACTTCAAAAAAATTACTGGTACTTTTTCTTAAACTTTTTTTATAACATCATATGCCTATGTCAACTATTTTTTCACAACATCCTCCTCTTACATAATATAAGAGTGTTATGTTGCTTCGCCATATTATGATAAATAACAAAACATACACTAATTTTATTATGATAAGGTCTTTCATAAATCGAAGCAGTAATCCAATTATTTGCATGCGAGTTTTTAATAAGCTTGTGAGAATAAAATTAAATTTCCACATGTACCATTGTCTATCTCGAACACCTCATGCCTAGCTAGGGATGTAAATAAGTTAGACTGACCTACAGGAACCTATGGCCTAGCTTATATTAAGCCCGACTTTGTCTATTTCAAATAGTAAAATAGAACATGTCTAAGCTTTTAAAAAAATCTATTTAGAAAACAGGCAATATGTTTTTTTATACATGTCGAGCCTATAAGCTACAGGTCGGCCTATATTATATTATTTATTTTAAATAAAATAAATAAAATTATATTTTAATAATTTTGAATAATAAAATAATATTATTTTAGTTATTCTTTTAATTGTTGAATGTTTAATAGGATTAAACAGACTAACAAACTTAGGTCAAAGCTTTTATTTTTTAAATATAAGTTAGACCAGACTTATAATTTGGAGTCTACACAGGCTTACAAGCCAAACCAAACTCAATATTTTTTATATAAATCTGACATATTTAAGCCAAAGCCTAGCCTATATCTATTTACATCCCTACTCATGCCAACTAAATTTATTAAGGCTTAATAGTTGTGTGATCCAGACCGGTCTAATTTAAAAGATTGACTTTATTTTTGGTTCGTTTAGGATGCTAAATTATTTTTCATGTCAACCCGATCAAACTTGATAATTGGAACAACTCATAATTCAAATGACTCAATTCTTATTATAAAATGATTTTTAAAACGATTTTTTTTCTTTTTTTTCGTTTTTTTCTCACTTTGTGAAAAGTTCTTTATTTATTCTTTTACATATTGTCTCAAAATATTTTTACTCAATAATTTAATGAAATATTTTAAAATCTTTCTTTTATACTTAAGTTATTATATTGTATTTAGTTATAATGTATCTTTTAAATATTATAACTAAGTTATATTATAATAAAAATATAAAATATTTTTATATAGGATTTTTAAAAAATATATATATATATATATTTACCCAAAAATTATAAATTTAAGCTTGAGCTGCAATTATGCCAATAATTAATTCACCTAGGACTCTGACTAGGTTGTCTGTGGGATTTTACATCTATTAGGTGATGTTATCCAATTCGCAGTATAGGTCAAAGTGTGGGTTCCACCCCCATCACCGTTCAATGATGATCATAACGTTTCATATGTTTGACACGTACAGATGACTTTATTGGGCCGCATGGTCATTATGATGTACCAGGGGGGGAAATCAAATTTGTTGCTTTTGGTGTGTGGCGCCTTTAAAATGTTGGGCAAGTCAAAAAAGTTATGTTACAACATAGTCCATCTTATAATATGTTGGGTAAATCCTTTCGCCATAGAGTCGGTCAGGTTATAATATGTGATAACATAGTCCATCTTTATATTCATCGTATCAATTATCTTTTAATCACGTGATATCTGCGAAGCATATGCTTTTGATGAAACCTGAGTTCGTTTGCCTGTGCAATAGCACCATTGTTGTCATAATACAGTTGTATGGGCTCATTCACGCTAGGAACCACCCTGAGTTCAGAGATGAACTTCTTAATCCACACTATCTCCTTAGCTACTTCTGAAGCTGCTATATATTCAGCCTCTGTCGTTGAATCTGTTGTGGTCTCCTGCTTGGAACTCTTCCAAGCCATTGCTCCACCATTTAAGGTGAATACGAACCCTGATTATGACTTGTAGTCATCTTTATCACTTTGGAAGCTGGCATTAGTGAACCCCTTCACTGTTAGCTCATAAACTCCACCACAAACCAAAAACACATTATGATAGCTGAAACGTACGGTATCTCACTCATGTAATTTTCTCTTGATGTGTCTTAGGATGCATAGCCTTAGAAAAAGATGCACGCCATGATTGACAGGAAGAAAATCCTTTTTCGACCCTTCCATGTTAAATCTTCTTAGCATCTCGTCAATGTACGTAGATTGGGACAATTCCAGTAGCCTCTTAGATTTATCTCTATATATTTTTATACCCAGTATATAGGTTGCCTCTCCCAAATCTTTCATGGTGAAGTTTTCAGAAAGCCACTCCTTAACTGATTGAAGTATCAGGATGTCACTCCCTCTCAATAGTATGTCATCCACATACAGTACCAAGAAAACAACATTGCTCCCACTAACTTTTTTGTAAACACAAGGCTTATCCTCGTTCTTGATGAAACCGTTACTCCTAACAACCTCATCAAAACGAATGTTCCAACTCTGTGATGCTTGCTTTATCCATATACTAACCTTTGAAGTTTGCATCCAATATGCTCCTGACCTTTGGACTCAAAACCTACAAGTTGTGTCATATATACCTCTTTCTTCAAGAACCAATTCAAGAAAGTAGTCTTGACATCCATTTGCCAAATTGTATAGTCATTGTATGCTGCTAGAGTTAGCATGATCCGAATAGACTCGATCATGACAACAGGTGAGAAAGTCTTATCATAGTTAACTTTTTTTCTATGATGATACCCTTTCGCAACCAACCTAGACTTATAGGTTTGAATGTTACTATCTGCATCAGTCTTTTTCTTAAAGACTCACTTGCATCCAATAGGAACCATTGCTTCTGGATATGAAACTAAGGTCCATACCTGATTTTGATGCATCGAGTCTATTTCAGACCTTATGGCTTCAAGCCATTTGGAAGAGTCAACATCCTTGACCTCCTCTGTAAGAACCTGCACCGTTAATTAAGGAAGTTAATTAATTAATTATGTGAAATTAGAAAATAATTCCATAATCGACCCTAATAATTATTATGAGGCTCTAATAATTATAGTAAGTGATTAAGAATGCTGAAAGTCGCTTTTCGGAAGAAAAGTGCAGATACCGGTTCTGCTAGTCGGTATAAATGCGTACCAAAAAAGTATCCCGTAAAATTATAATAAGTGCCTGATAATTACTAGAATAATATGTAGGACTTGTAAAACGAGTTTCAAGTCAAAATAATAAGAACTGGTGCCAGAAACTGGTACTGGCTATGAAAAGCGCGTACCAGAAAGGTGTTACGAAAAATATAAGAAAAATATGTTAATTCTTTTAAAATTGAGTAGGTTAAGAATCCTGAGTTTGGGATTAAGATGCTAAGCATAGCAATTAAAGTTAATATTGTGTGTTTATTGGTTAAGTGACTATATATACCTAGTGGCACATGATCCTAGGTCATTATTGTGCCTCCTACGTGAACCTTGTTGAAGCCTTGTGACCAGCCACCTTGCTTCTTCATTTCTCCTCCTTTTTCTCACCAAAGTCACCACATTTGATCATTGTTTCACTTCTTGATCAAGTAAACACTTGAGTGTGAGCATTGGAGAGTGCTTAGGGTACCTTTTCTGAGTTGTGAGGTTCAGTTTGGGAAGGGTTTGAGGGCTGACTTGCTGGATTGGTGGTGGTGGAGTGTTGTTCTTGGTTTGTGAGGCTTCAAGGAGCTCCCTTTGTGAAGAAAGGACCTTGCTTGTTGTCATTTTCGTTCTTGAGTAAAGGCAGAACTGTGGAGTCAGTTTAGTGAGCTCCAAGAGCACTCATTTCCTCTGTTTTGAACCTTGGTGAGTTGTTCCAACCTTGATCATGATTTTATTGGGTTAAAAATGATGTCTGGGTATGTTTAATGGGTTAAATAAGTAACCAACTGGTATGTAAACCCATGAGGGTATAAAAATGCATGCTTTAACGTGTTTAAGTGTTAAAAATGGAACCTTGGAATGATATCTTCGCGAAATATCCGGATATCTGCTCGTAAAATATCCGGATATTGGATATCCGGATATTGGGATCTGGATATCCGGATATTGGATATCCGGATATGCCCCCGAGGAATATCCAGATATTCTGGGTTTGCGAGGAACAGTAGTGTACTGTTCATCCAGAACTGACCTATGGGTTTGTGGACCCTAGTTTGAGGAAATTGAACTTTTGTAATTAATTAATGTAAGTCAGAATCATGTGATTAAGGGCTTATGGCTTGGTGAGAAGCCTTAACACGTAAAGCGTAACGAAAAGGCGTTGTCTTTATGTTGTATACTTGTAGAGTATGATTGTTGATGTATTGTTGGTCCATAACAGATTGTGAATCTGCTGTGTTTGGACTTTGAGCTGTGGACTCTTGGCTTTGGGTGTTAGCTTGCAAGGTAAACTTTTGTGTCCTCGGTTTAGTCATGTTGTGGTTCCACCATGTCCCATGGGAACATGGTTATATGCATGCTGTGTTACATGCTTTTGATATATGAAATGATGTTGAGCTTTATGTGTTAATGGCTTTTAATATGCATTTGTTGTTCCATCTTGACGGTAAGCCTGAGTATGTAGCGTCATACAAGACGGTGATCCGGGGTGGATGCAAGTAGCATCTTGCACTATTTGTGGGTATTCGACGTATATAAATCCTGCATTTCTCTGGCCAGTAGAATAGAATTGACACACATGACATGATTATCTGCTGCATTGCACTGTTTATTGATGAACTGCTTTTAAACTTATATTGCACATGTAAGTGAGCGTGGGGTGGAAGACCCTCGAGGACCCCTTGTGTTACTGAGATTTCTTGTTTAGAGATCTCACCCCACGTTTGGAGAATGCTTATTTCAGGTTCAGGTAATATGGTGACTGATGCCTCTGGCGGCAGGAGGCCAGAGCTTAGCTGATTATGATATTTATGTTGTATTGCTGACATGACTAGATTGGATGCTGTTTATGTTTTCTGCTCTTTATGTTTTGAGTTGAGACTTATGTTGGGCTTTGTTGCCTTATTTGGGTGAGAATGGGAGTTGTCCATGCCACTATGTTGTTAGTACTTTTGAGTCGAGTTGTATAAACTGCTAGTTGGTCTGGTCTACGTGTGTAGTTCCGTGACAAGAGACATACATTATGTTATTTTAATTAATGAGGTATTTCAGTTAGCTGTTTTATTGCAATTGCATACAGGAGATGTTTTATTAATTGATTAATAAGCAAGTTGGTAATGATAATGACTTCATAATTGAAAAGAAAAAGATATTCTGCATTTTTTTATTAAGCGCAGCTTAATACGAAAGTATGATAACATTACCGGATATATACGGGGTGTTACATCCTCCTCATAGCTACTAGGTTCATCATCCTTAACGGTTTGCTGATTCTCAATCACATACTGTACCTCTCAGGTAGTTGATTAACCCTAGTAGAGTTATGTGTTTACTTTTCTATTGGAGAACGTCACCTACATAGTAAAATCGGGTTCCTTAATATGTTCTCTTGGGCCTTGAACCTCCTCGAGTTCAACTTTACTCCCACTAGCTCCTTGAGAAAGAAGATCCTTCTCTAAGAACTCAACGTTCTTCGACACAAACACTTTATGATCATCAAGTAAGTAAAAGTAGTATCCCTTAGTGCCTTTAGGGTACCCCACAAATAGACATTTAGTACTCTTGGCACTAAGCTTGTCTAATGTCAACACCTTGACATGTGTCGGAGATCCCCAAACCTTGAGGTAGCTCAAGTTGGGTCTCCTACCAGTCCATATCTCATACGGAGTGGTCTGAACAAATTCAAAAGGTACCTTATTTAGAAGGTATGCTGCAATGCTCAAGACATACTCCCAAAATAATTTTGGGAGTTATGTCTCATTCATCATGAACCTAATCATTTCCAACAAGGTTCATTTCCTTCTTTCGGATACACCATTTTGTGTGGCGTGTGGGGCGCAATAAGCTTTTTGCTTGTCACACCCTTGATGTAGTCGAGATAGTTCCTCTTCCAATGGCCATTCTTGTTATAATTGAAGAACTCAACATTGTTTTTGTCCTTACCCTTACCCTTGGTTTTGCCTTTCTCTTATTGGATTTTCCTTTGGGCTTGAGGGGATCGGGCTTCATAAGCTCTTTCTCTTTACCCTTATTTTTAGTCTTAGAAGATCCACCAGTAAGAAGAGCTTGTGTCTTATCCTTCTTGATAGACACCTCAACAGTTGTTAACATGCTTAACAACTCAGGCGGTGAAGCAGTCATTGAATGCATATTGTAGTTCATAATGAACCCACTGAAAAAGAGAGGAAGCGATGATAGAACTAAGTCATTACTTAATTTTGCGTCCATTATGAAGCCTAGACTCTCTAGCTTCTCAATAAGCGCTATCAACTTCGGGATATGGATGCTAACAGACATACCTGTAGTCATCTTGCATAGGAACAATTTCTTAGAGGTCTCATACCTCTCATGCCTACCCTTCTTATCATACAACTCCTTGAGATGATAGAAAATTGATGGGGCATCCATATACTCATGCTGCTTTTGCAGCTCGGGTGATATAGATGCCAGTATGATGTAGCAAGCCAACACATTGTTATCCATCAATGTGTTGCTTGTGAGCATCGAAATCAAATTTCGTGAACCCATCTTCCCTTCCTTAAGCGCAACAAGTAAATCAGCGCTAAGAACATAAGCAATATTTTCGACCCGTAGAACAATTCTAATGTTCCGATACCAGTCCATGAAATTAGGACCAGTCAACTTGTTCGTATCGAGAATAGAACGCAGAGACAAATGACTAGACATATTAAGCTGAGAAAGATGTAAAGATAAACTGATTAATATTGTTATAAATAAACATATTAAAGATTATAAATAAATGGCTTCTCCCAATATTTTATCCAAGTCAATGATCCTTACTATATTGACCTGAGGCTATTCTTCTTAAGAATTTCCGTAGTGGGTTAAGAGAAAGATTGTTTCCTTTAATCTCCATCTGAGACCGCAAGATCAAATTAAACAACGGGTTGATCACTATCAACGGTATCTCATACCTTCTCTTAACATCAGGTTGACAACTTCTTGTAACTTAGTGGTGCATCTCATGCAACCAATCTGGCACCATTGCCCTAAGTACACAATCCCGACTGAGCCTGCAACTCATGCACCCGGTCAAGCACAAATCACCATCCTAAGTGCTCTACACTTCAAGCACTCATCTTACCTAAAGAAAAAGTGGGTCCCAACCGAGTTGAAGAGCACCACCACATCAAAGGGATTCAATTTGTGCCGATGGTGGGAGACAATCATGCACTTAATAATTGTTCCTTGTATTTTTATTAGGAATTTATCAAGTTTCATCAAACGTGCGTATTGTACTATCATACTAGTCGTTGCCCTATATCATACATCTAAAAAATACTATACTAGTTGCTTTTGGACATGCATAATAGAGACATACATACACGATTTTTCTATGACATGCATACTGGTCGCTTTGGCATACACACATACATCCACAGGCATGATAAATCATATTTATCTTGGGATAGTCATGGTACTCATGCCATCTTCTCCCATCATGCTCTTTAAGTCGTGGTTCCTCTATGGACTTCTTCATGCCTAAAATGCTACTAGCCTAATTTCTAATTACAAATTAATTCAACAAACCCCAAGTTACATTTGGGGGGAGTAAGGTGAAAAAATAATTTACGCAAGAGTAAAAGAAAGATAAGGCATGCAAGCTTTATTTTCCTAAATTAAATCACAACCATTTGTAAAAATCAAAATTTTAATCTTGGACACCATGACCATCCTCTTCCTCTCTTTGCACCTGAAAAGTTAGTAACCAAACAAGTGCAAAAACACGCAAAACATATTCTATGCATTCACATGGACATAACAACAATCAACATATCCAAAAGTTCAAGAATTAACACACACACGCTTCCCAAGTATCTTGGATATGCCTGAATTGGACAATTCTCTTATACAACTTATAACTTTGATTTATCTACTAAAAATACAAAATCACAACAAACATTCAACCCCAATCTCATCAAGGCCGAATTGATCATAAATAATTTATGCCTCAAAATTTCATTCTAAAAACCCTAGCAACAAACAATTGAATAATTCAAAGATAAAGCACTCAAACAACACCCATACCCCTCATGGCTGAATTACCCATCTTGCATCATCAACCACCATAGTTGAATCACATGCTAAGGTTCTTCATACAAAGAGGCCAAATGCTCTAGGTACATAAGGCTAGGTTTTTCGAAACAAAACATGCCAAAAGTCATAGACAAAACAAGGGTAGCACATACACAAGTCGTGGCCGAATTTTATAATAAGTAGGATTACATGTTTCAATCAATTTCGTTCATTAAGAATGATGGAAACATCACCATAACCTTCATGTAGACATATGAACATATAATCAAATTATTAGTTCAAAAAGATTCAATCTTTAGACAATTTAGACCATTGGAATCAAAGACACACATGAAACAATTCAAGAACAATGCAAAGATCACATTTTTAACTGAACAAAAGTACCCTAACTTGTGGATAGTAAAACAACAAGCTCTGATACCACTTGAAAGAAGCCTTTGTAGGCTATGAACACGAAAAAGTGAAAAACAAAAACTTCTCATGCGGAAGAGACAACCTTTGTCACCCTCACATGTTCAACCCAAGATACATGCAATAAACATATTAGGGATTAAAGACAATACCTCTGTTCGAATTAAAAACTCCAGATCAAAAGCGTTCTTGATCACCACTCGAGACTTGAAACCACAAGTCCTCCAATGAAAGTCCACGCCACCTTGTTATCTTATAAGAGAAGAATGATTCTTCAACACCCAAGTTCATTCAAGAGAGGTTGCTAAACACTCAAGATAAGTGGCAAGAGAGAGTGGCGGCTATGGTGAGTTCAAGAAAGAGAAAGAGAGGTTGTCACACTTGTATGTATTTTTGGCTAGGGATTTTGGATAGATGGAAATAAGAAAAATGTCGCATAAAAATAAGAAAAAGAGGGAACTTAATGCGACGACTAACCAACCCCTTAATTAGGTCAAATAGGCACCCCATCACATCCCAATCATATTGGGTAGTTTCCTTAATTTTTATCTATTCAATCCAATGATAGATTTTCTTAATTTTACTCAATCAATCTAATTAATTAGTTTTTTTAATTTGGGTCAATCAATCTAATTAATTGATTTCCTTAACTTTGGCCAATTAATCTAAATAATTGGTTTACTTAACTTTAGTCGATTAATCTAATTAATTGGTTTACTTAATTTTAGTCATTTTCCTTAATTTTCTCTTTTGTCATTAAATCTAATTTAATTACTATATTTAAATTTAAATTTTAAATTTAAAATAAGAATTCAAAATATATTTTATTAATTTAACATTTAAACTAATTATGTTGTGTCATGGATCAAGTTCCACTTGGCCCATGATGCTACATTCCCTCTCTTGGCCCAACATATGAGCTTAATCAACTCAGGCCCATTAACCTTTACTAAGCCCAAACCATATATGCTAGAATTCAAGACAATTTAAGGTATTTATGTGTGACTCATCAGGCCCAACATAGCCATTGACATAAATGGGCTTGGCCTATTGGCCCCAATCCATTTAATGATAACACAGAACACTAGCAATGCTTTATTTCCCCAAAGCTAGTTGAGTTCATCGAATGATCAATCTGTTATACCTATTTGGTTACCATGTGTACTGTCCTTTTGTCTCGGTTCTCCATCCCAATGACCTAGGGCAAGGAAACATATCAACCCTTGTGTTCTTGAGTTAGCATTTTTCGAAATAGGGAATCTTCATTTACGGACTCTAAAGAACAAGTCATATCATGACTCCTTTACTATACATAGATTCTGAGTCCTGTAAATGCCATCCCGGTTTCATCGATCTACGAATACCCTAATCTCTCACAGGGATTGACGAATCTCTTTAGCTTGTCATACAAGCCTTGAGTCCTTAGGGCTTAACCAAGAGTATACCTACGAGTCTTCATGTTTCAGGCATGCAAGGTATACAATCAAAGCAAGCCTTCAAGAACACAGGTTTATGTGATAACATCAAGTCTAAGGAAAGACATACTCAAATAATAAGAGACACTATCTATTGATACTATCTGTGAGATTTCCCTATAGTGTCTCTTAGCGGGTCAGTTCAATGCGAGCTATTCTCCAATAAGTCCACCCATGAGTCATCTAAGACATCTCTATGTGTGCATCTCACGAGATTTCTGCCTTGCATCTTCATGCAAGTAGCTAAGTCATGCTATTCTTACCAAGATCACCAATGCCCATTCTTGGTGTCTCTAGACTAGGAACATATTTTTGGCAATAAATGTATGGTGTCATTGAGTCCTCATGATTGTGTGATCCCTATGACAGATCCTCAACGTGACACTCATTATATTTCAAGAGCTTTATCCAGTTACTCATATTCAATATATATAAACGTATAATATTTTAGACAAGCAATGTGAAACAAGATAAAGAATGCTTTTCTTCATTAATTTATTCATAACAATAAAAAAATACATAAGTCCATCTGATTCTCAGATTATCTCTAAGACACCTATATACTAACATCCCTCCCTCGAGCTAATAAGAACAGTCGATTATCCTTATGGCCAAAAGTTTCACGATCCCAACCAGTAACTTGTTGGGAGTAGGGGCATCCAAGCTTGCCCAACCAGACATTGTAACTGAATTCTCGAATTGAGGGTAATAAGACCCAAAAGTGTAAAGGTCTCCAAACACCCGTGAAGTTGGGAGGTTATTACTCGTGTGCTTGAAAGTTGTAAGATTTTCAAGCTTTCAAAAGCTTGGAGATTGTAAATGTTTGTCAAGCAACCGTGAAAATAGACCAATAGTAAGAATCATTTAAACGACTAACAATATGGACGTAGATTACAAGTTGTGGTGATTGAACAAAGATAAATAGAGTTTACAATCTTCTTAACCCTTACTCTTTATTACTAATACTTTAATTGCTTCCTTGATATCTTGTATGTGAAAGAATAAGATGTGTAATTGTGACAAATTATATATTATGAGTTGTTTGAATATATTGATGATTATTTCATAGATCAAAGTTTTATTGAAATGTCAACTTAGAAATAAAAGGAGGCTTTTGCAAGAATGTTGTATTGATCAATTCATCCCTTGTGAATATAGAGGCCACATTCATAACAAAAGAGGATCTGGTGTTTTATTTATTATTTGTAGGAATAAAATGGATAATTTATGCAATTTCAAATGATATTAAAATTAACTTAAAAAATTATAAGGGGAATAACTAATAAAAAAAATAAGATTAGGAGGTAAGTATTTTTAAAGTAAATCACATATGAATTATTTCAACGTTATCCTCATAAAATAAAAAATATATTATGGCTATTAAGATGTTTAAGCTAGATATTTTTATAACAAAATTGATTATTGAATTGAACGAATATTTCAATTTTAAATGTATAAATAGTTAAAGGAGCAATATTTTCTTATACCGGTGTAAAAATAATAAATTTTACCCTCAATATTAACTGTTAATTTTTGTAAATCTGACAGTTATAATTTATTTGAAATTAATAATTAATTAATGAAAATAACTCAATCAATTACAATTGTTTGATAGACAATATCAATGATTAAGATTGAGTGTTATATTTTTCAATATGAATCTGACTTAAAATTTACAACTCATATCATTAGATATATCTACCCAAAAAAAAAGTTCTTTAGATATAATGCACTTGAATACATATTAATATACTTAACTTTTTAACCAATATATATATATATAATCATTAATCATGTGTTTCTTCATATTAAAAGAGTTTCAACTTTTTATATAATTATTATTCTAATCAAATTCTTTTAATATGTAAGAATATATAATTACATGGTAATATAAGCAATTAAAATTAAATTCTACAAGAAATTACTGATGCCAAGGGAAAATTGGAGCCTCTATGACTGGAACATGCATTCAAGAGGAACATGTCAATGGGCTCTCGGCGTGGGTGGCGATGAGGTGTCGTTTTGAATGCTACAAGACAAGGTTTCTATTTTAAAAATAAACAATCAGTTAAAAAATTATGCGTCTGCATTGAAATTATACGATATGAATTATATATTCTGAGGATATATACCATGAACTCATGAAGAATGAAAAATGTGAACCGGTGAGTCGAATTGGGTTCACGTGTGTTTAGAAAATAATAAACAATAAAGCTAAGGAAAAGAACTTCTGGATGCTTCAAAGTGTCCATTCAATATAATATTAGTTAAGAAATGTCTATTCTTGACCAAAAGGTGTGAAAGTTTCATTTTCAAACTAGTTTCTCAAAACGACAAAAGAACAGAGAAATAATAATCCCAAATAATCATTTTAAGATCAAAATGGCTCAAGACGACATTGAACTGTTGGTTTGTTTAAAAAGGAATTCTTTACAATGAAACTCTCGCAAACCTTGAGTTTTTGCAAATGTAATGAAAGTAAATATTTTTTCAAAGCAAATAGTAAGAGGTTACATCCCTTATATCAAAGCAAAAGTATTTTCAAAAAAAAAAAAGTAGTTTCTAGGTTCATCTATACGAACTTTAGAATCATATATATATTTTAGGGAAATATAATTATCATGTTACATGACACAAGTTACATCATGTTATAGAGACAAAGTTGGTGGGGTCCACTGTTTATTTTGTTTTTTGTTTTTTATTTAAACAGTGGACCCCACCAATTTTATCTCTACAACATGATGTAACTTGTATCAAGTAACATGACCAAATACAATCCCTATATTTTAAGGATTACTTTAATATTGAACCACGCCTTTGCTTCTTGATGTCTTGTCCACGTTGATCCCAAGAACAATATTTATAAAATTTGGTTGTTCTTACTGTCAATTATATCTTCTAGAAAGTGTCAATTATTATTGCAGTTGAGAGGAAGGTTATTCTTATTATCAAAATTTTTTATTACTAACTTATTATTTATTTAATTACCATTGAATTAAAGAGAGAGAATACTAAAAAATTTTTGAAAAAAGAGAAAATATTGATCCAATGATGATTAGATAGGTAATGATCAGTTAGTAGTAAAAGATTTTAATAGTAAGAATATCTCTTCTCTCAGTTAATTACAATATCTTAAATCCAATTCTGACATTATCTATTTTATTTTTGACGTGTACATGGGTTAAAAAAATTATCAATTAAAAAATACTTCACATACTAACTATCTACGAAGGAAATCATGACTGTAATATTACTCTACGTCTTTATATTAAAGAAAAATGACCCAGCACTGCTTTTTACCCTAAATATATATAGTTGCACTTGCATATTTGAAAAAGAACGAAAAGAAATTTCTTTGAAGTTACAATTTTATGACGACCATATGTTAATTTGAAGTCATTCTTCCAGCAAAGGAGCTTGGGAAAATGACCAAAGCCTAATGATGCATGCTCATTGCTCTTTTTATTGGTATATATTAAGGAAAAACATTTTCTTATGTTGCATGAGAATTAATTCTCAACCTTTCGATTTGCATGTAATTTTTTTTTTAATAAATATGGAACTCACCATTAATTAAGTCACAACATAAAAATTCAATTCTCTTAAAATCAAATCCTATATATTAATCACCCACGCAAAGCATGTGTTTTGAAAAGTGAGAACCTATCTTTCCTCTTCTTATTATAGCTTGGAGTAGGCTTGTAGCTTGTCTATAAGATGTATACATCTCGCAATATTTCTGATATATATGCATTATAGGATTAAGGAAATGTTTGTTTTACAAAAACTGCTTTGAAGTTACAATTAATGAGGACCAAATGTTAATTTGAAGTCAAAATGAGCCAAACCTAATGATGCATGCTCATTGCTCTTTTCACTGGTATATATTAATCACCCACGTAAAGCATGTGTTTTGAAAAGTGAAAACCTATCTTTCCACCATCTTATTATAGCTTGGAGTAGGCTTGTATCTTGTCTCATAAGATGTATACATCTCGCAATATTTCTGATATATATGCATTACAGAATTAAGGAAATGTTTGTTTTACAAAAATCTTCTCCCACATAACACACAAAAACCTAGATGGGTGATGAATGGAAGAAAATTTTGGGTACTCCTGCTGTTGTATATCCATAAAAAAAATTATGACTTAAAAGAAATTATAAAGAAAAGCATGTGTTAAAATGAAAAGAAATTTTTTTTTTTAATAAAAAAGAATATCGAGTTCGATACTCTCATAGCATTAAATTTTGTTTTGATGAATTGGGTCAGAAAAAAGAGAATAAATAAATAAATAACAAAGATGAAAGTTTTGTAAATATTATTAAAATACATGTCTATAAAATAAATGGAACTCAATATTAAAAAAATTGGTTGCAGTTCGCATGCGCGCGCACATTTATTGTCAATATCGAGGCAGGCAATAATTTGGGCGTCACATTGTTTATGGGGAAAAGGTTGGAACAATAACCATTTTGTCATGTTTGGACAAAAAAATTATCAGACTGTCACGTCAACAGTAAATTTTGTTAAAATGTCACGCGACATAATTTGCTACACAGTGTAGCGAATTATGCATGCAAGTAATTCGCTACACAATGTAGCGAAATATGCCACGTTAGAACCAAAAATGCCACATGTCAAATTTTATATAGCGAATTTCTCAAAATTTGACATGTGGCATTTTTGGTTCTGTGCATTCTGACGTGACATATTTCGCTATACTGTGTAGCGAATTACTTGCATGCATAATTCACTACAATGTGTAGCGAATTATGCCGCGTTGTCGGCGTGGCAGTCTGGTAATTTTTTTTTCTAAGCGTGGCACTTTGGTCACTGTTCCGAAAAGGTTTATCATGTTGAAGGAATTCTACAATTGTTTTTTTAATTATCTACCAAGCATAATATATAATTATAATATTAAAATTAACGAGAGAAATTTTTTTTATAATATTTTAACTATGTATTATCTTTAGTACATAGTTAAAAAAGATTGCAAAAATTCCTACAATATAAGAAAAATTGATGAAGTCCACATTAATTGTCTCTATAACATAGGATAAAAAATTTCCAGCAATATTATACTTGTTTTTCCCATAAAAAATATTAATTACCACGAGTTTCTTCCTGTGTTGTTTTATTGACAAGAGGATGGCCTTGCCTGGACTATCCATCTCATCCCAAGATTGCCATATTATACATTGCACCTTACCTTGGAACCTCAGCTGTCACTTTAACAACAAAAGTATTTCAATTTTGTCATGAAACATGTGAATTTTGTGCTGTTTGTTTGTTTTTTTTTTTTTTGTTGACTAATTTTGTTCTGTTTTATTTGAATATGAATTTGATTTAAATGTTGTATTATAAAAAAACATATTTTCATAATCTAACTTTTTGTTTTAGTTTTAAAATTTGTCACATAATTGAATTGCTTTGTAAATTAGTCATGTAATTAAGTTATTGAATTATTTTTTTTTATAAAAAAAACTACCTATATCTTCCTACCTGTTATTTCTATTAATATTATCACTTAGTTGAGTGACAAAACGTAATTGGTGCGATGTAAGATAACATGTTAATAGTATTAAAAAAATGACCATCAAGAAAATATATTAGTAATTTAATAAATTTGAAGATTAATTTAGAATGAAATAAAACTTAGAGGATGAATTTGAAAAAAAGAGAGGATATAATTAAAGTATTTTTTGTAAAAAAATAAAAAATAAAACTAAATCTCACATTATTATATAGTACCTAAAGTTTTTCGCGTATTGTAAAAAAAACTGTATCTTGAATAGTGGCTCTATATGATTTATATAAGTGAGTTAATTTAAATGCTATATTATTATATGATTTTTATTGATAATGAAATTTTTATATAATTGGCAAATAGTATAAAGCGTTTTATATATAATGTTATCGAATCCTATAGTTCACCTTTTTGAGAAAGATAATGTTCAAATTTAATAGCTTTTTTTAAGAGTAGCCTTAGGAATTAGATTAGATATCTTTCCGTAACTTTTAAGTAAAAAGAGAAAAAGAAAAAAACTGATTAATAGCTTAAATAAATATTTACGAAATTTGTTATGAATTTTCTAGCTTAAGAGGGTGTATTGTATTGAGATTTTAAAGGATTGTTTTTGGACAAAAAAATCTGTTGGTATTCAATTAGGATTTTAAAAGATTATTTGAGAGTCCGTCCAAATCCGGTGGTATTCAATCAGTATTTTAAACAAAGGAAATAACCTAGAAACAACAACTCAACAATATTCTAATATATTCTATCTAAAAAATAGCAGGTTTTTGAGCGATTTTTGAGAGTTTAGAAGTTTAAACAATAATTTTTTAAGCTATGAGCCTCGATTTTTTTTTTTTTTTGCATAAAAAAGTGTGATTTTTGTATTAAAAATAACATAAAATAATGTGAAAACAACAGAGGAACAAAAAACCCCAAACCAAAGAAGGATTGAAATTTTCATAATATGAACCTTATGTTTCGTAACAATATATTCATGAACGATATTCCTTTGCTATAGAAAACGAGAAGATTTATCATGAACTTTTACGATTTCAATGTATAGATTGAAAATAATTTGAGAAATTTTATAAACTTTCATGCAATAAAACCCAGAACTTTAGATTCGAAATTTTCTTAGAATATTCAATGAAAACATACATATGATATATGGTTAGAAAATTCTCATCCCATAAAATAAAAACCCCAAAGTTTCTAAGATCAATAGCAAAAAATTTCAAACTAAATTTTATCATGAACTTTAGGTTTTATATGCAAATTTTAGATTATTTTAATAAATAAAAAATTATGAATCTTATAATCATAAATGCATAGCTCTGATGCCAAATGAAGAAGATAATTTTAACCCATTGGTCAAACCCAAGAGCAGAAATGAGAAGATACTAATGCCTAGAAGGCTAGTATAGATATGTGGAGAGCTGCTTCTTAGTAGGATATCAAGTTACATCAAATTATTGATTGCGAAAATTATATTAGAGTTTACTTTTTTTATTAATATCATTGCATTTCTTTGCTATTTTTTATTGACTCTTGTAATTTTGAATGTCTGTTAAAAATTCATATATTTTTAAAATCTTATAAATTCATATTGTTCTTTCAAATCTTATAAATTTTATGAAAATCCTTTAAAATCCAATCTTATAAAATCTTGATTGTAAAAAAAGTCTTTAAAGTCTTTAAAAAAGTCTTTAAAGTCACTATAATTATAAATAGTCTTTTAAAATCTATAAGATTTTTTTATCTCAAAATAGTCTTTTAGAATCTTAATTCAATAAACTCCCTTAATTGTACTTCTTGTTCATTAAATATTAGAGTAAACACCATTTTTGGTCCCTGGCAATATCTACAAAATCTTTTTTAGTCCCTGGCAATAAAAAAGGACCAATTTGGTCCCTAAAATTATGAAAAAGGGCCACATTAGTCCTTATGTCAACTCCTCCGTCACTAACGTGGCCCTTTTTACATATTGTTAGGGATCAATTTGGTCCTTTTTTATTGTCAGGGACTAAAAAGGATTTCGTAGATATTGCCAGAGACCAAGAAGGGTGTTTACTCTGAATATTATGACTAATGTGCGTTTTTTATCCCTCAATGATTTTTCCATTAAATTTAACTTTTTATTTTCTTAATCAATAAATTAAGTCGTTGTGTTTATCGAAAAAAAAGTCGTTTTGTTAGTTTTCTCTACTTAAAATCAGTGTTTAAAAACCGACCCGGCAATCAACCGGACCGAGGTCAGGGGTCACAGGGTCATGAGTTCAACCAGGGGTCACTTCGCTGACCCGATTTTATATATTAAAAAAATATAAATATATATTCTATATGAAAAATTTAAAAAAAAAATCAAACCACCAATCATTAAAGATTCAAAATATACTTAACATAATTCAACCAATTATATCTACAAATCAATATTCACAAGCTAATCAAATTATCAAAGTATAAAACACATTCCAATGGAGTTAATGAAAAATTATATCATCAAACTCAGGCCCTTCTTATTTTTCTCATGCACCTATAATAGTATGTGAAAGGAAATTCCTTACCCACTAGATAATAGCAGAGGAAATGCGGCGACACGAAAAATTAACGGTGGGAAAAAAAGAACTAACACGGTGGAGGAGATCACTGAAACAGGAAGATTGAGTCTGAGTCAGGGAGAGAAGATCGAAAGAGAAGAAGAAGAACGATTCAGATTTCAGACCTAGATCTAAATCTAGGCAGCAACGAGTTTTTGTTTTTGTTTTTTTTTTACACATCAAATGACTTCATTTTGTGTATAATTTTTTTTTTTAAAAAAATGCAGTGACCCCTCTGACCCGGGAGTCAGGGTTCAACCGGGGGATTTCGGGCGTTAGAAGAGTCAATGTGCAAGTAAGGTCTAACTACTAACGCAAACTCTCAGAGAGAGGGGATCAGTGACCCGGAGGGGTCGATCCCGAGGTGAGACGGGGTTTTAAAACACTGCTTAAAACTCGTCAAATCCTCAATTTTTACTCAAATAATTTGATAAGTCCAAAATTTGTAAATTTGATGAAATTTTAAGAATTTTGTGAAAAGTGCTGTTAGGGTTTCAAAGAGGGAGAAATTTTGGAACTTTTTAATTTAGGGTGATATTCCATATTTTGATTAATGAGTTTTAGTGGATTTAATTTTTTGAATGTTTTAAGTAAAATAAAATTAAGAATTTATTATTATTTTTTAGATACCAACCAAACTACCAAAGTCATAAGTCTTTCTCACCAAAAAAAAGAGAGTCATAAGTCTTAGGACTTGACTACTCCAATTTTGACTTTGAACCTCTCCACAATTTAAGACTTTAACATAAAAGAAAATTGATAAAAGAACTTAGAATTAGTGGTATAAAAATTAAATCGAAATTTTAATTCAAACAAAAGGTTATTAAATGACTAAAATCCCCCACTAGCAATAGTAAAAGAAATAAAAGTAAGCATACCAAACAAGAAAAAAAAAGAAAAAGAAATAAAAGTATATTTTTTATTTTTATTTTTTATTTTTTGAGATCATCTCTATTAATTTTTAACTACTTTGTATTATTATTTTTCACTAATCTTTTGTTGGTAATAAAATGAAAACAACAATTGATTGTGCCATATAATTCCTTATGAAATCGAATTCTTTCTCGCAAAAGAATCATGGTATTATAGAGAGAAATATAATTTAATTACAAAGGGACCTTATAGTAGGGGTGGCAATTTGGGTTGACCCGTCCCGACCCGCCAAAAACGGGGCCGGGCGGGTTGACCCGCCAAATATATGGGTTGAAAAAATAAACCCACTCCGTTTTATGGTGGATTGGCGGGTCAACTCATCAACCCGTCAATTAAAAAAAATAATTAAAATTCAAAATTAAATTATATTTTTTGAATTTTTCTAATATTATTTTATTTTATTTCACACTTAATTCTTTATGTTTTTTTAGTCTCAATCTTAAATGTATACAAATATTTGTCAAACATTCTTTAGAAATTTATAGATAACATTTGTCATAAATAAAATTGTTATTCTTTATTTTTTTAGGATGTACTAAGATAATTTTTTTTTTTGGATATTACAAAAATTTAAGGACTAATGAAATACTACTTAATTGTAAAAAAAAAAAAAAAAAATTATATCCCGGCGGGTCAACCCGTACCGCGGCAGGTTGAACCCGTTTTGATCCACTTCTAGGCAGGGCGGATTGAGATGGGTTGGTGGGTTCAAAATTTCAACCCAACCCGCCTCATTTTGGCGGGTTGACGGGTTGATCCGCCAAGCTCAACCCATATTGCCACCCCTAGCCGGTTTACCATTTACGGTAAAAGTAGTTTTTATATATCTCTTTCTTTACCAGAACTCCCTATTATGTTAACAATAGAAAAAATCTAAATCCCTTCGTGAAATTTTTTGTTGATATAACTTGTGATAAAATGTCACTTTTTTCAAAAGCTTGTTAAAAATCCTTATTGCAAGTAAAAAACTGTAAGTACTATATATAATAACTATTTAATATTTTTATGTCAAAAATATTGTTTAAATAAAACATTAAATGTTTTATTCTTTTTAATAAAAAAATTGTAATAACCAAAAGCTTAAAAGAGAGTATGTTATTGTATACTATTATTTGAAAGTCATTCTTAGACTCTAATCCGCCCCAGAAAAACGAACCCAATTCCACCCCATCTCAACAAGACTACTAGTGTTTAGTCCATAATATATGGCTCAACAAGTTGGGCTTCAAGGTGAGCCCATTCGAACCTTCAAAGCCCATCATCACCTCGCAAACGCAAGTACCAAAAACATTGGTTTTATATTTCCAATTTCGTCCTCTTCCTTCTTCGTTTGCAAACAAAAACCCTAATTTACACACACACAGAGACAAAAAAACCGAATAGCGAGCAATGCCACCGAAGGGAAGGACCCTAAGGGGCCGTTTGCTACACGGATTTTTTTCTGATTTCTGGAAAACTGAATTTTTTTAAATTTTAAATTTTCAGATATTATCATAAACTGAATGTAAAAATTATATTTTTGAAAATCAAGATTTCCTGACAAATAAAAATTTCTCGTGTACCAAACGTCCCATAAGAACGATGTTCTAAATATTCAATTCCAAATATTAAAATAAAATTAAAAAATAATATTTCATACTTTATTAAAAATCATGTTTGTTGACGTATTTGGACAACCATTGTAGATGGCAAGCATCATTAATGGCACTAACCATGTCCTCTGTGACTTCCAACCACTGAGACTATAGGTGTCCTTCGACCACGTCCTTCAACCACTGCCATCAACTACTGACATAATTGGAATCCTCCAACCACTGTCATTATTTGAATCCTCTAACTATAATTGTTGCTGACATCCTTCAATAAAATTTCAATTCTAATTCAGAACTGTGATTTTAGGGCGTGTTTAATTGTGTTTTTCAATTATAATTGTGTTTTGTATAATAATTAATAAAATATATATTTATTTATTTTTTAATTTCGAAACTTAAAAATTAAAATACAAAACAAAAATAACTTAAATATATTCTCTAAATTTGATTATAAAATCTAAAAAAATAAATATAATTTTAAAACTATTTTTATAAAATAGTCCTTATTAAACTTATATTTTTCTTCTGAAAATCAAAAAACTGTGTTTGAAAACAAAATTCAAATATGCCCTTACATATTTAATTTTTCCCAACATAAAATTTAAAATTGTAATCAATTAAAATTATAAAATATGGTACTAATTTTATTATTGAAAGGTACCCTAAAATAACAGCATATGAGTCATTTTAGGGTTGTGGGTTCAATCAATGGATTGGATTAACTTTAATATGGTATTAAGGAGGTCCAGGATTTTATCAGTCTTAACCCAAGACGCACCCCAGACAAAAAAAGGGCCGTTTCGATATAGCATGTACTGACTTTGCACATATCTTAGAGGGAGATAAAATTTATTTGATCTTAATTCCTAAGGCAACGACTATGCTAGTTATTTAATTTCATCCTTGGTGATCATATTTCTACCAAACATCTAGAATTTGCAATTATTGACCTTTTTGTGTACGTTCCTATAGAATATAACTCATCTAGAATATATGACAACTGTTAAATGGTAATCCAGCATAATTAGGACGTTCGAGTCTAAACATATTGAATATATTTTTTTTAATAGAAAACATATTGAGTATCTTAACTTTCATTAAAAATATGGTAACTTAGTTGGCAGCTAAGCTCCCGAGGGATTACTTGGTGCAGAGATCAAACCCTGCCTCAAGCAGTTTCTTGGAAAATCTCTGGGGGCCAGAGGATAAGCCAAAAAATCTTCGGTTGGGGGATTAGTCTCGTCCTTTCTCCAGTTGCGAAGCTTAGTGCACCCACTGTTACAATGAGGGGCTAGCCCAATACGTTATCTGTAATAAGCTCATACGACGTTTTTTTGGGGCGAAAATTATGGTATTTTTATAATTTTAATTTATTTCACGGTTATTATAGTCTTTATTTAATTATAATTTTCTAATTTTTTAATCCCAAAATGATATTATTTTGAAAGTAAATACAGATAAGTTATCTGGATTAAGTGCAAAAATATTTTTATGAGAAAACATATAGTGAAATTATAGGAATAAAATAAGTAGTGTAACAGAAATAAACAACGCAAATATTTGATGGAGGAGAGAAAAAGGAGGGGTTGCTGACTTTTTCTTTTCGCTCTCTAACAGGCAACTAATTCATTTAAAGGGTATGGGCTATTTGGACGGCTGGCCTTGAATTATGCACTGCACACGTTTGTGGTTCCTTAATGAACACCCTCAATTTTCTTGGAACCTTCCCAACAAGAATATGTCAAGAATCACTTTTGATTTTATACACCACGTGTACATTTGCCACCAATATAGGGTCTTTCTTCAGATATTTCCTCCTTATAACTCGTGATTTGAGCTTCCTATTCTTAGCTTCCACTTACCTTTATATATACACAAGGTCATTGGCACATCACAATTACCATAACCAATAAACCATTCTTAATATTCCTCTTAAGTTCATAACCTATCCTAAACGAAAACCCCATTTTTCAAGAGACTTTTGTCGGAAACATATCTCTATCTCTCTTCTTTCTAGACTTAGGAGGAGGAGAGAAAGTCTTTTTCCATTTCAAAGGTTTGTTACTCACTCAAGGGAGCAAAACTCAATTGTTATCAAATTCAACAATTAATGGCTAAGGGAATCAGAAACCTAAGTTCTTGGATGGAGGTTGCCCCAGCACCCATAATTTTCCCAACGAAGCCTTCTAATTCACCTGCTTTGGAGACCATAAGAGAAGAAGTTGCTGAGGAATCCGATGAAAAATCAGCCATAAAAAGCCTCCTGAAATAGCAAATGTTGCAATATGTTGTCTGATAATTTCAACATGGTAGCCAGAGAGTTAAACCTGTTTTCAAGGTTCCAGCTTATGAAGAGGATCCAGTTGTGAATGTAATCACAAGTACTTTCGCAACAAACTTTGTACAGTGAATTTTGTAAAAATATGTAGTTATATTTTTCTTCTTTCAGGATGATTTTCATCTGTGTATTGCTGCCTTTAGGCAGGAGTTGAATTAAGAAATGGTAACCTGCAGTTTCTCCTATGTGTGGCTCCTAGGAATTTCAACACAAACATGTTAGCTATGGTTAATAGATGCAAGAGATAATTAATTAAAAAGGTTATGCTGGTAAGGTAGATTATTAGGATCCGCTCCGAGAACCACACGTTGTCGGTGCGAGTAAATCCTCTGTCCGGGGAAACATAAAACCTCATGGTTTCTTATGTGAAGTACGAAAAATAGGATCTGTATAAAAAAAAGTACAAAAATCGGAGATAATTAGAAAGATTAAAAAAAAAAAAAAAGATAGAGTAAAAAACCGGTAAGTTGCGGGGGAATTGTCAAATTGAGAGCTGATTCATTAAAAATAGAGGAATATATAGGTGTTCATCAAGATTCAGTAGTGCACCACAATTACCATATGGAGTCCATTAACTAAGTGGTATATTTATAAATTAAATTATTTATAAATTTTTATAATCAAATATTAATCATTGATTTCATTAATTTAATGATTATAATTTATTAAAAATTAATAATTAATTAATAAATATGACCCAATAAATTATAACCCTTAGATTGACAGAAATCAATGATTAAGATTTGGTTACAAGAGTTTGTAAATAATTTAGCTTATAAATATAACCCTTCTTATTACTTTAATATTTTAAGTGGAGATCGAATGTGATATTCATTTGTTATAATTTGGTTGAGCTAGCTGAATCCAAATTTCTTGGTCTTTACTTAACCCGCTAACAATAGGAAAAAGCATCGTACTACGAACATTGTGCAAATTTTTTTCTTATTCAAAGCACTTTTGGGAAGTTGAGCAGTCAAACACGTCATATGACTTGACACATTCAGTTCCATCAACAATACTGATGCCACTGCTCTCTACGTCAGCAAAGTGTGGGAGTTTCATGCCACGTGGCGTGATATGGTTGAGTTCCGTCACATAAGTTGACCGCACCACTCACTTCAAATTAGTGGACACCACGTGTCTAATCGTGTCATAAAAAGTGAAGGCATTAGTATTGTCAACTAAATTGATGACACGTGTCAGTCGCGTCATACACATTGACGGTTCACTTCGATTATACTTCCCCGCAGCAGGTTCCTCCCTATGCATTGGTTTCACTTTTACGAGGGAATATGTAGTGATCTCGGCACACATGTGCCGGGAAGAGAGAGACTGAGAGAAAAAGAGAAGAGAGAGGAGAGAAAAAAGAGGAGAGAGAAGGTGAAAGAAGATCCATGAATCGGGATCCTAATGCATATAGATACAAATGGTCCAATGGGAGCAAGAATCTCCAGGATTTTGCAGTCTTTCTCTCTAAAAACTTCTTCCACTCTCTCTCTTTGAAATTTTTCTCTTCCTTCTCTCTAAATCCCTCTCCTTTTCCCTCTAGCCAAGGCTGCTGCTGCCTCTCTTCTCTCTGCTTCTACCTCCCGTTCGTTTGGCTGCCTAGGTAAGTAGTGTTTTATTTATTTGTTATTTATTTAATTATCTTTTTAAATTTTGTTATTTAATTTAGTTAGTTATTACGAATAAAAACCATAGGATAGAAAATCCTTTTATAGAATATAATAAAAACCCTAGGTTATAAAAATATTTAATAAAATCCTAGTGTAGAATGTGTTTTAATTAAATAGTAATTATACCCTAAGATAGAAATCATATTATTAAGTAGTAATTAAATTATGAAATAGTAATAATTATAATTACTATATAATTAATGTTTTAATTAAATATTAAATATAAATTATGAAATAGTAATAATTGGTAATGTAATGATTAAATAGTAATTATATTTAGTGTTTTAAGTAAAGAATAATCATAATTAAAGAAAGGCTAGGATAGAAACATGTTTAAAAAAATAATTAGTTTTTTCATTACTGTTTTAATAATTGTTTTTATATTATTTAATTATTCATTTATTTGTAAATTTGTATTAGTTAAATGGCTGATCAACAACCCCGCATTGACCCTGGTCCCAAAGAGCAAGGTGTACTCGATCATGTTGTGCAGCGGTTACACAGATTGCAAGTCGTGTGGAACGAGGGACATTTGAAGTCCCTGAGGGTGAGGCGAGCCTCAGAGAGTAGGGCCAACAGAGATGCGCACAACCTAGATGACATCCCCTTGGATTTGCAACACCACCTGATGCGTGCAGGTTTTTGGCACGCGGCTCGCATGAGACGATTACCAGTGTTTTTTTTACATTCCCTTTAATTGTAGTCATTTATTTTGTAATAATACCGATAAAATAGGACCCACATATTTAACTTAATAATTTATTTATTTAGCAGATTGACCATCGGCTTATTACTGCATTGGTAGAGAGGTGGAGACCGAAGACTCACACCTCCCACATGCCTGTTGGAGAGATGACTATTACTTTATAAGATGTAGAGGTCATTCTGGGTTTGGCCACTGAGGGGCGAGTAGTTACCGACTATACGCATGGCAATTGGCGGGATTAAATCCAGCACTACACGGGATTGATGCCACTGGAAGATGATTTGGAGGGCGGGAAACTTAAGATGAGTTGGTTGACCGATCATTGGGTTGAGCACTCAGCTACTCTAGAGGGGCAAATTATTTACACTCATGCTTATCTTATGTGTCTATTCAGAGAATTTTTTATGTGTGAAAAGTCCAGTTCAGTAGTCCTTTATCGATTATAAAACTATTGGGCGGAGACTTTGAGGATTGTCGTACATACAACTGGGGGTCTGCTGTACTCGCCACACTGTTTTGCGAGTTATGTCATGCGACGTCATCTTCGGCCAAACATATTGGCAGTTGTACTGTGTTGTTACATATATGGGTATTAAAATTGCTCCCGACATGACGAAGGCAAAACATATGGTATGCATTAAGAGGTTGCCAACCGATGACCTCATTGGCGACTGCTGATATAATTCCTTTGTGTCGATCCGAAATAAGACATATACCAATCTTATTGGTAATGTACAATCGGATGGATGCCAAAAAATACTCCCACGCTTCCTTGTTTTCACTTTCAAAAACCGCAAAAGCAATTGGCAGCACCTTATTATTTCCATCTTAGGATGTGGCAATCAATAATGTTCCTTTATATTTACCTTACAGATGCGTACCATCCACCTGTATAATTAGCTTGCACAATTTGAACGCCTCATGACATTGACTGAAAGTCCAAAAAACACGTTGAAAAACCCAAACCCCATTAACAACCTGTCAATTGATGACATACAGTTCATCTTGAATATGATAAACAGGTCCCGGGGAAAATTTAACCATATGCATGAACCATCTTGGCAAGAACGCATATGACTCGTCCCAATCACAGTAAATCTTAGCGATTGCCTTCTGTTTTGCCTCCTACGCCTTCCCAAAAACAGAACCTGTTCTTGTATCATGATCACGGGTACCAAAGGTGATGCCTTAACCATGTCTGCTGCCACAATTAGTACATGTGCACATTAGGAAGAATATTTACGTTCACTTATAAACTTAGATAATTATAAAAATTAATAGTTAAAGAATACGTAATACCTATTATGGCCTAAGAAATAAATTCAGAATCAAGCTGTCTGTGATCTTGGGAAAGGATTTTGCTCACACAACTATGTTTACCAAGCCATTTACTAACCCCCCCAAGTGTTGCTATTCTTCGATTTAATTGCTTTTACTCGTCAATTGCAACCTTGTTCATGGTTCAGACATTTCATAGACAACTTGGTCGTAGTACTCTCAATTACTACAACTTCTTGATGTTCCTTCATGCAGTAATATTTTATGGCATCTTGGACATCGCGTTTGGACCCGAACTCTTGTTTCACATACATTTCCTCTCCTATTGTCCATGGACCACGATCTAATCCTCTGACATCCAGTATGTCTTCGTTCGGATAATCACAATTAACGGCCTCGTAGTTTGAAATCGCGTTCCAAAATGGTGTCACATCTGCATTTACGCACATAATAGGGTAGATGCGAAAACGTGGTAACTAATAAAAAATAAAAAGTATTAACATAACTCACTAACTAACCTGAATGTAATCACTTGAAAAAATGTTATGAAATATTATTGATTTGTATTTGAATCTGTACATAGGGGTCTCTATTTAAAGAGACTTCTTGACCTAATTTTGACCTAATGGGCTTGGCCCAATATACAAGTAACGGACTAAATAAATACAAAAAAATGACTACATAATTACTAATAAATGACTACATAATTACTATTTACAACACTCCCCCTCAAGCTGAGGAATAGATATTTATCATTCCCAGTTTGCTAGCAAGTTCTTGAAATCTATCTGAAGGAAGCCCCTTTGTCAATAGATCAGCTAATTGACGCCCAGTGGGAATGTATGGAGTGGTAATCAACCCGCTATCAAGTTTCTCTTTGATGAAATGGCGGTCGACCTCAATATGTTTAGTCCGATCATGTTGAACTGGATTATGAGCTATACAAATAGCGGACTTATTATCACATAGCAGCTTCATAGGTCCCTCACATTTTATTTTTAGATCATCAAGTACAATTTTCAGCCACAGTAACTCACAAATGCCTTGAGCCATAGCTCGAAATTCAGCTTCTGCACTTGATCTGGCGACCACATCTTGTTTCTTACTTCTCCATGTCACCAAGTTACCACAAAGAAACATGCAATAACCAGTGGTAGAACGACGGTCAGTCACGGATCCAGCATAATCAGCATCTGTGTAGACTTCTAAAGATAGATTGCCATCACGTCGGAATAACAACCCTTTACCAGGAGTACCTTTCAGATACTGAAGAATTCTCTCTACTGCCTGCATATGTTTCTCCTTTGGATCGTGCATAAACTGACTGACAACACTAACAGCATAAGCTAAGTCTGGTCTAGTATGGGCCAAAAATATCAATTTCCCAACTAGCCGTTGATATTGTCCTTTATCAACTGGAGGACTCTCCTCTTCATAGCACATCTTGTGATTCTGCTCAATAGGAGTATTAGAGGGTTTACACCCGAGCTTTCCTGCTTCTTTGAGAAGATCAAGAATTTCCTCTGGCTGATAAAGATTCCTTTGCTCGAATGAGCTACTTCTATCCCTAGGAAATATCTCAGTTTCCCAAGGTCTTTGACTTCAAACTCAGAGGCAAGCCGTGTTTGCAGAATCTGTCTCTCCACAAAATCATCACCTGTGATAATAATATCATCAACATATACAAGGAGCACAGTAAGCTTCCCATTTTGGGAGTGCTTGAAAAAAAAAGTGTGATCTCCTTGACTTTGTTTATATCCTAAGGTTATCATAACCTTAGTAAACTTTCCAAACCAGGCACGAGGTGACTGATTCAATCCATACAAGGCCTTTTTTAATTTACAAACTTTATTTTCTCCCTTCACAGAATCAAAACCAGGCGGAATTTCCATGTAGACTTCTTCTTCTAACTCACCATTGAGGAAAACATTCTTCACATCAAATTGGTTTATATCCCAATTGTAATGGGCAGCAAGGGATAACAAAACTCTCACCGTATTCATCTTTGCAACTAGAGCAAATGTTTCTTCATAATCAATGCCATAGGTTTGAGAGTAACCTTTGGCAACTAATCGAGCTTTGTATCTCTCAAGAGTTCCATCAAAATTATATTTCAGGGCATAAACCCATCTGCACCCTACTGTTTTCTTTCCAGTAGGTCTATCAATAACCTCCCATGTTTTATTTTTCTCCAATGCATTCATCTCCTCTTGCATGGCTTGAGCCCAATTCCCATCTTTCAAGGCTTCATGTACTGATTTTGGGATTGCAATAGAGTCTAGTGCTGAAACAAAGCTTTTGTGCTGCACAGACAGATTAGCAGAGGAAACAAAATGGGAGATAGGGTATTGAGTACAAGAGGAAAAAGATTTCTTGGGACATGATCTTTTTCCTTTTCTAAAAGCAATGGGTAAATCATCAGAATCAAGAGTAATGGGTAAGTCATCAGAAGTATCATGATCAGAAATATGAGATTCAGGACTTACCAGTGGTTTAGACGATTGAGATTGTTGCTGAGGCAATGTGGGCTGTGTATCTGTATCAGTCATAGGAGGATCAGTCACAGGAGGATCAGACATAGACACATTGGGAACAGGAACAAGAGGAAGAGACACTGACTCGGGTGAAGGAGTAGACACTGAAGATTCAAATTCAAAGAAGGAAGGTGATGAGTCTTCTAGTGAATTATTCTCCCCCTGAAGATGAGGACCTTGGAAAAAGGACTCAGATTCCTGAAATGTAACATCCATAGAAACAAAAAATTTCCGACTACCAGGGTGATAACACTTGTAGCCCTTCTTATCAGGAGCATATCCAAGGAAGACACATTTAAGAGCCCTAAGATCCAACTTACTGCGATGTTGTTTATGAATATGAACAAAGACAACACACCCAAACACTCGAGGAGGAAGACTTTGCAAAGTTGGAACAGAAGGAAAAAAAGAAGTCATGGAGTGAATAGGACTTACATGATCGAGAACCCGAGTGGGTAGACGGTTGATCAAGAACGCTGCACTAAGAATGACATCTCCCCAATAGCATTTGGGTACATGTGTTTGAAACAGTAAGGCACAAGCAACTTCAAGAAGGTGACAATTTTTTCTTTCAGCAACCCCATTTTGTTGAAGGGTGTCTACACAAGTAAGTTCATGAATCATACCTTGATTTCGTATAAATTGGGAAAAATTGTGATTAACATATTCAGTACCATTATCTGTTCTTAGTCTCTTGATTTTTCTACCAAATTGGGTCTCAACCATTTTATAAAATTGAAAGAACAGATGTGGTACCTCAGACTTTTCATGCATTAAGTAAACCCAAGTTACACGAGTGCAATCATCAATAAAAGAAATAAACCATCTATTTCCAGAAGCATGAGGGACTTTAGAAGGACCCCAAACATCAGAATGAATAAGATCAAAATGTTCGACACTCTTAGTACTACTAGAAGGAAAAGACACACGATGATGCTTAGCAAACTCATAAACATCACAATGAAAAGACTCAACAGGCTTAGATAAAAACAATGACGGGAATAAAGACTTGAGTAAACCAAATGGAGGATGTCCCAAGCGCTTATGATGAAGCCAAATCAAAGAATCAGCAGTTGATTGACCATGAGACATCAAGATGTGATCTGTTACTTTATTTGCGGGAGATTGTGACACCAGATAGTACAACCCACCTTGCTCTTTAGCACTACCAATCGTCTTCCCCGTGGCGAGATCCTGAAAAACACAATGGGTAGGGAAGAAGGTTACAGTACAATTCAGATCTTTTGTAATTTTATGAATAGAAAGAAGATTCGTGGAGAGTTTAGGAACATAAAGAGCATCTTTAAGATGTAAGGACTGCTGTAAGTTTATGTCACCAGAACCCGCAACTGATGTATGTGAGCCATCAGCTATGGCTATAGTATGAGTTCCAATGGTAGGATGATAAGAAGCAAATGAGTCAGCACAACAAACCGTATGATCAGTAGCACCAGAATCAACAACCCAGGAATGTTTAAAATCATTACATGAAGAAAGGAAAGAATGAGTTTTGGGGCTCATACCAGTCAAAGCCAAAGCACTTGTATCAGATGGCTTACTCAGATAATCAAGGATGGTTCGGAGCCGTTCTAACTCATCTAGACGAAATACAGGTTGGGTCTCATTAGGTGCAGGAGTTATTCCAAAGGAAGTAAAATGCGCTTGACCACGCATCCTTGCCATCTTTTCTAAGACAGTTTGCTTTCCATGGAGGCGAAAGCATAAATCCTTGATATGACCTGTTCTTTTACAATAAGAACACCATCGATCATCTCTCTTAGGTTTAGAAGATGCACCATCATAAAACTTTGTAAAGGAACTCATTTGAGAAGAGGCCATACTGCACAAAAAACAGTCAACGAAAAAGGTTCTAAGAAGCCAAAAAATTCGGAAAAAATACCAAACGATGTCCGATCTGAGAAAACAACACAGATCCAGAAAGAGAACAAGGAGACGAGAAGAATGGTGGTGGTCCGGTCCTGAAACACCGCCGGACGCGCCTCCACGCGCCGGAGAAAGCAGCTGCGCGTGGGCTTCACTCTCGGACAAAGAGGCGGCGCGTGAGAGCGCGTGGCAAGGCTTCTCCGGCTGAAATTTTTCCGGTGTGGTCGTCCGGTGAGCACGCACCTGTCTGTGGGTGGTTGCAGTTGAAAAGTCACCGGAAAGGGTTCTAAATGGTGAAGACAGAATTGGTTTTAGGCGGTCGGAGGTGTTTGGGTCGTTTGTGGCGGAGGAACGTTGCATAGAATGATAGAACGAAAAAAAAGAAGGTCAACAGTGGTCCCCTTGGTCCAAAAGGTCTCCGGAAAAAAATTTCCGGTGGCGGCTGATGGCGGCAAGAGGCAAAGAAATTAGGGTTTTGTAAAAAAAGACATTGGGCGCGGAAGCAGAGCCCTCAGGATCGAGAGCTCTGATACCAACTTGAAAAAGGGTTATGAAATATTATTGATTTGTATTTGAATCTGTACATAGGAGTCTCTATTTATAGAGACTTCTTGACCTAATTTTGACCTAATGGGCTTGACCCAATATACAAGTAACGGACTAAATAAGTACAAATAAATGACTACATAATTACTAATAAATGACTACATAATTACTATTTACAACATAATCACAAGTACTTTCGCAACAAACATTGTACAGTGAATTTTGTAAAAATATGTAGTTATATTTTGCTTCTTTCAGGATGATTTTCATCTGTGTATTGCTGCCTTTAGGCAGTAGTTGAATTAAGAAATGGTAACCTGCAGTTTCTCCTATGTGTGGCTCTATATATGTGTGGCTCTAAGGAATTTCAACACAAACATGTTAGCTTTGGTTAATAGTTGCAAGAGATAATTAATTAAAGGGTAATGATTTTCTCCGTCCACACGTTATAATAACTCCTTCCTACATTTACATGGAATTGTGTGTCAAATTTGTTTTTATTTTTCATTTTTTTTCATAAAACAATGGTCCCACCATTTTATTTCAATAGGAGATAAGTTTTTTATTCCTGTATAATAAGAAAAGTTTTCCCCTTAAAAGGTTAAGCTGGTAAGGTAGATTATTAGGATCCACTCCGAGAACCACACGTTGTCTGTGCGAGTAAATCCTTGTCTGTGCGAGTAAATCCTCTGTTCGGGGAAACATAAAACCTCATGGTTTCTTATGTGAAGTACAAAAATAGGATCTGTATAAAAAAAAGTACAAAAATCAGAGATAATTAGAAAGAATAAAAAAAAGAGAGAGTAAAAAACCGGTAAGTTGCGGGGGAATTGTCAAATTGAGAGCTGATTCATTAAAAATAGAGGAATATATAGGTGTTCATCAAGATTCAGTAGTGCACCACAATTACCATATGGAGTCCATAAACTAAGTGTTATATTTATAAATTTTTATAATTAAATCTTAAGTTCTTAAACTTTGATTCCATTAATTTAATGATTATATTTTATTAAAAATTAATAATTAATTAATAAGTATGATCCAATAAATTATAACCCTTAGATTGACAGAAATTAATGATTAAGATTTGGTTATAAGAGTTCATAAATAATTTAGCTTATAAATATAACCCTTCTTATTATTTTAATATTTTAAGTTGAGATCGAATGTGAGATTCACTTGTTATAATTGGGTTGAGCTAGCTGAATCCAAATTTCTCGGTCTTTTCTTGACCCGCTAACAATAGGAAAAAACACTGTACTATGAACATTGTGCAAAATTTTCTCTTGTTCAAAACACATTTGGAAAGTTTTGCCATACTAGAGCAGTCAAACGCGTCACATGACTTGACGCATTTAGTCCATTCAACAATACTGATGCCACTGCTGTCCACATCAGCAAAGTGCAGGAGTTTTATGCCACGTGGCGTGATATAGTTAAGTCCCGTCACATAAGCTGACGGCACCACTCGCGTCAAATTAGTTGACGCCACGTTTCTAATAGTGTCACAAAAAGTGACGGCATTAGTATCATCAACTAAATCGTGTTAGTCACGCCATACACATTGATGGTTCTCTTCTATTATACTTCCCTACAGCAGGTTCCTCCCTATGCATTGGTTTCAATTTTACATTTTGCACTCTTTCTCTCTAAAAACTTCTCTCACTCTCTCTCTGAAATTTTTCTTTTCCGTCTCTCTAAATCCCTCTCCCTTTCCCTCTCTCTAGCCAAGGCTGCTGCTGCCTCTCTTCTCTATGCTTCTACCTCTCGCGTTTGGCTGCCCAGGTATGTAGTGTTTTTTTCTATAAACATGTAGTGTTTTATTTATTTGTTATTTATTTTAGTTATCTTTTTAAATTTTGTTATTTAATTTAGTTAGTTATTACGAATAAAAACCATAGGATAGAAAATCCTTTTATAGAATATAATAAAAACCCTTGGTTATAAAAATATTTAATAAAATCCTAGTGTAAAATGTATTTTAATTAAATAGTAATTATACCCCAAGATAGAAATCATATTATTAAGTAGTAATTAAATTATGAAATAGTAATAATTATAATTAGTATATAATTAATTTTTTAATTAAATATTAAATATAAATTAGGGTACCATAGGATAGAAACCTATTCAGTAAGGTAATTAATTAGTAATGCAATAATTAAATAATAATTATAATTAAAGAAACCCTAGGATACAAAACATATTTAAGAAAATAACGAAGTAGTAATAAAATAATAAAAATAATTATAATTAGTATATAATTAGTATTTTAATTAAATATCAAATATAATTTAGGGTACCCTAGGATAGAAAATTATTTACTAAAATAATTAATTAGTAATGCAATAATTACTTAGTAATTATAATTAGTGTTTTAACTAAATAATAAATATGATTTATGAAAGTTTTTTTTTTGGTAAACTGAATTATGAAACTTTGAATTAGTATAGAAATGATTAAATATTAATTATAATTTAGGGTACACTATGATAGAAATCTATTTAGTAAAATAAATAATTAGTAATGTAATAATTAAATAGTAATTATATTTCGTGTTTTAAGTAAAGAATAATTATAATTAAAGAAAGGCTAGGATAGAAACATGTTTAAAAAAAATTAGTTTTTTCACTACTGTTTTAATATTATTTACTTATTCATTTATTTGTAAATTTGTATTAGTTAAATGGCTGATCAACAACCGCGCATTGACCCTAGTCCAAAGAGTGTACTTGATCACGTTGTGCAGCGGTTACACAGATCGCAAGTCATGTGGAACGAGGGACATTTGAAGTCCTTGAGGGTGAGGCGAGCCTCAGAGGGTCGGGCCAACAGAGATGCGCACAACCTAGATGACATCCCTTTGGATTTGCAGCACCACTTGATGCGTGCAGGTTTTTGGCACGCGACTCGCATGAGACGATTAACGTTGTTTTTTTTACATTCCCTTTAATTGTAGTAATATATTTTGTAATAATACCGATAAAATAGGACCCATATATTTAGCTTAATAATTTATTTGTTTGCTGATTGACCATCGGCTTATTACTGCATTGGTAGAGAGGTGGAGACCGAAGACTCACACCTTCCACATGCCTGTTGGAGAGATGACTATTATTTTACAGGATGTAGAGGTCATTCTGGGTTTGGCCACTGAGGGGGGAGTAGTTACCGACTATACACATGGCAATTGGCGGTATGTAATCCAGCACTACATGGGATTGATGCCACAGGAAGATGATTTGGAGGGCGAGAATCTTAAGATGAGCTGGTTGACCGGTCATTGGGTTGAGCACTCAGCTACTCTAGAGGGGCAGATTATTTACACTCGTGCTTATCTTATGTGTCTATTCGGAGGATTTTTGATGTGTGACAAGTCCAGTTCAGTAGTCCCATATCGATTTATACAATTATTGGGCGGAGACTTTGAGGATTGTCGTACATACAACTGGGGGCCTGCTGTACTCGCCATATTATTTCGCAAGTTATGTTATGCGACGTCATCTTTGGCCAAACATATTGGCGATTGTACTTTGTTGTTACAGAGATGGGTATTAAAATTACACCTAACATGACGAAGGCAAAACATATGGTATGCATTAGGAGGTTGCCAACTGATGACCTCATTGGCGACCGCTGATATAATTCCTTTATGTCGATCCGAAATAAGATATATACCAATCTTATTGGTAACGTACAGTTGGATGGATGCCAAAAAATACTCCCACGCTTCCGTGTTTTCACTTTCAACAATCGCAAAAGCAATTGCTATTGTTGAGTCACGACATCACGATAAAAGAAAAAGAAACAAGGGTTTTCTTCTGCTCCCCCAGAGCAAACTGACTCATCTTCTTGGGGAGGGACTATATCGTAATTATCCAATTTCCCAATGGGAAGGCCGACAACATTATCCGAGCTCATCTCGGAAGTGGTGTTCAAAACCTCGAAGGTCACCCAGGGAAACCAGGATACTAGAGAGGCAGGAGGAGACTCAAAACACGACTCAGCCGAACCCGACTCATCTACAGCTTCTTGGGGGGAAGATGCCATAAATACCTAAAACAAGAAAAAAGCTGAATCAGACGAGAATACCTGAATCAAAAATGCTATCAGATGAATCACTAGAAGATGACGAAGTCGGCATGTCAGAGATCATAATGGGATCATTTGCTTCACCAGATGCCAAAGTAGATTACATAATATCTCCATGTCGGAAACTAGCCAATGTGGACTCGGCCAACGAGTCACATCCTTGCTCGACAAGCTTAGAACTCAGGTAGACACAGGAGTAACAGGGGACACTCCTGGGGATAGGGGACGAATGCGGGAGAGCTCGGATATTGGACAGCGAACTTGGAGGAATCATGGGCTGGCGAGAAAGCTCAGCCTCGGGTTGAGGAAACGGACGCGACGCACATCTGTTTCTAGTGAGACGACCCCTAGCCCGGTTAGATGAAGCTCTACCTCGGGGATGCCCTAACTCCCTATTGGATATCCCGGCCCTTCTCCGAGATCTACCAACACGGCAACCACGAAGCATGGCTTCCCGTTCCTCTTCCTCGGTCCTTGCCATCCCCCAGAGCCAGCAACGGGCACTAAGTGGAATCTTTTTGAAAAACTTAGAATCCTCCTCCTTCTCCCCCTTACAATACAAAGCTGAAGAAGGAGGGTTTTCCCCCCTCATTTGGTCAAAAACTAAAAAATGCGAGGATAGCACAGGGGGGACGAAAAAGACAAAGTGATGAATGTGATAAACACAAGAAAGACAAGAAGTAATGCACAAGCTCTGGCAAGTGCAAACTATGGAGAAACTAACAGAAGTTAAACATATGCGGGACAAACAACTCAAAATTGCAAAGCATGCTACCGAACAAAGGCCAAATGCAGGCACCTCAAAACAGAGGAAATAGAAGGTAGAAGATAAGTGAAATACCTGACAAAAGAGGTGAAGTAGCAGGAGATGGAGAAATGCGGTTGACGCTGACACTCTAAGAAACGCACAGGCACAATGCTCAGAAGGGAAACAAAAGCACGTAATGTGCGATGAAGATTTATATAAGCATGGCTGGTGATCCTGAGGGTTGCGAATGGCAAAGGTCAGGGTCACTAAGGTCTTTGCACGAATAAGTAATAACTGCAACAATCGTGGGATGTAACCGCACGGAAACCACAACACGCAGAAAGCCAAGGGGCAGGGTCAATACTGCCAATTCACTCCAAAAGCAATGATTAGACAATTGAAACGACGCTGCAATAAATGCGCATGAAATGCGAAAACAGCATAGAACGACTGCGACACGGTAAAGCACGCGGGCTGTAGCACGTGGTAAAACGAAATGAGTACAACTCATAAACCAACAAATAAAACAGGATATATACATATGCAACCATTAACCGGGTTCGACACCTGACGCTTGGGGGCAACTCGCCAGCTGAACCATGACTACTAAAGCGCATCTGTTACCCGGTCACTACGCAAACTATCTCGTCGGGTTCATGCAAAACCCGTCGACCAAGTAACCAAAGGCATACAGTCATACTCCATTTAAGGTATGATGCTTGGGGGCAACTGATAAACCTTTGATTTACCATGTTTTTAGACTAAATTATACAAGAGTTATGTAGTAGAATGCATGAAATTCAAGGTTTTACGACATATAAAGCATAAGATAGGAAATTGGGTGGACGTTTTGATAATATTTGCGTTTTGAAGGTAAAACCACAAGAAATGGTGCTAAAAGTGCTAAAGAAATCATGACGAAGAAGTAGCGACTCAATATGGACCAAGGGAAGCCAAAATCTTACAAGTTAAGGATCAGGAAAGCACGCTCAAACGCACAAGAGGATGCTCGAGCGTTTGGAAGCAGGAAAAACAGCCAAACTAGGCACATCAGGACGCTCAAGCGCACACATGCACGCTCAAGCGCCCAAGAATACACAAATCCAGACTCGAGGAGCACGCTCGAGCGCCCAGTAGCACGCTCGAGTGCTCCAAGGCAGACAACAACAGCAATTTCAGCAATTTGACACGCTCAGGCGCACAACAGCACGCTTGAGCGCCCAAACACGTCCCATACAGCAAAGATTCACCAAGATTTGCTGAGATTTAAGAAGATTTGTCCAATTATGATATGGAACTAAAAAGGGAACATATCAAAGCTGATTCCTTAGAAGATTGAAGCAGGATTATAACAAGATTCAAAGTCTTAAATCTGTCACCAATCTACAAGATCTTAAATGCAAAAGGAAACAATTATAAAATCAATTACAAATCTGATACGGGTACGGTGGGAGATGCAATGAAGGATGTGACTTTGAAGATTATAAATAGGGAGCTGGGGGTCAGACCAATACACCAATTCAGAAATTCATTCATCCCCATTCATACTCCAAGGAGGAATCCTGTGCGGAGCGCAGGAACACTGAGGAACCAAGTCAACATCGCACCAATGAAGGCTTAAGGTTCTCTTTTCTTTATTATTTCTTTTCAATTCAGTATGCTAGAGTAGTCTTTTATGTAGTTAAGGGTATATGGAACCCAAATGAATCTTTATGTTTATGAATTAAATTGTCTCTGAATCCTGTTCTTTTTATAATTGAACAAATTATCTGTCTTTAATTCTTTCTATGAGTTTGTTCCTTATAGAATGATTTTGGGGAATTGTATGACAATAGGGATGTTGGTGCATGAACCTTGACTTGATAATTTATCATAATCCTTGTGATCTAGGGATAGACATAAGATAATTGTGCAATCTTGTAATTCTTGATCTTAATGCATGATTTCTTGGGGAATAATCGGGGAACTAGAGTTCTTTCAAGATCACATAGATTTAGGGTAACAAGGAATTGAGCCCTAATTAACTTAGAAAGAATTGATTGGCAGTATATTAAGAAAAGGTTCTTGACTCTTTAATTCATACATAACGAGGATATTGGAGGAAGTCGAAACCTTAACTACGCTTGTTTTAAATTCTTAATCAAACATCATCTTCATTCATTCTTTTAATTCTGAATTTTCATAGTTGCATGATCTTATTTGTTTTTAATTTTAAGTTTTTTTTGAACCACAACTCTCTTCATCTAAATTCTTGATTGTCCAACCAAGACGCAATTAGCGAATTAATGCTTGAAATTCTGATCCTCGTGGGAACGATCTCATACTCCGGTACACTTTATTACTTTCACGATCCGTGCACTTGCCAAGTCGCAACAGCAACCCTCCAGTTGGATTCCAACAACTTAAGCACATCCCTAACCCGGAGTACGAACACGGTTGATGCTCAACCTGCCAATATAAGGAACGAGGAAAAATCGTCCTTGGCATAAGTCACAACTCGGAATACGCATAAATGCTGACATGGAGGGACAACTCGCCAGTTGAATCCCAACTGCTCGAGACTACCCCCAATTCAGAAAAAAGGGATACGGGCAATATATCGCCGGGTTGATGATCAGCCCGTCGAGATAAGGGGCAAGAGTTACCTCACGGAAAAAACTCGAAAAAACGAGAAATATTGCAAAAGTTTGAAAGTAGGAAAAAACATGAACACGTTCAGGAACACGAACCCGAAGAAACATGCACATAAGTTCACCCGGCAACCCGAATATCCAGGTAGTCTGGCTGAGGGGCAACTGTTATGGACCCATATAAGGGGTCCATCAAGTGGTAAGCCCAACAAGGAGCAATCCAAGATATGAATCAATAATAATCATGGATAGATATCCATCAAGGATACTAATCCTAATACGACAGCATAGCAAGCATGCTTGAGCCCTTACCAGAGGCACCAAAGGCCCATCCATACTATCCACAGGCAACCTCTTTAAATACAAGGTAAACCCTAAAGGTACGGTACGCTCTCTCTCTTACTGTTATGCTGTCACTGTGCGTACACACACACCTCATTGGCTAACGCCGTTATAGTATTCTGTGCACAGTGATCTGCTTGACTCAAGGGTATCTTCCCTATAGATACCTTGGAGAGGGCACTAGATCCAAGAGAAACATACCAGCCTATTGGGCTGGACATCTCTGTCCCAAGGACAGAACATAAGGGTCAAGATCATTTTACACCAGTGTAAGTTACACTCTCAATCTTGACCATTGATCTCTCTTATATCTAAGGGCTCCAATTTTTTAGTAATGTGAGCCATTGGATACAAGTGGATCAATACTCAAGATTAAGTGTAAGACTTCTAACTCTTACATTGGTGTAAGAATATCTTACCCTATTATATAATTAGGGTAAAGGATTTCTCCCGTCAATGGAGATAAGTTATCTCTAGTGAACCCAAAACGACGTCGTTTTGGGACGAAAATTAAGGTATTTTTATAATTATAATATATTGCAGGGTTGTATTAATCTTTATCATTATAAATTTTTAAGGGTTCACTTTTTCTACGGTCAATGTAGATAACTTAACTACAGTGAGCTCAAAACGACGTCGTTTTGAGGCGGAAATCAAGATATTTTTGTAATTATAATTTATTTCAGGGTTATAATAGTCTTTTTTATTATAATTTTTTAATTTTTCAACTCAAAACGACGTCGTTTTTAGAGCGAATGTAGATAACTTATCTACATTCACTTTAGAAATATTAAAGCCAATTTTTAATCTTATAACCCCAAAACAACATCGTTTTGAACTTACTGAAGATAACTTTATCTCCGATGACTGAAAAAATATTTTTTTTTATATAATTATATATAATAAATATAATTTATTAAAATTTAACCCGAATCGAAACGGTAGCCAAATTATGTGACTCCGCCACTGCGCTTACCAATCATATATGTCACCTCTCGGAATTTAGGTAGTCTCTTTTAATATATCCATCGGTTCATCTATTAGTCAAATAATATGATTCTCGTTTCCATAACTAAACTTGAGGCCTGTAAGAAAAAAAAAATCCGTTAGCACTTTAACCCGCAGTTATTGGTTAGGTAGAGTTATGCTTGCTTAATTAGATTAATGCCGAAAAAGAAACTCCACTTACTTGGACTGCAATGCTCAAATCTTTAAGCAACCCTTAATAGGTGCACTTGCACTCTTCTTTCCATTTCCACCGTAGATTTCGTCCTCTTCCTCCACTTGCCACGAGAAACATGTTTGGTATTAATATTACTTGACAAAGACTTTATATTAAAAATTGTGATTCATCTTTCTTTACGCGTCGGTGGGGGGTGATGTAATTGACTTGAGTGGTCATCGTTTCCAAGAAGCTGTGCCACATACAAAATAATATCTGAACTAACATTTATTTGCAAGTTTTTAATAATAAATTAAAGATATTATATTTTCTTATGCACATGAGATAAGATATCTCATGTTACACTCACAAACTTAGGTGGATCCCATTGCATAGAAAAAGAGAAAAGAATTTGAAGTGGGTTCCACGTCTTTTTGAGTGTGTAGAAGAGACTTGTTGTCTACTATCACATGAGACTAATATTTTCCTAAATTAAATTATTATTTTTTGAATATCCTTTCTTTATTTTTCTTCGCACTCTTTCTCCAGTATATAGACACGACTTTAGTAGGAGAATCTCCCTAAATCATACGGTCTAATAAAAAAACAATATTTTTCACGTGTGTTTAATTTGCACTTCGCACTTGAGTTTATTATTAGTGGAAACAAGTAATAAAACTGTCTCTTTAAGCCTTATAAAAGGGCAACCCCACTAGCACCCCTCTCATAGCACCTCTAGTGTAGAAAGGGTAACTCAAGTTTCAGTCACACACTTAACTCCAATCATCACCAGACACTTTTCTTAAACTTCATCATTGAAATAAAGGAACTCTACACTCTTGCAGTAGTATTGTTTCAGGATATATACTTGAGTGTTACAGCTAACTTAAGAAGGAGAATAATCTCTATACGTACGTTGGTGCTATGGCAAAGGAAATCAAGTTCTTTGTATCATGTGTTGAGTTTGCACCCCCACCAGTGATTCCCCTCATAAAGGTTTCACAAGCTCCTGTATTAGAAACTATTGCCGAAGAAGAGGGTGAAGAAAACGACGAAGAGTTTGGTCCCCGCTAGCTATTGCTTTCGATATTATATTGTTGTGTTCACTTTCATTTGTTGGGCACAACATGCAATTCGACAATCGACTGAAAGTTTTTGTTGTCAATTTGTGGTATTAAAGTTTTTATTTGTTGATTTGCCTATTTACACGACTATTATTAATTGTGTGATCTAATTTTGGTTACATCTCATCCTCTTCCATGTCAAAACTCTTATAATTCAAACGCGTCAACTGCAGAAATTGATTAATGAATTAAACAAGTTGAAAAAAAGTAGAGTCCCGATTACCGTCTCTTATCTAAATTTAATCTTACGAAATGTTAGTTAAAGGCGGTAAATATAATCTTATAATAAGTATAACCTGCCTCAAAAAGTATATTCAATTTTTTATTTTTCTAAATGAAGGAGGCTAAAATCCCAAGGAAAAAAACAACCAAACAACTCCCCAAAATCAAGGGTCCGGCAAATTCAGAATTACAGATCCATGGTGTAAACTCACTCAATTTGGGCAATTAGTTGATATTTGGATATATTCATACCTATTTATCAATTATCCGATTAGTCCGATTCAAATACTACTTATCAAAACCCAGGGAGAGAGAACTCATAATGGAAAAATATTTTTTGATTAATAGAAACTTAATCAATGAATACAAAAGAGTTAACTGTGAACTTATATACACGTTCACATATAACAAACTCTATAACTGACTAACAAACTAACTAGCTGTGGTTAACTAACTAACTAGTTGTGGTTGATTAACTGACTAACTAAAGATTAGCTAAAGGTTAAGTTAACTGTCAGTGATAACATCCCCCCTCAAGTGGGATGGTGTACATTCACCAGTCCTAACTTGCCAATTAAAGCCTTGAACGGTCCTGGTGACAAATTCTTGGTGAACGGATCTGCCAATTGAGCTGCAGAACTGATTGGAAGCAGATGAATTAATTCCAAGTTGATCTTTCCACAAATTAAATAGCAATCGATCTCTATGTGTTTTATTCTTTCGTGAAAGCTGGGATTATGAGCTAGATGGATTGCTGATCGGTTGTCACAATAGACTGAGATGGGTTTAGTTACTGTAACATGCAAGTCCTGCAAGATGTAACTTAACCATTGTAACTCACAAGTCAGTGTAGCAAGTGCTCTATACTCCGCTCAGAGGAACTCCTTGATACTGTAGTCTGTTTCTTAGACTTCCAGCATACAAGTGAGTCACCTAAGAACACACAATATCCAGTAATTGACCTTCTCGTATCTGAACAAGTTGCCCAATCCGAGTCTGAAAAACCACTTGGTATCAATGTGTTCTTTGATGAATAAAACAAGCCACTGCCAGGAGCATTCTTGAGATATCTAAGGACATGCATAGCTGCCCTCATATGGAGATCAGTGGGGCTCGAAACATACTGGCTGAGCTGCTGAACTGTATGGAAAATGTCAGGCCTAGTGGTTGTCAAATAAAGCACTCTACCTACCAATCTTCTATATTCACCTGGGTCTGCACATGTTTGTTCCAGATTCACGATCCAGTTTTGTTCTAGGCTCCATTGGAGTTGAGCATGGCTTTGGTCCAAGCATGCCTCCATCTGCAATCAAATCGAGTGTGTACTTTCGTTGATTAACAACTAAGCCCTCCGCTGTCCGCAGTATTTCAAGGCCAAGAAAATAGTGTAGTTTGCCCAAGTCCTTGATTCTGAACTCAGCATCAAGGAACTGTTTGACATGAATGATTTCCTCCATACTGTTCCCTGCCAATACTATGTCATCTACATAGATGAGGAGAGCAATGAAAGAAGTGGAAGTAGCCTTGATGAGCAAGGAATGGTCAGCCTCTGATGGCTGATATCCAATCGAAACTAGAGCAGAACTGAGGCAAGAATTCCATTGTCTACTTGCTTGTCTCAGTCCATATAGAGATTTCTGTAACCGGCACACTTGATTCGGCTTAGTAGATTCGAATCCGGGTGGTAAAGACATATAGACTTCTTCATTTAGTTCTCCATGCAAAAATGCGTTGTTAACATCAAGTTGTTCCAAATGCCATCCTCTTGCTGTGGCAACACTGAGTAGGATTCTGATGGTAGCAATTTTTGCAACCGGAGAGAAAGTTTCCAAGAAATTGACACCCTCAAGCTGAGTGTATCCCTTAGCTACAAGGCGAGCTTTGTGACGTTCAATTGATCCATCAACTTTGAGTTTTGTTTTAAAAACCCATTTGCACCCAATTGGGTGTTTCCCTGGAGGTAAGTCAGTGAGGCACCAAGTATTATTTTGCTGTAAAGCATGGAGTTCAGTAGCCATAGCATCAGTCCAACAACTGTGCTTGGATGCTTCAGCATAAGAAGAAGGATCATGAATGGAATTAAGGTTGAGACAAAAAGAGGTATGCTCAGAGGAGCATGAATCATAGGACATAAAAGAGGAAAAGGGGTAAGGGGTGCTGGAAGTAAAGTTGCAGCTGAAATCATGCAGATAAGAAGGCTTTTGGCGTGTCCTTGATGAACGCCTAAGGTTAGGATCAGGTTCAGACTGCTGGTGTGTTCAGTAGTAGAGTTGGTTCAGTAGTCAAAGGTGGTTCAGTAGACACTGTATGGTTAGGTAAATAGGGTAAAGATTGAGAGGTAAACTGAGGTGGACCAACAGGTACAACATGATTCTGATGGAGAGAAATAGGAATTAATGGGGAAAAAATGAGATCATCAAAGTGAGGATCAATGGTAGTTTGTGTAGGTTCAGGGATTTCTTTAATGGTTTCAGATGTAGGATTAGTTGGAAAAGGGAAAATATGTTCATAAAAAACCACATTGCGAGATACAAAAATTTCATGAGATTCAAGGTCCAACAAGACATAACCTTTGGTGCCTAGTTTATAGCCCAGAAATATACATTTTCTTGCTCGAGAGGAAAACTTTGTACGACCAGTAATGAGAGTGCTTGCATAGGAGAGACAACCAAAAACCTTCAAATGAGTGAGCAAAGGAGGTTGACTATAGAGAGCTTCATAAGGATTCTTCCCCAATATACTTGGACTGCTAACCCGATTTATCAGATGAACAACATGTAATATACAATAGGACCATAGTTTCAAAGGGAGCTTTGCTTGAAAAAATAAAGCCCTTGCTACATTCAGAATATGTTGGTGTTTCCTTTCTACTACACCATTTTATTGAGGACTATGGACACGAGGTTTGACGAAGAACACCTTTACTCGAATAGAAATCATGCATCATAAACTCAGCACCATTGTCACTACGAATCACCTTGACAGTAGTCTTAAATTGATTCTCAATCATTAAGAAAAAATTACGCAAATGTGCCCCTGTTTCTCCTTTGTTCTGCATCAAAATTACCCATGTGAACTTGGAAAAATCATCTACAATGGTTAGAAAATATCTATCACCATTAATCGAAGGAATGAAGAATGGTCCCCAGATGTCAGTGTGAATTAGATCAAAGGGTTGCAGTGAGATGCTATTACTGATGGAGTAAGAGAGTTTTCTTTGTTTAGCCAAATGGCAAACATCACAAGGTGTACTTGCTTTATTACATTTCATAAAGGGAAAACGTATACACATATCTATCATTACAGAATCTGAGATATGTCCTAATCAGTAGTGCCAAAGGAGACTTTCTCCTAAGGAACTAGTGTGAGGTTTACAGAAATTAACAACTGTTTCAATGGAAGACGAGCTATTAAAAGCTGCAGTAATCTTCGTGTGTTTGTGACCAATTGCTTCACCACCTTCTAAGACAAACAAGCCATTAATCATCTTAGCAGTGCCAATCACTTGCCTTGAAGGGATCTGCTTTATGTGACAGAAACAATCACGAAAAGTGAGCTCATAATGTGATGACTTTAGCAATTTGGCAACTGATATCAAATTGACATGAAACTCTGGAACAAACAATACATCAAGAAGGTGCAGAGATTCAGATAAAACAAACGTGCCTGAGAAATGTGCAGAAACTTTGTTGCCATTTGGAAGCATAATCATAATAGGAGTAATTTTCTTGATAAAAGAAAATTGAGAAATCATTGATCCTATGTGATCAGTAGCTCCAGTGTCTACTATCCAATGAGTAGAAAACGTACCACTATTGTGAGTGTTGAATGCCATGTCTTGTGTGGTTTGAATCATATGTGCACTATGATTCTCAATATTGTTACTGCAATTTCCAGTATCAACAACCTTTGATTGATGAAATTGATCAATCAGATTTTGATATTCTCCTTGACTAATGGTCACTGTATCAGTCATATTACCAGATTCAGAGTTGGAATCTACTGCATTAGCGGAAGCCATGTTATTCTTTCCTCGAAAGCCTGGTGGATAACCATGTTTGCTGTAGCATGCTTCTACTGTGTGGTTACTTCGCCCACAGTAAGTGCAAATTCTCATACCTCTTCCTCTTCCAGCTTTGAACTTATTTGGAGCAAAAGATCGACTTCGTTGCTGATCAACGACATATGCTTTTGTCTCCATAACAACTTCAGTAACATTTTCAATATTCTTTTGACGTTCTTGCTGAATGACCAGAGAGAAAGCTTTATTTAAGCTTGGTAGTGGCTTGATCAACATGATCTGAGAACGCACATGTGAAAACTGATCATTCAAACCTTTCAAGAACTGTATCACTTGATCTTGCTCACGACACTTCTTCAGTTTATCAGCTGCTCCACAGGTACAACTTGGCAATGGTTGAAGATTCTCCAACTCATCCCAAAGATTTTTTAAATGAGTAAAGAAATCACTCACAGTTTGTTCACCTTGATGAAGACGATGAATATCTTCTAGCAAATCTGCAATTCTAAAGACATCAGTCTGTGAGAACCTTTCATTCAGATCTTTCCATACTTCGTGAGATTTCTCCATCCAGATGATCGATCTCACAATAGAAGCTTCGATTGAATGATGAATCCACCATAACACCATCGTATTGCACCGATCCCATGCATCAAAGGTAGAATCATCCTTTTCTGGAATAACAAAGGTTCCATCAACAATACTCAACTTGTTTTTGGATTTCAGTGACATTTTCATCGATCTCAACCAAGAATGAAAGTTCTTGCCATTGAGGAGAGGAGTAACAAGAATCAGATTCGAATTTTCACCAGGATGTAAATACAGAAGATTAGCTGGGTTGATAAGATGATCGGGGAGGGAGCTTTGGTTTCGATTTTGATCGGCCATAATGGATCAGGATTGAGAGAGGAGAAGAAAAATTCAAAGAAACAAGATACCAGAGCTCCCTCAAAGCTCTGATACCATATCAAAACCCAGGGAGAGAGAACTCATAATGGAAAAATGCTTTCTGATTAATAGAAACTTAATCAATGAATACAAAAGAGTTAACTGTGAACTTATATACACGTTCACAAATAACAAACTCTATAACTGACTAACAAACTAACTAGCTGTGGTTAACTAACTAACTAGCTGTGGTTAATTAACTGACTAACTAAAGATTAGCTAAAGGTTAAGTTAACTGTCAGTGATAACACTACTGGAGCCATTATAGGGGGTTACTATCCAAAAACCATTTATTTTCATTTGAGCTCTAATTAAGGAGAATAAACTCCTTATCACTTGAACCAATGATTGTTAGTAATTAGTTCATATTTGATAAGCGTCGTCAATTCAATCCAAAAGCTTAAATCATATATTGATTTTATATTTCTTTAACATGTCCTCTCACATGAGAGTCCATTAAGCTTGAAGAGTGGATAATGCATCAGGTCTAGTCTAACTATAATAACTCATACTTGTATAATGAAAAAAATGAGCAATTGGGAATTTTGCATGAATTTATGTGATTAATTAATTAAAGTCACTTTTTAGTGAAAAAATACAATTACAATGAATTTTACGGTAAAAATACAATTTTCTAAAATTACCAAAAACTTTGAAATAAATTAGTGAGAGACTAATTTTTGAGATATATGGGTTAAATCACACGTTGATATGTTAATTAAGTGATGGCTAGTTAGTTTATAAGCTAAAAACAAAGAAAAGGAAGCAAATGATAGATTGGTAAGGTGCCAATATTGCTTTATTGACTTTTGGTCAAAATGATTAAGTGAGTGAGATTAAGACCAAAACATCATCTCCTTCGGTCTTTATTTTCCCAACCCGAATAGTGAGCCAACTTGCATGGCTAATTAGCTTCAAAACTTTACTTTCTTAATACTCCATGAAATTAATTGTGGTTGGAAGCAAAAACACTAAGAATTTCTTTGTGAGCAAAACTAACCATTATACTTGAAAATCTTTGGTGAGACATTTGGCGGAAATCATCGGTTAAGGTTTGGTGTTAAATTTTTTTGTTTGACATCGGTGTTAAAGAATTTTGTTTATATGGTGTCAAATTTAAAATTTGAAACCTCATTTGAGAGCCATTAAATCAAAAAAGATCAACGACTCTGCTTTGTAAACATGTGACACCATTGATCTTTTTTGATCTAATGGCTCTCAAATGAGAAGGTGTCAAACTTTAAATTTGACACAATCCTACCTCATATATATATATATATATATATATATATATATATATATATATAAGCAATCTTGATAATTTGGTGCTTGTAATGCTTAATCTAAAGGGTTGGGATACTAAAAAATTGAATTTTAATTAATTGTGTTGAATTTATTGAAAATATTAAAAGGAGAATCGATTGAGAATTGAATTAAGCTATACAAATAAAAATTGAGCGAAATCGAAACTCTAACTATTTTGATCAGTACAACTTCTTTGTGTTCATTGTTATTTTCTTATTTTGTTTGTTATATTGGGTTTTGTCTTGGTTTTATTATTTATTTATTTTTTTGGCATCTTGATTCCTTATCGTGCTCCCAACAAGATCAAGATCAAGCACCTTAAAGAAATTTGACAATTATACTCTATCTTCTACACTATTCTTTTACGGGGAAGGATATTGTGACAATCAAGTTGTGTTACTACCAAGTGACTACCAATCAATCTTATCGTTAGATCGATTATATTGATCCAACGGTTATATTTATTTCCATCTTTGAATAGTCATGATTCTCCAAATTTAATACTTTATATTTATTTTCACCTTTGTCTGGTTATGATTTCCCATATTTAATGCTTTCACTTTAAATATGGGGAATCATGACCATACAAAGATGAAAATAAATATAACCGTTGGATCAACATAATCGATCTAACGGTGAGATTGATTGGTAGTCACTTGGTAGTAATACAACTTGGTTGTCACAATATCCTTCCCCTTCTTTTATTAGTTATATCTTTTGAATTTCATGTGTGCTTTAATGTTTATATGAGTCTAAATCTGTTTCTCTTAGAATTTGGTGTAACTCTTCTACTCCTTTACGATGAATGCTTGATTTTTTTTTACTAATATGAATTATTATTTCTTAATTCATTTTTTATGTTCTTAATGCTTAGGAAATGTTGCTAATCATATTTTCAAAGTCTTAGGTATTCATAAATCGAGAAATCTAGAGATAAATTGAATCTTTTAGGTAATAAAAATACCAAAAAACTTAATGACTTTCAATACGAGAGTTGAAATTATTTTAACTCCAACTCGCTTTTTAACTGAGCTATAATAGCATAGACCCATCTTCAAGAATATAATAGAACATTGATAAAAAAAAAAAAAATAGTTTATGGTTATGATTAGTGAACCGGTCATGCATCTGATATGTTTATGATTCATATCAGATGCATCAAGTACCAGTGAAAAAACCGGTATATTATTAAACGGACAAAAAAGGTCGTTTATGATTCAAACTGATTTTCTTCCTTTTTTGTTTTTTGTTTTTAAATGAACTGTTGAGCTAACTAAAGATCTAATGCAAGTTACAAAGGTTTATGTATAAACATGTTAATATGCAAGATGGGGTGGGTCAGCAACAGGCTCAACAGATTGAACATGAGGCCCAAAAAGAGGAATAGGACATAGTTCAAGACCAAATGGAGCAACTAGTGGGTTTACATAACAGTCCAAAGACAAGATGGTCCAAAAGGAACAAAACTCAAGCCAAGTGGATGAGTGATTTTCTGATATGAGCAGTAAGCGTGAGTTGTGAGTACAAGGTGGTTTGTTGGGAGGTTATGCCTCTTGGTTATTAGATTCTGTTAGTAGTTTTGGTGTGTGTCGCTTGGATACATTTTCTTTTTTTGTTATTGTGTTTCTTTCTTTATGTTATTGCTAGAATTAGTGTATAAAAACTCTGATATGAATGTTAATGAAAAAAAGAATATTTTGGCTAACTTAGAGTTAGAGGAGGGCCCTCTTAAAGAGAAGAACTGTAAACCCAAAATCTATCAAAGCAAGATATAGACGACTTATTCCCCTCTTACCTTTTATTTATGTTATATGCTTACATATTTTACGTACGTGAAATTTTTAATTATGATTTTTTTTCATGTTTGATTAAAGGATTTTGATTAATGTAAGATTTTTGGATTAACGGTCTTTATGAAGAGACAACTACATGTGGTGCTAGATAATATATGCATGAAGTAAAAAATGTAATGTGTGCACAAGGACAACAAAAAAGATTATTAGGCAAGGTACATTTTATGATTAATTACCTATGATGCTTAACCTTTTATGACAATGGATAAGGCAATGTTTTAAAACTCTGTCCTGCCTCAGGGTCGATCCCATCGGGACACTGACCCCCTTTTTCTGAGGGTTGGATTTAGCAGTTAGATCTTGCATGCACGTTGACTCCTCTGACTCTTAAAACTCCTCAGTTGAACTCGTAACTCCCAGATTAGAAGGGTCAGAGGAGGTCACTGTAATTTTTTTTTTTTTTTTTTTAAATTTCACACGAAAAGATGTTGTTTGGTGTGTAAACAAAAAACTCGTTGCTGCCTAGATCTGAAATCTGACTCGTTCATCTTCTTCTTCTCTTCCAATTTTCTCTCCCAGACCCAGATCCAGTATCCCTTATCCGTTGATCTCTTCCGCCGTGGTGGTTCCTCCTATCCTCTTCGGTATTCTCTCTCTCCTCTGTCGTGCAGTTCTTCTCTTCCCACTGTTGATTCGCCACGCTGCCGCCTCTCCTCAGTCGTTCTCTCAAAGATAAGGGATCTCCTTTCACATGCTATTGTAGGTACGTGAGAAAGACAATGAGGGTCGTTTGGTTCAGGAGAAATTTTTTGAATACTAGAAAAATGTAATTGATAAGGAAATGATTGGAAAGTGAGTTTGGAAGGAAAATGTAAAAAAAGTTGTTTGGTTGACCAAAGTTTTACTAGGAAAATTGAGTTAAATTTTCTGAGTCTTTGTTTGGTTGAAGATAAAATAAAGATAGAGAAGTGGGTTGAAATGACAAAATTAACTCTTACACTTTATGGAATTTTTTGGTCTAGTGTACGAAATTTTTTCTTTCACACTTTAGATTAGGGGTATTTTAGTTCAATGCATGTTGTCCTTTTTTTCATTTACCCATCTAATTACAAATACCACCGTCCAAGTGGTCTTTCTAAATAGTGATTTATTCCCTATTTTACACACATGCTTGAAATGCTAGGGAAATGTGTTAGATGAGGAAGTATTTCAAAAACTTTTGCCAAACATGGACATCCAAATTTACCAAAATGAGATGCATGGGGAAATAAAAATATAACTTGAACCAAACACCCCCTGAGGGGTTTGAGTTTGATAATATAACTTTTCATTAATTCCATCGGAATATGTGTTATATTCATTGATACTTTGATTAGCTTGTGTCATATTGACTTGTGGATGTAATTAGATGAATTATTTTAAGTATATTTTGAATCTTTGATGATTGATGATTTGATTTTTTTGAATTTCTAAGCATATATATTTATATTTTTTTAATGTATAAAACTAAGTCAGCGAAGCGACCCGTAACCCCCTGATTGAACTCGTGACTCCTGATCTCAGCCGAGTCAATCATCGAATCGAATTTTTAAATAATGGGATAGGGTACATTTCTCTAAAAGTTTGTTGGGCTATTATGTGGATTTATAACACTTTTTATCTATATTAAATGCTTGATTATTTCACTCATAAAATATAATTTTTTCCTTTACTTTACATTACATTTATTAGATAATTATCATTTATCCTTTTATTTTCATTATTATTATCTTGAAAGACATATAACATGGTCTTTCACTGTTAATCAAAATTTTGTTTAACATATGATTTTCTGTTAATTTATTATTTAACATGTTACATAATATTAAAAAAAAAACGTATATCTCATTATCACAATTCAACCACGGTTAAACTAGTAAATCGTAAAAAAAGATCTTCATTTATTTAATGATTGTTTGTGTTCAAATTAACTTTTTTCAAAAAAAAAAATTCTTCCAAACAGCCACTCTAGTTTTAAAAAGATCGATTACTAATTAATTAATAAATGTGACTCAATAAATATTGTTAATTTTTTAATAAATTATAACCGTTAGATTGACGAAAATCAATAATGATTAAGTTGATTGTAAGAATGATAAATTTTTTTGGTAATAAGTGAATCTATTACCTTTTTTAAAAATGTAATCCATATTGTTTAACAAAAAAAAATAAAATAAAAATTGTAATCCATAAGCGGTGAATAAAAACAAAATATAAAATGAAATTACTCCCGTGTCCTCCGTCCTGCGAAAAATACCTGGCCAGTCCCCATTGGGCTAAACACTCTAACAGAAAGACCCAAAACGAATGAGAAAAATCGCTGCTACAGTTTATGCTTGAAAGGAGCGAACTAGTTCCGTTGATCTTTCTGTCTCTCCTTTTTCCTCTGAATCTAATTACCTTCCGATAGGTACGTTCCTTCCGATCTCTCCGTTACGCTTTTCTCTTTCCCCCCCTGCACCCGATTCAGATCTACGAATCTGCGTCCCCTTTGACTTCTTTCTCTGTTTATTCCCATCAATTTTTTCATTAATTTAGCCAATTATTTTTTTCTCACTCACTACCATTTTTTTCTTTCTGTTTGGTTTTCCGCAAATAAAAAAAATGATGAACTGGACCGTAGTTAGATTTAGATCTCTCGACCGTCGATTTTTGTTTCTCAATTTTCATAGAAAGGGTTATCTTATCGCGATTTTTGAGAAATTATTGTATACTCATGGTATGGTGGATTGTTCCTATAAGTTTTTGTTTTTATTTTATTTTAATAATATTATAAATTGATGATCCTTCTTTTCCATTAATTTCAATTTTAATAGTGTATTGTTTTCATCATTGCAAGTCGAAGATTAATATTCTATATTTTCTATATCATGTTGTTCTGCGTAATTTGTGTAATGAATTTTCTCACACTTTGTTTGGAGGGAGAAGAGTACCAAGTTGGTTATATAGTTTGTTTAGTTCAAAATTTTGGTTTTAAATTGTAAAATTGTTTTCTTGTTACTACTGTTGCATTTTTTTTGTTCTATTTCGTAGTAATAATCAAGGTGGGATTTGTTTGCGCAGTTGCTGAAGGATTTGCCTTGATTTATGATTATTATCTTGTAGTTTCATTTAGCCAATTAAATTAACCAATATTTTAATAGTTACGTATTTTGTGTTCATCACAGAATGGCATCCAGTAGGAGTCAAGGTGGAATTCAGCAGTTGTTGGCTGCTGAACAAGAAGCCCAACGGATTGTCAATGCTGCGAAAAATGGTATTTTTTTTGCCATATTTTCATCCAATTTTTGGTCTAATTATGTGTCTTCATTAAATTTTTCTGTCTTACTAAGTCATTTTTACCTGGAAGAATGAGTTCTTGGTTTTATGGTGGGCATGGGTTTGTTGGTCTCTTCATATACATGATAGAGCAATTTCTCAGATGGGAAATTATTACTATGATATACTAGTGCTACCCTTCACCTATTCCCTCTGCTTCCTTTTTTTTTATTGATTTTTTTGTATATTTAACACAACTCTTTTGTTTGTACACTAATCAATGCCATCCTCTTCGTATCTACTGTTTAGAAAAATTGGCTAGGTTGAAACAAGCCAAAGAAGAGGCCGAAAAGGAGATTGCTGAATACCGTGCTCAGCTAGAGTATGAGTTTCAAAAGAAGGTGTCAGATGTAAGTCTCTGATTATATTTGATAAATGCCACTGTTAGACTATCCTTTTATCTTATTCTAGGTTATGATGTATTCTCCAACTTGTGTGCATACTTTCCTATGAATACAGACTAGTGGAGATTCTGGAGCTAATGTCAAGCGGCTTGAGCAAGAGACTGAAGCAAAAATCCATCACCTGAAAAAGGATTCTGCAAGAATATCAGATGATGTTGTAACCATGCTCCTCAAGTATGTAACTAGTGTGAAAAATTAGGACCCTTTGATGATCTATTTGGTGCTGCGGACTCCTAAATTATGTTGATTATCATCCCGATTTTAATTGACTCTAGATATGTATAAGATTATTGTTTTGGTTACAGTACTTAGCACCTTGCTACGATATATTCAAAGAAATAATTTTATGTTTGCTAAAGTAAGCAGTTCAGAATTCAAAGACATGTCTATTTGTGTTACCGTTTTAACAGGTGTATGAGGACTAGTTCCGTCCTTGTATATCAAAGTGAAGCCTAAATGCATGGTTTATTCTTTCATAAACACCCCGCTCTCTGCTTATTTCTGAATTTGCTTCAGAGCACACTGAGTATCAACTTCAGTAATCACCTTTCTTAACCCTATATTCTAGTTCAAATCCAAAACCTCTGCTTGAACAGAAGCGTCAATGTCCATATTATGAAGAAAACCTCTTAATTCAAACACCAAAAACATTATACATCATTCATCCCTTTGGACGCTCCATTGACATTCATTTTGATCCAATCCTTTGGCAAGAACACCCAATCCACAGGCTGCTTCTATCGAGGTCTGCTAGAATTCTACAAAACTGTACATATCATGGCTGAATCAATGATTTCGCTAACCCTTGACCAAATAATAATCTTGACTTCTATGTCTTATATCCAACCCACATCTCAGCCTATTGAATATTTTGCATTGCTGGGAATGTGGTCTTTACATGGGAACAATTGCAACTTTTCGAGAATGGCTCATTTCTGACAGCCACGTGTTTGTAATAAGGGTAAGGAGAAGAGGGAAATTTTGAATTTTCACTATTATAAATTGATGATATGATGTTCATAAAAGAGACGTAAATAGGGAGTCCTGTATGTGAAGTAACTTAATGCCATATATGATGTTAAAACGTCCCCATCATGCAAATGTTTGGTGTCATTTTGTTTCACCCATTCTTCAACATCTATGCTACTTTTAGCAACTTTATTCAACTGATAATTAGGAATTACAACCGTGACTTCAATGTCTGAAATAGAATAGGCACTCACGGTCCAAGAATCTGCATCGCAAAGTTGGTTCTTTTCGCCTTCAACATATCAACCACAATGTTAGGATCCAAAGGGTGGGATGCTAGTGAACCCCAAATGACACCAAGACCTGGTATAGACTCAGCCCCTTGGGCACCTTGTATTTGGCAACGAGCTACGACCAATACCAACATAAACCCCCCACATGCATATCTCAGCTCGAGCCATGGTTTGAGCCGTTTGTGAAAGCTAAGCATGGTACCAAAGGTAAGAATGAAATGCAAGATGTTTGTAAACACAATATATATTTTTTAGACGGGTTGATTTTAAATGGATAAACCCGCCTCAAAACAGGGTATATTGGTGTTTCCAACTCAATTATAAATGATAGATCAATCCACTCCGTCTCATTTTTGGTGGATCAGGACGAATAGACCCATTCATCTCTAAGTAAGAATATTATCAAGTTTTTAACACAGCTACATTTCCAAGACTTGAATTTAAGACAATTGATTAAATTTATTAATCCCATATTAATTAATCCATGTATTTTGTGGTGAATATTAGTAGCTTTTGCATTACTTTCTTATACTTTTCTTCATTGGCCATTTGTAACCCAAAAAATCTTCTCTAATTGTTAGACCAAGGCGGTGAATATCCTCAAATCAAAGAAGTCGAACACAAAAAAATATGGGAATGAATTATCTTATGTCTTGTTTTAATATAATCATGTGAAAGATTTTAATCATTTGTTCATAGATTAAGGATTGCAATTTTAATAATGAAGTTTGTTAAATGAAAAATTGAAAATTATCACTTTAACTGGTAACCGTTGATTTATAAATAAATTATCAAGATCTATTTTATGACATCATCATATTAATTAAAATAAGACATGAAAATATTCATTCACCATAAAGTACAAATACATCTGCGGATATATGATAGCACTGGCGAGTCAAGGGTTCCAATATTATATTGGGTAGTATATTTCGTAAAATAGGCCGGACTTGCACCTTGAAAAAGCTTGTTTAATAAATAGGCCTTAGGTCGACTTTCACAATGCCTAGCCTATAAGCCTATAAGTCTACAGGCCGGCCTAATAAATAAAATAAAATAAGTATACCTTGAAAAAAAATAAAAGATATAAATTTAATCAATTGCAATTATTTATAACTCAATTATATTGATTATATTTTAATAGAAATATGACTTTATTTCTGATGTAGAAGGAACCAATATCTCAACATGTTAGATTGTGTATATAAATATAGGGAAAACATTTTCTCCTTTAAAAGGAGAAATTTTTTCTCATGTTAGTGACTCATAATATATGTGGGGCCCACAAAATAGTGGAGAGAGAGAAAAAATTTCAAGGTGGGACCCACTTATGTTATAAGTCACTAACATGGGAAAAATTTTCTCCTTTAAAAGGAGAAAATATTTTCCCATAAATATATTAAAAGCTTCTTGGGAGAGGTTATACTTACTACAAGCATCATGATGTGTTTGTTGAATTCATATAATTATTTTAATTTAATAATATGGATTTGTTTGTTGGAGCTGATGAAATATATGTTATTTAGTTTAAGCATTTTGCTTTTGAAAGTAACTTAAATGTAGAAGATTGTGATGAGTTTTGTTGTGATTCATGATTCTGTTTGGACGTTAAAATTGTGATTTATGGTTTAGTAACAAAATTTAAGTATTTTGTGAAATTGATTCTGGTTCTGTTGAAAGATAAAAATTAACAGGCTAATGGGCTAGGTCAGGCTCTTTATTTTTTTTTATAAACGGGTCAAGTCAGGCAAACAGTTAGACTCGTATGAGGCTTGAGCCAGGCTAAATTGAAATTTTTTGGCATAGGCTTGGGCTTTTCAGGGCAAAGCTTGGCCCAACCCAGCCCACTTTCACCCCTTGTAATTTGTAAGAGTTTGTGAATAAAAGTTTATAAATATAACTCTACTCAAATTTTAAAAATATGAAAAAAAATCATTGACCATAAATTATAACGAAGAAATTGAATATCTATTTTTTTCATTTATAATTATTTTTGGGTATGACCATCATTTTTTTCTGTGATAGTGGGCTTGTTTAAAATAATATAAAAACTGAAACGTGTGAAAAGGTTATTTAACATTTATTTTTGGTTCATTTTTTCTAAAATTATTTTAAATAACTTTGTCTAATGTTCATTGAAATGATGCCGTTTTCTGATGAAAAAATATGGTATATTTATAATTTTAATTTATTTCAGAATTATAATAGCTTTTATCATTCTAATTTTTTAATTTTTCAACCAAAATAACATCAGTTCAGTAAACATTAAATAAAATAGTCTAAAGTAACATTAAATACTTTTTCCCTTTTATTTTTACTCATTGTTACCTTGCAAATGGTGGACTTTCAACTCATTTTTGGTATCATAAAAACAAAGTTAAATGCTGTGACAGAATTTGTAGACTTGTTTTCTACTGTCCTACATTTTTTGTGTGTGGTAATACTGTCCTTCATTTTTATTATAAACAGACGAGTGCTAAATACTTTTTATTCTAATTTTGTCCCCAGTTCTCTACTTTTTAAAACATGAACATTGATTCTTTATTTCAACGTGTGTGTCTATATATATATATATATATATATATATATATATATATATATATATAGGTAGGATCATTTGACACCGATGTCAAATTTCAAATTTGATACCTCATCTAAGAGCCGTTAGATAAAAAAAGATCAACGACTCTGATTTGTAAGCATATGACATCATTGATCTTTTTTTATCTAACAGCTCTCAGGATGAGGTGTCAAATTTTGACACCGGTGTCAAAGGATCCTACCTCATATATATATATATATATATATATATATATATATATATATATATATATATATATATATATATATATGAGGTAGGATCCTTTGTCATCGGTGTCAAATTCAAAATTTGATACCTTATCTGAGAGCCATTAGATCAAAAAAGATCAACAACTCTGATTTGTAAGCATGCGACACCATTGATCTTTTTTGATCTAAGGGCTCTCAGATGAGGTGTCAAATTTCAAATTTGACATTGGTGTCAAATTTCAAATTTGACATTGGTGTCAAATTTCAAATTTGACATTGGTGTCAAATTTCAAATTTGACATTGGTGTCAAATGATCCTACCTATATATATATATATATATATATATATATATATATATATATATATGAGAAATCATTTTCATCAGTTGCAGGGGAGAAGCTATGTTTCCTGCCGAGACATTAACAAGTGGGAGCCATCATTTAAAATAAAAAAAATTCAAAAGAAAAGCTGGTACAAAATTCTATGTATGTGTAGGAAGGAAGAATAGTGTTACTGCCTATGCAGCACCGATACGACACGAGACACGTAACACGATACGACACGACACTCCGACACGTTAATTCTAAAAAATGTTAGATTTCGACATGTTAGGACACATTTTGATATTAAATATTATTTTTAATTTATATAGTGTATATTATATTTAATATTCAATAATTTAACAAAAAATAAATCTAAACTTATAATATTCATAAATTTTTCAAAGAAACATAAGATATCCCAAATATTTATATTAAACTCAATAAAATAGTAATCGTAATTCAATGAATCAAATAGTTGGAACTAAAAATTCAATGCAACGCAACCTTTAAACTTTTTTTTGAATTTCTATAATGCATGTTGGAGTGTCGGGGAGTGTCGGAGTGTCCGAGAGTGTCGGACACGACACGTCAGGGTTTTTGAAGTGTCGGTGCTTCATAGGTTATTGCAACATAAGAAAACAAAATCCACACACTCACACACACACACATATATATATGAGGTAGGATTCTTTGACACCAGTGTTAAATTTGAAATTTGACACCTCATCTGAGAATCGTTAGATCAATGGTGTCACATGCTTGCAAATCAGAGTCGTTGATCTTTTTTGATCTAACGACTCTCAGATGAGGTGTCAAATTTCAAATATTTGACACTGGTGTCAAAGGATCCTACCTATATATATATATATATAAAACATGCACATTCTTAACTTCAAGTTGTGTGCAACTCGTTCATTTTCATTACACTTACTTTTGTTTCTTTTATATTAAAAGAAAAAAATAAAAGCGTATATTATTATATTTTAATAAAAGTTTTAGTCTGGAATAATATATAAGACCCACATTAAAGCCTTCACCGTGAATAAAGCATATGGCTTTCACTCAATAAAAGCTGCCTGGTGTTTCATGTTATTTATGCAACTTCTCTACAAACTGATCTCAAGCCACTTACACAACGACCAATATTGAAATACTTTGCTGCCTCAACACTTAGGCAATTTGCAATGACATCCCCCAATCCTCTTTATTATAAATACAAGTGTGTTAAACATAAAGTATCTTTTTCTATATGAATTAATAAATCTGTCTGCACAAAATCTGACTTGAGAATTAATGTATCTTTCAGGTACACCTAACTTATTCAAGTGAAAATCTATGGGTTAAAGATACATCAAATCACTTGTAGAGGAAGATTATTATGGTCAGCACAGGTAAAATTGGTTCTTATCAGGTTTAAATTAATTATTAGTAATGATATGTAATTATGAATTCATTTAGATTTGACCTAGGCAAAATGAGATGAAAGGTCCCCGGTCCATTTTAAGGAAAGATTTAATTCGTAAAGAAGTATGTCTGTAATGTGTAATTAAAGTAGTACACGTAATCCCGTCAAGAAACAACTAAGTTCCTAGCAGCACAGAACTGGTGAACCCGCAACGTAGCCAATGACCGAATGACAGACACAAGATTCCAATTAAGCCTAAGGCATAATAGCCCACAAAGAGGTATCCCGCAGGAAAGGTAGGCTGACAAATCTCCAAGAATTAGCCAATCTATCAGAGACATATTAATCGTGCCATTATACTAAGTCGGCATAATAAATCAAGCAGGTCATGCTGCTACTATAAAAGAAAGCTTAGGAATGATCATCTTCTTCGAATATATTCAAGCTCATAAATTAAATATCGATTTAAGCGACGGAGTGCTTTTTAGGTACCCACCCGCTCCCATTTCAACCAAATCACACCTCAACGCTATTGTAAATCTCATCCCACACAATAAAGGAGGTTCTGTCACTTCAACTCATCAAATCATCTATTTAGATCAAACTCAACCGTGTGTGATTAGAATCAATTCCTTACGATGATATCAAGTGTTCAAATACTCTCCTGAAGGTTTTGGTTCGCATTTCACTACTGAAATACATTCGTAAAAAATTTAATTTAAGACTGTGTGCATAAATATTTTTCACCAATTGAAGTATATTTTTCAGTCGTCAAGACTCTCCACCAACCATGGCTAAAAGAGGAAAGCCAAAATTCTAGTACCAAGACACCATCACATGCACGCTAGCTAGCTCTCTATCTTACTCTAGTGCCTTGGCAATTAAAGCATGGCAATAAACAACCAAGAGAAGGTGTTGAGCGAGTTAATTAGCCTTGGCACTTTTTGCATATCACATGTGGACCGTAAAATCACCTTGCCGTTCCTTTTCATTTCTCAGCCCTTTCATTCTGTGATAAAGAATACAGTGTTGCTATTATTATCTTATTTTTCTCTTTACAAGAATGTCATGTAATGAGTGGCAGAGCTTATAAAAACATTTGAGTGCCAGTGACTTAACTTCCACAATTATCGTAGAGCTAAATGTGGATAGATTGATAGAAAAAAGTTCCTAATAATAAGAGAAGAAATTAAACTTGGTTATAATTATTTTTATTATTTGCATAACACAGGGAGGGCAATTCATTTAAATAAAAGTAGTGTATATGTGCCCTTTTTTCAACGAGGATGAGCAATTATTATGTATTAATAAAATTGTAGCTACACTTACAAATTGAACAAGAAATTTTATGGGCAAAATTAGGTGCAAAAACATTATAAAAGCTGGAGTTAGAAGAGAAAGACAAAAATCAGAGAAATCTCAGGAGAAAACGAAGATTATAAAAAGATGAAAAAGAAAAGAAAGATAGAAATAAGCCAGGTTTTATTTTTACGGTCCTTTTTTTTTTTGGGCGAAAGAAAAATATGTCCTTTTGAAAACGACAGAAATTGCATGTAAGAAAAAGAAAAGAAGAACTGAAATTCCAAAACATACTATAGTACTACGACCAATGGATAATGTTGAATGAATCACGAAGGCGCAATTTCCTTACGTGGTGTTTGGTTGGAGGTATTTTTGAGGATGTCTATGTAAGTGAAAGTGGGAAAGCAAAATAGTCATGTTTGGTTCACGGTTTCCTTCAATTTCTCCATCTAAGTGATTTGCATAGATTTCAGCATTTTGTGGTAGATAGCTAGGAAAATCTACTGTTAGGAAAGCCAATTTGTATGTGGTTTTTCAAAGATAGCTAGGAAAATGAAGCAAAACACCCAGTAAAGTTTTTCCCCACCAAACAATTTTTTTTAACATTTTCCTATCTATCTCACTTTATCTAACTTTCTTACTATTTCCCTATCAATTTTATTTTCCTAGTATTTAAAAAATTTATCCTCAACCAAACGCCCGTACGGTTTCAATATGGGAAATGAAATTCTCTTTCTGAGATACTCATTTGCCCTTCACTTCCTACCCTACATGTCCCCAACAACTGCTAGCTTAATGCCACAACCCCCAATTATTGTCTTTGGTTAAAAAACCAATTGAATAACAGATAATATGAAAGAGAAGAACGGAGAAGGAAATCTAAGGCATAAGTTCAATTCATCACGGAAACAAGACATGTGCAAGATGAGTTACTAACCCTACATCAATTCCCATGAATTAACATATCGCAAAAAAAATATGGGCACTGCTTTCTCATGTTTGGCAGGGAAGGGAAGCTCGTGGATATGAGAATTATTATCAATGAATTAAATAATTTATCATAATCAATGAACGCGATATTACATCTCGATTCAAAATTTTAAGGTGCTAATTTAATTTATGGATATTTTTACTTATATAATCCTTATCTAATTCACTTTTAATCACACTTAAATCTCCTACAAATTAGACAATGTGCATGATTAAATATATACAAAAGTGGTCGAGTAGTGATGCATGACATGAGTATCGGATATTGATCAGATTCAAGGTCGGTGGCAGTGCATGCATGATGATTTCATTTTACATTGGCAATCAGGTAGAGACAAAGCAAATGAAGCAATGAGATGTGTCCCATTTATCCCCATTCCCTAATACTCTCCCACAACTTAAATACATTACATCACAAAAATATAATATATATTTTTTGACAATTTGAGTTAAATAAAAAAAAGAATTTAACATTGGACTTCAATTCAAAAAAATAAAACAATTTTACCATATAATAAGAATAACCACTAAATGTAAACCAAAAGATTTTAGGGGTGTTTGATAGAGGAATTTTATTTTATTTTATCAGGGAATTATAATTATTGGGAATATGATGGGAAAGTAAGTTTTCTAGGAAAGTTAAAAAAAATTGTTTGGTACGCCGAAATATTATTGAGAAAATTGGTTTAAGCTTCCTGAGTCTATGTTTGGTTGAAGGTAAAATATTGTTGAAAAAATTGGATGAAATTATGAAAGCAACCCTTGACTAAATAATATTGCATAGTACACGAATAAGGTTAGAAGATGGTCATTTTTGTCATCTACTTCACGCTCATTTTTCTATTTTACCTGTAACATCCCGGGCGCTGACGAGGGCGGGGAGTGATCACCGGTGCGAAAGGGCATGGACAAGGAGCAGCTCCTGACAGGCTTCCAGCGACGGAGGTGCATGAATGAATCGAATCAACACTCGAAAGAGAGGGATTCCAGAGACTATGCTGGCATAGGACGGTACAATTGAGAATAACTTATAAGAATTAATTGGTACTACCTATTCTAACAAGATGTATCTACTTTTTGGTAGTCCAGAACGGAAGAACTCCATAGTTAAACGTGCTTGACTTGGGGCAATTCTGGGATGAGTAACCTCCTAGAAAGTTTTTCCGGGAAATGTGCGAGTGAGGAAAAAGCAAGCTGAAAGTCTTGTGTTAGTGTGTGGGGACAGTCGTTGATCGTTGCAAGTTGCCAGGCGTTACAAGTGGTATCAGAGCATAGCCTCTCTTCCAGTACGGTGTGGTTCGAGGACGAACCAGGCGGAAACTGGTGGGCATGTAACATTCCGGGCGCTGACGAGGGCGGGGAGTGATCGCCGGTGCAAAATGACATGGACAAGGAGAGACTCCTGGCAGCTTCCAGCGACGGGGGTGCATGAATGAATCGAATCAACACCCGAAAGAGAGAAATTTCAGAGACTCATACAATAGAGAACGAAGAGAAGAAGTGCTAAGCGGAATTTCATACTTGAGATATTCGAAAATAGAATGAATACTGAAAAATACTCAAGTGTTCTATTGAGAAGAAACATATCAGTATATATACAAACACTGGTATGTAAAACAGAAAATGAAGAGTCTAACTAACTTCATGACACGTAAGAAATGTAACTAACTGAACCTCACTAATTACATGACACATTGTACTAATATTGACACGTCATAAATAGCAAACTAACTAAGTCTCAACACCCCCCCTCAAGTTGGGAGGTGAATGTCATGAAGCCCCAGCTTGACCAGAAAATCATGAAAAGGAGCAGGGTGTAATGCTTTGGTGAAGACATCGGCTAACTGTTGTGTGGTCGAGACAGGGAGGAGATGAATCAAGCCAGCTGCAATCTTCTCCCTTGTAACATGACAATCCAATTCGATATGCTTGCTGCGCTCATGGAAAGAAGGATTGTGTGCTAAGTGGATGGCTGCCTGGTTGTCACAATAAACCATGGAAGGTTGTGCAACTGAAATGTGTAAGTCACGAGGTAAATACATGACCCATTGGATTTCACATGTAACAGCAGCAAGAGCTCGATATTCGAATTCAGCAGATGAACGACTCACAGTTGTTTGTTTCTTGGATTTCCAGGACACAAGGGAAGATCCAATAAACACACAGAAACCGGTGATGGACCTTCTAGTATCAGGGCAGGTTGCCCAATCTGCATCAGAGAATGCAGACACAACCAATGAATTATCAGAAGAGAAGAACAATCTTTTACCGGGTGCTCCTTTCAAGTATTTGAGTACTCGATAGGCTGCATCAAGGTGTGTTTGCATGGGATTTGCCACAAACTGGCTTAATTGCTGAACAGCAAAAGCAATATCGGGTCGTGTATTAGTTAGGTAGAGAAGTCTCCCCACAAGCCTCCTATATCTTGCTGGCTCAGAACTAACTGGACCTTGATTTTGACATAATCGAAAACCAGGTTGCATGGGAGTGGAAACTGGCTTTGTGCCAAGAAGTCCACTGTCTTGCAATAATCCGAGGACATATTTGCGTTGATTCAGAACTATACCTTTACTGGAACGAGCTATTTCAAGGCCAAGAAAAAACTTTAATGGGCCAAGATCTTTGATCTGGAACAGATGATGCAAATGACTCTTAACCATCTTTATTTCATCTAAGTCATTACCTCCCAGAACCATATCGTCAACATAGACCAGAATAGTAGTGAATGACTCACCATTGGCTTTAGTAAAAAGAGAGTGATCAGATGAAGACTGTGAGTACCCAAGAGAGCAGAGTTCCATTGTTAGGCGAGCATTCCATTGCCTACTGGCTTGTTTAAGCCCATATAGGGACTTTCTCAGCCTGCAAACTTTTTGTTGGCCATCTACTGTGACACCTTGTGGAATAGACATATACACTTCCTCAGTTAGATCCCCATGCAAGAAGGCATTGTTTATGTCAAGTTGTTCTAAATGCCACTGTTTGGCTACAGCTATGGAGAGGAGCAACCGAATTGTAGTAAGCTTTGCAACGGGTGAGAAAGTCTCGAAGTAGTCCACTCCTTCCATTTGGTTGTATCCTTTAGCAACTAGGCGTGCTTTATATCTGGCAATGGTTCCATCTTGGTTATGTTTTATTTTGTAAACCCATTTGGATCCAATCGGATGCTTCCCTCTTGGTAAATCAACTATCTCCCAAGTTTGGTTGCGATTTAGTGCCTCTAACTCATCATTCATGGCAGTGATCCACTCAGGGAATTGAGCTGCCTGTTTATATGTTGTTGGTTCAACAAATGAGCTAATGTTGTGACAGAAGGAAGAGTACTCCATTGAACATTTTGCATAGGAAACAATAGAGGAGAGAGGATGATTAGTAGAGGAGAGACTAGGTAGCACACTAGCAGATGAATAGTTGCAATGAAAATCAGAAAAACGTTTGGGTAGACATCTTACCCGTGTGGAACGTCTAAGATTGGAATCATCTGCTACATGAGTATTTGTAACACCCTCAGCATTTCTAATATTGGAATTATTTGTAATTGCAGCATCCTCAGCATGTGGGCAAACTAACTGAGTCTCATCATTGGAATCTGCTGAATGATCATCAATTGAAGCTGTAGTCGTGGTCGTGTCTAATCCTTGTTCAGTAATAGAAGGCTGCATAAGAGGAAACTCAGAAAAGGGAGATGCACATTGGTCAGTAGGCCATGGAGCAGTAGTCTCTGATGTTGTGTTATCCATGAAAGGAAAGTGCTCTTCATAAAAAATTACATTTCGAGATACAAAAAGCTGTTTAGAAAAGAGATCATACAAAATGTATCCCTTGGTTCCATCCTTGTGACCAATATAAACACACTTGCGTGACCTGGGATCAAACTTTAAACGTCCTGCTAGTAGTGTGGATGCAAAAGCAAGACAGCCAAAAGCCTTAAGATGGATTAAGACTGGTGGAGTATTGTGCAACAGCTCATATGGGGACTTATTGTTCAGCTTTGGGGTACTAATTCGATTGATCAAGTGTATAGCATGACTAATACAGTAACACCATAAGCTGATAGGGAGATTTCCTTGAAAAAGAAGAGCCCTAGCAGTGTTAAGCAAGTGTTGATGTTTTCTCTCAACAATTCCATTTTGTTGTGGTGTCTCTATGCAAGAAGTTTAATGAACAATACCCTTTTGTCTAAAAAATTCTGTCATCAGAAATTCCTTCCCATTGTCACTACGAAAAGCTTTAACCCTTTTATGAAATTGATTTTCAATTAGACTAACAAAAGAGGAAATATGATGTCTCACTTCAGACTTAGACTTCATGAGGATGCCCCATGTGTATCTTGTGCAATCATCAACAATGGTTAGAATAAAACGATGACCATGAATAGAGGGTACAGAATAAGGCCCCCAAATATCTATGTGTACAAGATCAAAAGCATTTTGGGAAACAGTATTGCTTAAAGGGAAAGGAAGTTTCCTTTGTTTAGCTATGTGGCAAACATCACAAGGGGTATCTGTATGTTTACAAGTAATGAATGGATATTGTAACATCATGGCCTTTATTACAGTTTTGGAGCAATGGCCCAAACGTAAGTGCCAAACATCATTGACATGAGATTGAAAATTAAAGCTACTACTATCAGAAAAATTCAAATGTCTTGTTGTGTCAGCATTCTCCACAGCATGTCTTGATTTGTCTTGGTGTATCACATACAATCCTCTCACCAGATTAGCTGAACCAATCATCTCCATGGATTGCTGATGTTGGATGAGGCAATTTTGAGGCTGAAATGTCACATGACAACCGGTTACAAGAATCAGCTTATGCACTGATATCAAGTTTACCCCAAATTCTCTTACATACAGAACATCTGTCAATGTAAGTGTCTTAGAAATATTTACTGTACCAGATATATGAGAATAGACTCTTGTCCCATTAGGCAAGGATATGGCAATTGGCTCAATATGCTTGATAGAGGATAAAGTTGCAAAGTTAAAAGTAATATGATCAGTGGCTCCTGTATCCAGGATCCACTGATTTGCTAACTTACTTGCTTCAGAGGTATAGCCATCAGCACTTAATGCATTGGTATGAACCATATTTCTGACATGAGAAGTGGGAGGCAAGGTATGTTGCACTTGCATTGTCTGCTGTATCATCTCCATAATGGTCTGATATTGATTCTTAGTAAAACTTTCCTTTGTGTCAACTGCATTGGCACCCTCATGCATAGCTGCATTGACACCCTCATGCACAGCTGCATTGATGCTATGTGCAGGGTTTCTTTGCTTAAAACCAGGAGGGTATCCATGCTTCTCGAAACATGTCTCCACCGTATGACTAGTCTTTCCACAATAGGTGCAGAGTCTAGAGCCTCTTCCACGTCCTGTATTGAATCCTCTTCCTCTTCCACGAAACTGTCCACGTCCTCTATCTTGAATTTGTTCAGCAGAATTAAAGAAAATTCTCGAAGAATCTTGAGTAATTGGACCAGAACTTTCAATCTGCAATTGCCTTTCCTGTTGTGCAACTAATGAAAAAATTCGGTTAACAGTGGGAAGTGGATCCATTAGCATAATTTGGGACCGTACATGAGAAAACTGATCACTGAGTCCCTTGAGAAAACGAATGGAATAATCTCTTTCCTTACTGTTCTTAACCTCCACTGCAATAGAACAACATGGATGAATACACTTGCAGGTGGGAGTTGGCTGCAGTGCTACCAATTCATCCCAAAATTTTTTGAGTTTAGTAAAATAATCGGAGATGGAACTATCTCCTTGATGTAGACGATAGATATGATCCTGTAAATCTGAAATTCTGAAAATATCAGATTGAGAAAACCTCTCCTTGAGGTCTATCCACACATCATATGCTTTATCCATCCACAAAATGGATTGAGATATAGAACTTGTAATCGAACGATGCAGCCACGAAAGGACCATAGTATTGCATCTTTCCCAAACTGGAAAACGTGGATCTGTAGTGTCCGGTGGTAAAATTGTACCATTTACAAATGATACCTTGTTCTTTGAAATCAAAGCCATAGTCATTGCCCTGGCCCAGCCATGGTAGTTCTTCCCGTTCATCAGATTAGACACAAGAACAAGCGATGGATTTTCACTTGGATGGAGGAAATAAGGACTACCTGGATCTAGCAAATCAAGAAGACTAGTGTTCACAGGATTACCTTCCCTATGTGAAGGAGTCCTTTCTGCTTCTTTCTCCATTGTAGATGCAGAACTCTGATTCACCTTCTTGTTTTCAAAAGAAAAATTAACAGATCTATCAGCATCAGAATTAAAACGATTTGCATGTGCAGAAAAATGCAAAAATCAAATAGATCTAACAGCAACAAGATCAAATCGATATGCATGCAGGAGTAGATGTATTAGGAATCGAAGGTGCATATCAGAGCTCTGCGTAGTGCTCTGATACCATCATACAATAGAGAACGAAGAGAAGAAGTGCTAAGCGGAATTTCATACTTGAGATATTCGAAAATAGAATGAATACTGAAAAATACTCAAGTGTTCTATTGAGAAGAAACATATCAGTATATATACAAACACTGGTATGTAAAACAGAAAATGAAGAGTCTAACTAACTTCATGACACGTAAGAAATGTAACTAACTGAACCTCACTAATTACATGACACATTGTATTAATATTGACACGTCATAAATAGCAAACTAACTAAGTCTCAACAGAGACTGTGCTGGTATGAGACGATACAGTTGGGAATAACTTATAAGAATTAATTGGTACTTCCTATACTAACAAGATGCATCTACTTTTTGGTAGCCCAGAACGGAAGAACTCTATAGTTAAGCGTACTTGACTTGGGGCAATTCTGGAATGAGTGACTTTCTGAGAAATTTTTCCGGGAAGTGTGCGAATGAGGACAAAGCACACTGAAAAGTCTCGTATTAATGTGTGGGGACAGTCGTTGATCCTTGCAAGTTGCCAGACATTATATTACTGGTAATCTCAAAATACCACATTCGAAATGGTATTCTTAAATAGTCTTTTTAATCAAAATTTTCAAACAAATGACAAATCTTGAACAAATCATTTTACTGGATGAATTTTTTTGAAACATGTACCAAATATGGACAACTTAAAATATCATTCTCACTTATTTGGGTATCTCCACAAAAAAAGCTTTTACCAAAAGCCCCGATGCATATTTTTTAGAATCTTTTAAATCTCTCAAATCACAAAAAAATGTAAAATAAGTAAAATAAATCTTAATCAGTGTAAATCACTAAATCAGCCAGTTTTCCTTCGTACACCAGATTATTGTTTATCGTCCTGGCTAGTTACAGTTCAAGATCTTTGTACGGGGTCCACAAAAATTTGTACAATTAGGACCAATTGGACTCGTTGTTTTGGTGCACAGGGGACAGGGACCCCTCTTATCAGGGTTTGACCAAGATGGAGCTTATAGTGGATGGGGGTGCACATGCTGTAACAGCAGAAGCAGGAATAGTAACCCAATTGCGTAAGGGTGGCTGTACGCCTGTACCCCCACAGACACCAAGGGACCAACCAAGTTTCAAGTTCAAACATGTCTATTTTTTATTTTTTTTTGAAAGATACAATCAAACATGTCTATTTGACCTCATTCTACTACTATTATTATTATTTTTTATTGTTTAACGAACAATAGAAGGAGAGGCCAGATAGCTCTGTCTGGGGTATCCACGTGATCCAATCAGCGGTTTAGAACTTCTAGGTCATCTAACAACTGTACCAGCTCCCACATCTCACCAAGAGAAATTCCTAGGGCGAAGTTATATTTCTTACTCTAGATCTATGAATGCAAGAAATGCAAGATACGTGATGATAGATTTGATTTGATATCATTTCTAAGATTATTTTGCATTGATATTATTTAAGAAGAAAAAACTATAAATATAGTAAGAGTTATTGTGTTGTGGATATAAATTTTTTTTATTGTAACATATCTCTCTCTTTCTCTCACATACATACACATATATACATATAAGGAATAACATCTATCATTTTAAAGGATATAAACTTATATTCTTTTAGATCCTAACCGTTGATTTCCGTCCATCAACAGTTATAATTTATTGGATTAAAATTATTAATTAATTAATAATAAATTTGGCCCATTAAGTTTGGCCCAATAGATTATAACCGTTGATGGACGGAAATCAACGGTTAGAATCTAAAAGGATATAAACTTATATCATTTAAAAAGATAGATGTTTTTCCCATATATATATATATATTATTTATATTATACATCTCTAACAAAATATATATAGTGTTGAAAGATAAATATAATGATATAATTACAGTAATATAACTTTTTAGATATAAGATGTTATATGTATATTATTGCTCTTACTTTTACATGTTTGTTTTGTATTTAATGTTTGAGATTAATATTTTCTATATTATAAGAAATAATTTTATCTCTTATATATATATATGTGTGTGTGAAACCCTGTAGGATCATATAAAGAGGGAAAAAAAGAGAAATATGAGCTATATATATTTTTATATATGTGTAAAAAATAAAATTATTCCTTATAATATAAAAGAAAAAAGTGTTAATCTTTTTAATTGACACAACTTATATCATTTCACTCTCACAAAGAGGTGAGACCCACACATTTATTTTTTTTTATCAACTTTCTCTCTTTCTTTATCTATCTCTTTCTCTTTCTTAAAATGACACAACTCTATATCTTTTAAAATGACACACATTTTTTCCAATATAAAAACAATAATCATTTATGTTTCAGCATAAAAAGTTTCATTTTCGCTTAAAGTAAACAAGGTTTTGTACAGTTAACTTCGCACGGGACAAAGTACTTTACAAATTCATGAGAAACCAAAACAAGATTCAAAGAAAGAAGCCAAATTGAGAGACTGAGGATATGCATGGTGCTTTTCATCTTATCACCAATTGGCTAAAACCAAATGAAATGAATCTGCACGATGCCATTGGTTTAACTTTTAACTTTACACGCAAGCTCGAAGTGGAGTGGTGAACAATAAGAATCTCCCTTTAGATTTTAAATACTATAATCGACCCTTTTATTTATTAATATTATAGAAAAAATATTTGTTTATGTTATTGAAGAAAATATTCTCCCTCCTATATAAATAAAAAAATGGATTCCTTTAACATTTTTTTACAAACAGTAGACCCCATATATTGTGTCTCTATGACAGATAAATTATTCCCTTTAACATGATATTAATAACCAACAATATTATATCACAAAAACTTGTTAAGCTTTCAGATGTTATTACTTAGTTTGAATAATGATAAATTTTTACCAATATTTAATAATTCCCCTAAAAAATTATATAATGTTGTTAAACTTTACTATTTGTCAAACTTAATATCAAATAAAGTAAGTAGTCACTTTATTTATACTAAAAAGATACCGCACTTAGAGTGTTTGAATGTAATAATAAGAAAACCATAAAAAGATATTGATATATGACTATATCTTAATTCAAGTTGTTGCAATTTCTGCTACGTTGATTGCCCAAAACGCATTGAAGTGGAGAATTACATGTAAAAGTGGCACATAATTCACTTACATAAGAAGTCACAAAGAAGGGATCCCTTTGTCCTTTTAGAAAGTTTACAGAACCCACACACACTCACCGATCACCAATCTATTGCAATGGATTTGGAAGTTGGCTGTCCTGTTCATTCCGTAGTCGACATTCACACTCAGCCACACTACTTTTCATCACTTGTTACTGGACACAACAGGACCCATCTCCTGCATACTGATAAAATCTCTTTGAGATACTTGACCCACCACCCAAACCTCTTCATTCTGACAAAAACAATATTTTAACTTTCAGCTTTTTAGTTGGCCAATGATTAAATAAACTAGTAGCAAACCAATTAAAGAACAATCAATAAGTTGCATATTGGTACTTTTCTAACAGTGTAATGTGTAAACACAATCCAGGGTTAAAACTGAATAAATTACAAAAGGGTATATTAAGGTGCATAAGGATTCTCGAATTGTAAGAATAAGAGTGATGGTCAATTGAAAACAACTTTAAGTAATTATATATAACTTTATCCTTATATTCTTGTAAAGATGCTATTATTTCGTTTTAATTAATTGTTTTAAGTTTGAGTCATTCCTGTGTTAAAAACATGATAAAAGAGAGTTTTGTTGCCTGACTCGAATCAAATTAGTGGGATAATTCATAAATGGATGAAGAAATCCAAGAAAAAAAAATTTATTCATGGTTAAAGTTTTTCTTCTTCGAACAGAGATATTAATATCAGATTACGGACAAAAAAGAGTGGCACGGGTAAGACTTAAAAGGACAATTACAGTAAAAAGAAAGATGACAGTAACTAAAGTAGTTAGTTCGGTACATTCAGGTTGTTACGGTTAGAATGTGAAGTGTAAAACATGCGACACCCACGTTGTTTCATCGTCATAAGCATCATCACACTCGCTTCTTACTTCATCGGCAAACAGTATCAGAAGCAACTTGTGATTGTTGCGTCCATGACACTACAGGAACAGTTCTGTCTCAAACCTCAACTGAATCATGCGAAGTTTGTGTAGACTTTCTCACTCTTCCATTTTTCTTCTTCTGTTTTTCTTCTGTTATCATGGCACACATGGGTTTGGCACCATGGGACCAATCTCTGCTTCGTTCGGAGAAGACGAGTTGTTCTGTGCAATCGACGCGAGTGGGAAGCAAGATGTGATTTGTTGGGGAAAGAACACAACCTCGCCACCACTTTCATCACAATATTCTTCTTCTTCTTCCTACTTCAGCAACATCCCTGCCATGTCAGCAATTTCCGGCGGCGAAGGGTTTCTCTGTGGCATTTTAGCGAACACCTCCCAAGCATACTGTTGGGGCGCAACCGCGAGGCCCACCGTAGATCTCGTTCTCGTTCCTCCGGCGTACCGGAACATCGCTTACTCCCACATCGCCGCCGGCAAGAACCACGTCTGCGCCGTCAGAGGATCCTACTTCGCCGATCGCGATTCCGGAACCGTGGATTGCTGGGAAATCTCGAGAACCGCGAATGACACGTTGTTGGCCAAGCTGAACGACTCGTTCAACGACCAATCCGCCGGAAATCTAGAGCTGAACCAGATCGTCGCCGGCGAGGGGTTCACCTGCGGCGAGGTCAGAGACGGAGGAGGGCTAGTTTGTTGGGGACCCACTTCGGCGAGCTTGGGCGTTTGGAACGTGTCGGAGAGTTTCACGGTTTTTGCGTCGGGGAGAGGCTCCGTTTGCGGCGTTTCCAACGTTTCCGGCGATTTGAAGTGTTGGGGCGATTCGGGTTCGTATTCGGATCCACCACCCGTTGAGGTTCGGTTGGTGTCTCTCTCTGCTGGGGCTAACCATTTCTGTGGTGTTAGAAAGGATAATCACTTGGTGGAGTGTTGGGGCAGTTTCAATTCCTCTGTGGTTCCTAAAGGTTATGGCTTTATGGCTATTGCTTCTTCGGATTACACCACTTGTGGTATTAGGGAAGATGATCTTCTTTTGGATTGTTGGTTGGTGAATGCTTCAAAGCCTGATTTTGATCCTCCTATGGAGCTTTCTAGTCCTGGTCTTTGCAGGGCTAGTTCTTGTGGTGTTGAAGAATTTGCTTTCAATGTAAGTGTTCTCAATGAGCCAGATTTGACAAGCCTGTGTGTTAGACAGGATTTGAGGATTTGTTCACCTTGTGGGTCAAATTGTTCTCAAGGTTTCTTCTTGTCTAGCCCTTGTACTCGAAACGAGGATAGAGTTTGCACTGCTTGTTCTCTTTGCCAAAACAGTTCTTGCTGGGGTGTTTGTGGTCTTCATTCTTCTGTAGAGATGCATTGGCATCATTTCCGTAGATGGATGATCATAATTGGTTCCTCTGTGTTGGGTTTCTTGCTGATTTTGACTTGTGGGTGTCTTTTGCCACGTTTGACTGCTTGTGGAAAAGCACAAAGGCAGGGGACAAAGAAGCAATCCAAGTCTTGCATTGGTAAACCTGAGCAAGAGGATGATATGAATGTTGGTCTTCACTCTTCTCCTTCTGTTGCTTCATGTCCTGGGCTGCCTCAGGTTTTCAGGCTTTCGGAGTTGAAAGATGCTACAAATGGGTTCAAGGAGTTTAATGAACTTGGTAGGGGAAGTTATGGGTTTGTTTACAAAGCTGCATTGGCAGATGGGAGAGTGGTTGCTGTGAAGAGAGCAAATGCTGCCACAATAATACACACAAATAACCGTGACTTTGAAATGGAGCTTGATGTCCTCTGCAAAATCCGTCATTATAATATTGTAAACTTGTTGGGTTATTGTGCTGAGATGGGGGAGAGGCTGCTTGTTTATGAGTATATGCCTCATGGGACACTTTATGATCACCTCCATGGTGGTCTTTCTCCCCTTAATTGGAGCCTCAGGCTGAAGATAGCTATGCAGGCTGCAAAGGGCATTGAGTACCTTCACAAGGAACTATTGCCTCCAATTGTTCATAAGGATCTCAAAAGTTCAAACATTCTTTTGGATTCAGAGTGGGGGGCTAGAATTTCAGACTTTGGACTTCTTACTTCAAGTGACAAAGATCTTATCGGGGACTTGGAAAGTGATGTTTACAACTTTGGGATTGTATTACTAGAGATTCTAAGTGGAAGGAAGGCTTATGACAGAGATTTTACACTCCCAAACGTTGTTGAGTGGGCAGTGCCTTTGATCAAACAAGGGAAAGCAGCTGCCATAATTGATAGGTCTGTGGCTCTTCCAAGAAATGTTGAGCCTTTGCTTAAGCTTGCTGATATAGCAGAGCTTTCTGTCAGAGAGAATCCAAAGGAGCGTCCACCTATGTCAGAAATAGCATCTTGGTTGGAGCAAATTGTGAAGGACGGGTTGATCTTATAGCACTGGTGATTGTCCTGTGAGAAACTTGTTTTGATCCATCCATAATATCCTTTACATAAAATTCTGTGAGTAATGCTCCTCTGGCATTGTAAATTGTTTTAAATTTGTTGTAGATTGCTTATCCTTTTATATTTCTTTGGGTTTTATTTTTCCTAATCTTCACAAAGTGAAGGACATGGCATTGTTGCACCATACAAAATTGTTTACCTGTACATGCTGATCTGAAATTTTTTTCCTCTCGTATAAGTCTGAAGACCATCTCAAGGATACAGATACAGTCATTTACATGTATAACAGTGACAAAATGATGGTCAAGACATGAATTCCTTTGGTTAGGCATTAGCGATTCAATAAATCTGCAACCTTGTTCTTGCTTAAAACCACTAGCCTGGTCATGTAACAATTGAGGATTGTAATTGCCTTACACTTCCGGCAGTACCAAGTTTATTATTTACCTTGTTGAATTTATTGTGCTTGGTCAAACAATCAATAAACTCACATCAGCTAAGAAATGCTAATATTGCGCATTTCATTAGACAAAAAATGAGATGTAGTGGCGGTGACAGTGGCAACATTAGCAATGACGATAAGGAATACTTTAGTTACTTTTAGAAAATAAATATGCTACAGTGGTAATAAAACTTTTGATTCTAAAAAAATAGATGACAATTTCTCTTGATTTGGACGAATAGTATTATCTCATATGTTATCTCAATGATATTTTTTATAACCGCTTTATTTGTACAATAAACATTTTGACAATGGTTATCACTTTCTCACTGAGTTCAAAACGTCTTCAAAATTCATGCCGTAAATTAAGCCCAAATTATCCCGGATTGAAAGTGATATTGAGTATGCCCGAAAAGACAAAGACTGATTGTCTGTAAATTCTCTAATCTAAAACCATATTTATTTTTGAAGTTTGATTTTTAGTTTGATTAAATTGGGAAAGTATAATTACCAAAAATTTTGTTTTTTTTTTTGGGGGAAAGTATATATTAGAGTTTAAAAATATTCAAGTTTGAATTTTAGATTAGCTCAAAGATAGATCCTAAGAGTGGCAAAAATAATATTGGGAGAATAATTCTTATATAGATTCGACCATGTTTGAACCAAATTTGTCAATTAATTTATGAATCATTTAAAATATTTAAAAAAAGATAATGATATTTTTAAGTTCAACAAATAATTCCTAAAATTTATTAGGGGGAGAAGTTAGCATTTTAACCTTTATATACGTACAGTATTGATTTTTCAATTTAAGAGAAAAGTCATCAAAATATAATTAATACCGAGTTAAAATATTAACAATAAAATTGTAAAATAAAACAATCGACTAAATAAAATTATGCAGACTTTTCATGTCATAAAAATTCATATAACACATCAAAATAAATTAAAATAATCCTGTTGTATTCTATTTACATAGCATAAGTTTAAGTATAATATTTTATATATAAAATTAGAGTTTTATAAGAGTTATGATGTAGGAAAAATGATTGTGTAATGTTATAGAGATTCGTTTTGCGTGCCGTAATTTTTTTTTGTGTGCTTCAAAAAATGTAGATCCCAAAAAATGTTGTGTGTGTAGAAAACGTTTTTGTGTTATTTAACTTATATTAAGAGTGCACAGAAAACGCTGTCACAAAATCAAGTCATCAAGCCAATGAAGGTTGACTCAATATTGATCTGATCGAATGGCAACGACAAAAAAAGGTGTTAGATTCAAATCACGGTTGTCGTCCTTTACGGGTAGAATGTGTATGTTCTGGATGATATATCCAGCTTTGGGCCCCATTAAGTATTGGGTTCAATAAATAAGGGGAAAATTCTAACAGTTTTTCGGGGACTCTTGACAATCACCATATAAAAGAGGGTCTTCAAGGGGAGAAACACACAATCAAGTAAATATTCTATCTTGCACATTATACCTATGGTTAATATTGACAAAAGTGTCAAAGTGTTTGCACACCCTTTTTTTTGCCAGCAAAGGACACAGAGGAGCGCGTTGTCGTCACCACTAGAACTACTCTATAAACACTCAAGCACAACAACACTCTATGATCATGTAGACAGTTTATTCAATCTATATGAATGACATTATAAGCCATCAGTCGTTACGGTTTATGACATACCATACCTATAAGTATAACCTTATGATAGATATATATCTCATAAACTTATTAAATTTTGATTGTAATTTGTACTATTATACTCCAGAGAAATAGAAATATATTGGATTAGTTTATTTTATTTAAAGAAGCATTTTTATTTAAGTGTCGTATTTGAACTATTTTTATTATTAGCTTTCATGAAAGCAGATATATGTTAATTCAATTATGCATTAGATATCTGTCCATTAGATTAGTAAAACTCATTATTAATAATATCAAGCTTAAAATAAACCATGTACCACATGGATAAAGAAAAGTCGAGTTTAAGGATAACTAAGTTTATGAAAAATATACATATATGGTAAGTTCAGGTCTTACATGATTTAAGAGGGAATAGTTTTCATAGCTGTCAACTCTAGAAACGTGTTAGTTGAACGAAGTTGCAGTATGAAAAAATCAAACATTTCTAGACTTAGTGAAGTCCATGTTCAGTTATTCATCCTTACCAATGTTATTCTGGGGAGTTGCCTAGGAGAAGGCAATGGCGGACCCAGGTGGATGTCATTGTCTGCACTTGCAGACATGAAGTTGAGGGAAAAGTCATGCCATCTCCCAACTATGAAAAAGTCATGTTCATTTACTATATCATGTAGAATATTAGATGTATCTGGTCCATCATTTACTGTCACTCTTCTATAACTCACACTTTCCAAGCCATACTCTGGTTTCTTAATACCTTCTAACATCTCATTATCCCTTATGCACTCCAAGTCTATATTGTATTCTTTAGGAGCAAGGTGGTACACAACCAACTTGATCCTGGGGTCCCTCATTGCTCGTTTGGCTAAGCACAAAGCCTCTCTGTCATCTCTTCCACCCAAGAATGTCATGGCTAACCAAATGTATGAGTAACTTTCCTAACTATGAATATCATGGCTAACCGAATGTATGAGTAACTTTTTCATAGCTAAGGGTGCAGACATAAAGAAAATTTCCTAGGTCCGCCACTGGGAGAAGGCATTGTACCTTCTTAACTTCATTCCATCTAAGTCTGTTATAGATACACCTATGGGGCGTTTGGTTCGGGTTTTTTATTGGGATCCCCATCCTTCTGACTTTGGCAATCTATGTTCTCTTTGTTTGGTAGAAGAGTTACTATGGAAGACGTTTGCCCAGCTTTCGTTGTTCCTATGCAAAAAACGAATGAAAACACTGTTTAGCTTTGCCACTTGCAATATGGTATTCCTGAAAACCGGCTAAATGGATTCAAGTTGACATAAAATGTGACAAAATTACCCTCCCACTTACTACATCTGCTTTACCAAAATTGAGCGGGTTACAGAGGACATGGCCAAAAGCGACAGGAAGCACATAGACAAATTGTATACTGACTTTCATCTTCCATAACCACTATTTCCAATGTCGTTGCTCCTATGATTTAGTATGACAAAGTTAATTAAATGGCCAAATTGATGTGTGGTTATTCTTCAAGATATCCTGTATGGCTCAGTGTTATACCCTGGCTTGAGTGGATGCTATCCCATACACTTTTACGATCTGTTGAGAGCCCTCAACAGGGTCTTGATAATTTCTAGGTTGAACAAGGTGGAACACTTTTGCTGAGTCTAATGCAGAGTTCTCAAGAGGATGTTCAGGAGAGGGCAGCCACAGGTCTTGCAACTTTTGTTGTAATTGATGATGAAAATGCTAGCATAGATTGAGGAAGGGCTGAAGCAGTCATGCGAGATGGTGGCATACACTTCCTTCTTGGCCTGGCAAAATCTTGGAGGGAAGGACTTTTGTCTAAGGCAGCTAAGGTAGTTGGTAATACCTGTATAATCTATATCAGTTATCAAATTCTTTGAAAGTGTTCATTAGGTTGATAATACCTGCCAATTGAAGATTGGAACTTGTGGTAGTTGTTTTAATATGCTATTATAATATGTTCACAATTGATAATTTTTAATTCCTTTTATAAGGGTTATTTTCATCTTTTCAACCCATTATCCTATCATTATTTTACGTTCAACCAAACAAAGACTCACAAAATTTAACCCAATTTACCTGGTAAAATTTTATCCAACCAAACAACTTTTTTTAAACTTTCCTACCAAACTCACTTCTCTATCATATTCCTAATAATTGTATTTACCTGGTAAAAAAATCTCCTGAACCAAATGCCACCTTAAAGAATTATGGAAAGGGTGCAAACCTATTTCAAACCATATTCGAATTTAGGGTGCTCCAACACACGTCCTACAACAATGGTCAAATAAGATAAAATATTGTACAGAAGTGTGCATGTCTTTTGGCTACTCTAAGAGAACCGAGGATTGGAACTTATTTAGTCCAAAGGATAAGATGATCTTAGTGAACACTCATGTGACTTTCTTAAAGGAGGAGTATATGGAAACTTATAAGCCCATGAGTAAGGTTATTCTTGATGAGACTTGTCTCAGATTAAGAATTTCCAAAATCTATAGAAGCTCCATCCTTTGTTCCCTTGATTGTTCAAAGAGGAGAAATATATACCTCTAGGTGAACAAACACGGGAACCATAATTGAAATTCCAACATGATAATATACAAATGGAACTAGTAAAAATATTAGTATCACATGTGAAAGAACAATATCAAGGATTTGTTAAACACGTAACATGCGGAGTATCAAGAAATTAAAGATCCATCACCTGACCCAGAACTTGGATCTACCTGTAGATACACAAGGTCTAGTGTGGTACATTCATAGTAGGAGAGAACTTTGTTAATCTTTAAGTTATCTCTTGTTGAGTGACATTGATTCCACTAGTTACGATAATGCACTAAAAAATGTTGTTGATCAAGTGTTGCTCAAGCTATTAAACATCAGGTGGAATATTTGTATTTCAACTCTATTTGATCCATAATATAGGCACCAAGAGGGGTAATACCTACTAGGTGCATGTGGACCTAAGAGAGGATAGACAGGAAGGTGAAAATCTTCAAAACTAGTTTGGTGGCAAATGTTTGCCAGACGCCACGCTTGAATCTATCAAGATTCTTTTAGTTGCTTCTATAAATCTCAATTATGAGATTTTATTGAGTTTTAGGAGTTGGATGTCAGGATATCTACATGCAACAATAAAAAAAAGGTTTATAGCTAATGGGAAGGAACACTCAGTATGCAAGTTATAAAAATCCATCTATGGACTTAAGCAAGCATCCAGGTCATGGAACATCAAGTTTGTATTTGTATTTGTATGTAAAGGATCCAATAAGAGGTAATAGCTTTTCTGGTACTTTATGTAGATGATATGCTCCTTATTGGAAACAACGTGGAGGTAATATCAAGAATAAAAAGTTGGCTGAGTAAGCGTTTTGATATGAAAGTCCTAAGGAAGCCAATTATATTTTTGGTATAAAACTCTTATGAGACCGAAAGAATAAGTTATTGGCATCACCTTAGGCTACTTACATTGACAAAACTCTTGCCAAAATTCAACATAGGGAATTCTAAGAATAAGTTATTGGCATCACCTTAGTGGCATGACTGTATTCAGCTGTCGTTTATCTTATCAACTGCACTCTATCTCCCCTCCTCTCTCACAAAACACCTTTTAAGTTGTTGTCCCACAAAGTCTCATCCTGCTCACACCTCAGAGTCTTTGGTTGTCTTTTCTACCCCTCCACCCTACTTCGTGGTCATCACAAATTCTCTCCTCGGGATCTTCTGGCAGTGTTTCTTGGTTATCCTACTAGTTAAAAAGGTTACAAGTTACTTGACCTCTCTACTAATCATATAATTATGCTCAGGGATGTCGTTTGCCATGAATCTATTTTTCTTTTTGCTTCTGGTTCCCCATTACACACCTCACTTCCTCCTTTTCCCTCTACACCTACCACTGAAGCTTCTGCACCTCCTTCTTCCCATCACTCTCGCTCAGAGAACTCCCTCCTCATCTCTTGTATTATGTTTGTTCATCAACTTCCTACCACATCTCTAATTTTCTCTCTTACATAAATCTTTCCCCTTCTCATCATGCTTTTGTTAATGCCCTCTCTTCCCATTTTGAGCTCTCTACCTTCTCTGAAGCATCCCAACTTCTCGAATGGTGTGCAACCATGGATGCTGAGATTTATGCTTTGGAGCAAAACAACACTCCGAGGATCGTCTCTCTACCACTTGTAAATGGTCTATTGGCTGCAAATGGGTGAACAGGGTCAAATATAAATCTGAAGGCAGCCTCAAAAGATACAAAGCCCGTTTGTTTGCCAAAGGTTTTTCTCAGCAGAAGGGTGTTGATTTTTTGGAGAACTTTTCTCCTATGGCAAAAATCACTATTTTCTGTGTTCTTCTTTCCCTTGCTGCCATTCACAATTAGCATTTAATTCAACTTGATGTTAGTAACACTTTTTTGTGTGGTGATCTTGTAGAAGATGTGTACATGTCTTTACCTCCGGGTTGCTCTGTACAGGGGGAGTCTACTCCTCTCAATGTTGTTTGTCATCTTCAAAAATCTCTCTATGGACTCAAGCAAGCTTCTAGCCAATGGTTTGCTAAATTTTCCAGCACCTTACTCTCAATTGGTTTTACTCAATCATCCTCTGATCATTCATTGTTTACTCAATTTACTGCTACTTACTTCATTGTTGTTTTAGTTTACGTTGACGATATAATTCTTGCCTCTAATGACACTGTTGCGCTGTATCATCTTACTTCCTCATTGAACAAGAAATTTCGGTTAAAAATCAGGGTGCTCTCAAGTATTTTTTGGGCCTTAAGGTGGCCAGATCCCATCGCGGAATTTATTTGAGCCAACGTTAGTTTGCCTTAAACATTTTACAAGATTCTGGTTCTCTTGGTTGCAAGCCTCAAGCCACCCTAATGGAAGCCAATTTTGAAACTGTCTTCTGACTCCAGAGATCTTCTTCTTGATCCCACCCCTTACGGACGCCTCAATGGCAGACTTCTTTATTTAACTATCACCCGGCCTGACCTTTCTTTTGCTATTAACAGGCTTAGTCAATTCGTGGCTTCTCCTTTGATTCCATGTGCTACGCATCCTTGCATACTTAAAATGCACCATTGTTCAAGGTCTTTTGTTCTCTGCTACTTTCACTGTTCAACTCAATTCTTTCTCTAACTCTAATTGGGCCACATGCTCTGACAGCGGAAGATCTGTTACTGGCTATTGCATCTTTCTTGGTGAGGCTGAATACCGATCTATGGTTAATGTCACTTGCACGATTCTTTGGTTATTTTCCTTACTCAAGGATCTGCATATTGCCCATCTTTCCCCTGCTCATTTATTATGTGATAATCAGGCTGCTCTGGACATTGCGGCTAATTTGGCGTTTCATGAACATACGAAGCACATTGAAATTGATTGCCATATTGTCCGCGAACAAGTCCCCAAAGGTAAACTTCAGACCTTTGTTGTTCCTTCTGCACAACAACTTACTGATATCCTCACCAAAGCACTTCCTCCTGATCGTTTCTTTTCACTTCTCTCCATGATGAGAGTTCTCAATATACACTCTCTATCTTGGGGGGAGTTTTAAAGTATATTTTTATTCACATTTTATTATTTCTTCTTTTATTTGTTTTACCACCTCATCAATAGTTGTAACTGTCTAGCATTATTCACGAGTCTAATGTGTGGATTCTTTTATAGGATACTAATATATTTTGGTCATTGCATATTTGTAAGAGTTTAGTTTTTCATGATACAGAAAATGCTTCTTCTTCCCAATTTTCTTTGGGCTATGATATCCAATAAAAGCCCATCAATGTTTTTTATATTATACCTCTCTAGAATGTTCTAAATGAAATCGCCAATGTTAGGAGCTTGGCTCCAAGATCATAAAAAAGGGTAAAGAACTGAAAGAAGGAACTTTTTATTACTTTTGTTATGATTTTACAAACTCTCTATCGCTTTATATACATGTTATCATTACACACAAACTTCATGCAACTTTACATATTAGCCCACGTGACTCAAAGGAAAATATTTTCGGTGCTCCAGGAGCATAGAGTACTTGGTACTCCTTTTACCAAATATAATTAAAAGTAACACTTTTACATTATCCTTGCCTTTATATTTATTCCACCCATATCCCATATTTTTTCATTTTTGGGCAAGGAGTATGTGCTCCTGAAGCACATAAAATGAGCTCGACTCAAAGATCCTTTGTAACCTAGAGATTCCAACTTTAGGTAATGTTAAATCCATGAAAGCTCTTTCCTAATTGATTGTCGAAGTATAATAAATTTGAACCCCTTGTAAATAAATAAATAAACAATGTAACATGATTTTGGTAAGTTATTAAAAAAGTCATTTGAATTTTTTTATAGATACCAACTGGTGACTGATGCCCTAATATGGGCTCAACTAATCCGATTTTGGGTTTGAACCACTTCTTCTTTCTCTGGAGTTGTGATTCTCAGGAATCAAACCTGCTACCTTTTGGACAAGTCAATCTTGAGGTTTAGCTGATTCGTTACTTGATCAACAACTCTTGCAATAAGTCATGTGAATTATTTAGATTTGGCTACATTCAAAGCCTTGGTCAAATTGATGGCTTCTAGCCCTCTCTACAATGTTATAAAAATCGACCTATCCCGGCCGGTTTGACTAGTTGTAAATCAGACCTGCAACCAGTCCGATTCAGGTATTTGGCCGATTATGTATTTGATTAGGTATGAAACCGGTGAACCGGTCTTGAACCGAATTCAACTAGTAATATATCGATACCAATTTTTTTAAACAAAAAATGATTTTGTGAATTTTGGACAAAATACTTGAAAAATATCACTAATACGATTCAAACTTAGACTATACGGATTATAACTTATGGCACTTATCACAAAACTAACTCTAATTATTAGCTAAAATGCTTCTAATTTTGTATTTATATTTTGTTCTGTCGTGGCGACAGAGATGTCAAGCCCAATGGACTGGTATGTTAATCTTGGATCTAGTGCCCTCTCTTAGGTATTTATGAAAGAGATACCCTTGAGTCAAGCAGATCACTATGCACAACGAACTAATAACGGCGTTAGCCAAAGAGGTGTGTGTGTGAGCACAGTGACAGCATAACAGTAAGAGAGAAAGCGTAATGTACATTTAGGGTTTACCTTGTATTTATAGAGGTTACCTGTGGGTAGTATGGTGTGGGCCTTTGGTGCCTCTGATAAAGGCCCAAGCCTGTTCGTTATGCTGTCGTATTAGGATTATTATCCTTGATGGATACTATCCGTAATTATAATTGATTCAGATCTTGGATTTCCCATTATTGGGTCTGCCATTCAATGGGCTTCCGGGTTGCCAGGGTGAATTTCCTTGTGCTTTACTTCAAGCTTCTTGCTGGGCTGAGAGCATTTGAATTTTTGTAAACTCTCTGCCTACGTGTTCCTTGATCTGAGTGTTTTTCAATCGGGGCCCTCATTGCCCCTTATCTCGGTGGGTTGAGCATGAACCCGGAAAAATATTTCACGTATTCCTATACCGAGTTTGGGATGTGCTTGAGTAGTTGGGATCCAACTGGCGAGTTTCCCCCCAAGCATCATACCTTACGCACACGTCCTGAGTTTGTCGCTTTCTTTTGGAATCGGGAGTGATTTTCCATAGTTAGTTATATGGTTGGGTTATGCATGAGCCCGACAAGATACTCTGCATATGCAACCGGGTAGCGAATATGCTTGAGTAGTTGGGATCCAACTGACGAGTTACCCCCAAGCACATTCCTAAAACCCGGCTAAGAGTTTTGTCATATACACGTGTCTTAAGTCTAGCGTACCGACTTATGAGTAATACTCATTTCCTTCTGACACGTGCTGTTGGCCGCGTGCTTTAGCGTGCTGCAGCCGTTTTATGCCGTTTTCGCATTTCGTGCGCATTTATTAACAACGTCATTTCAGGTGTGTAATCATTGCTTTTGAAGTGCAATGACACTGGTGACCCTGATCCTTGCCATCCACGACTGTTGCAGTTACCACTTAAGAGTGGAATGGCATTAGTACCCCTGACCCTTACTATTCGTAACCGCAGTAGTTTCCCTCGTGCCTATATAACTTCGAACTTTTCCCTCTTGTCATTTTTTACCTTGCTTATTCTCGAGAAGCTTCTTTGCCATAAATCCTTTGAGCGTTAGCATCTGCAAGTGGTCTTCTGCATTTTCTGCGCCAGTTCATCTTCTCTGTTTTCCTTACTCAGGTATTTACCACTTCCTTTCACACTTTCCTTATCTGTTTTCTGCATGATACGCATTTGGCTGTATGCATTTTAGACATTTGCCATTTTATTGTGGATTTGTTCTGCTTCGAACCTTATTCTGGCAACTTTACTTGCTGGATGGTTTCTTCCTTGTTGTCCAAAGTGTAGCATATTGCTTTACTTCTGTGATTTTAGTGTGCATTATTCAGCAAGATGAGCGGGAAAAACCCTGCCTCTTCAGCTCTGCAATGTGAGGGGAAGAAGGAGGAAGATTTTATTTTTTGAAAAAGATTTCTCCTGGTGCTCGTTTTTGGTTGTGGGGCATTCCAAGGACTGAAGAAGAAGAATGCGAAGCCATGCTTCATGGTTATCGCGGTAGTAGACCCCAGAAGAGATCCGGGTTGTCTGAAAGAGGATTAGGGCAGAGACGGGATAGAGGTTCATCCATCCGGGGTAGGAGTCGTCTATCTGTAAGCCGACGTATTGTCCCGCATTTTCCCCAAACTAGTTCTAATCCTCCCAGTAGTTTACTATTAACACATCAGGGTCCTGCTTCAGTCCCCAGTGATATCTCTCAGTCTTCCCCTACTCAGAAAACCGTTCCTTGTTGTTCTTGTGTTTATCTGAGTTACAAGCTTATTGAGGAAGGATGTGACTCTCTGGCTGGGTCTACTTTGGCTAGCTGCCGTCATGGACATTTTCAGGGTTCTGCCTCTGCGTCTGGTGAGGCAGATGACCCCATCACCATCTCAGAGAAGTCAACTTCTTCGTCGTCTAGTGATTCCTCATCTAGTAGCATTTTTGATTTAGGTATGCCCATTCTCTTCTTCTGATCAAGTTATTTTCTTTGTTTTAGGTTTTATGGCATCTCTCCCCCGGAGGTTGTAGAAGAGTCGGGTTCTACTGAATCATTCCCCGCATGTCCTCCCGCCTCTCTAGTATCCCAGTTCTCCTGTGTAGCTTACGAGGTTTTAACCACCACTTCTGAGATGGGTCCGGATGATGTGGTGGGTCTCCCCGTTGGGAACTTAGAGAACTATGATATTGTCCCCCCACGAGAAGACGAACCAGTTTGCTCTGGGGGAAGTTTAGAAGAGCCTTGTTTCTTTTTCTTCTACCGGGACGTCGTAACTCAACTTGGAATCCAGTTTCCTCTGACCGAGTTCCAAATGGACCTTATGAATCATCTTCAAATAGCTCCCATCCAACTCCACCCCAACGACTGGGGTTTCATTAAGGCTTTTGAGCGTTTTTGTGCATACCTTATTCTTTCTTCTTTTGTTTGTGTTTTTTTTTTCTTTTTTCAAATCTTTACCCCTCGAACTGGCCGTGAACCCGCAGAACGAAAATGTTGGGTTACTATCTGAGGTATCCCTGGTCGCAAACTCTTTCGAGTTTATACCGACTCTTTCAAGAACTTTACAGACAAGTTCTTTAAAGTTTCTTCTCATCCTGGTAAGCATGTATGGTTCCTTGATAACTGTTGTACCAAGGATGTAGAGGGAAAATTTCCCTTGTATTTGTCATATGACCATTATCAACTCCCTCCTTCAAGCTACCGTTTCAAAGAGACTGAGTTGAACCCTACGGATGTCGATAGTGCAATTGCTATTGGTACATATCTCCAATCGTATAAGCATGCTAGCGTTGCATCCCTTCTTCTCGAATCCCAAGAGGAACTTGATGCTGAACTAAGTATGGCTTATTTTTACAGTTTGCATGTATACTCGTTATATTGCATCTAATAACCTCGTTTTATTGTTTGTACTTTGCAGTTCCCAGCATGGAGAACCAGCAGAATGAGCCCCCAAGTTGGCTGGCAGTTTTGACTCAATCTAAGGAAACTTCTGCCGAGTTGCCGAAAAAGAGGAAAGTGTTCGAGCTTCATAAGAAAGTTATTACTGACAAACCTAAATGCATCCCGGCTGATAAAAGTCATGCCATTTCTGGCAGAACGAAGAATAAGGGGGCCCTGTTGATACTAGTGCCACTGCCTCTTCTCAACGAGTGATGAAGACTCTTCCCCCTCCTCCATCTCCCGAGCTGGTCAAACATGTTGTGTGGCAATCCGGGATGAACGGTGTCCTCCAGGATGCAATTTGTGCTCCGGCAACCTTTTACTACTCCTCTTCTCTTACCGCAGTCCAGATTAAAGAACTGGAGGAGATGGAACTTTGTTATGTGAAGATGGCCAGATTGGCAAGGCCTTTGCTTTCTCTTAAGCAAAATTATCTTCGCTCTCTAGATGAGACAACTGCATCCCAGGAAGAGAGAGCCAAGACATATGCCAAGTTTCTGAAGGTGAAGGAGGAGTTCTCCTCTCTAAAAGAGGAGCATGGCCAAACTGTTGCCAACTTAGCCAAAACAAAGGAGGGCTTCACTACTCTTCAGCGGGATAACACTCAACTTCGAAACCTGAATGCCGCCGAAGGCCTGAGGATGAAGGACTTTCGGATAAGGTATGAGAAGTTGGAGGAGAAGTTGAAGGAAGCTAAGGCTAGTGCCTAGCTTTACCGGGATGAACTTGAAAAATCCATCACCGATTCCTTCTATAATGCGTTAAGCCAACTTTAAGTCCTTAATCTCGATCTACCTTTGAAAGTGGCCGGCTTGAATGCTCGTGCATATGTCAGCAATGGTCAAATCATTCCACCTTTTTCTGCATCTCCAGCGGGTGACTCAGTCACTCATACTAAGGGGGGAGGGATTGTCGTTGAAGAGGGTGAGGAGGCAGGCAATCAGTCTACTGGGGTTCCTGTAACATCAGGAGAGATCTCGGGGATTCAGCCCACTGAGGTTCTTTCGGCGCAAGAACAGACCCCTGCCTCCTTTACTGAATGAAGGTCCTGGATGCTGGTTATCCTTGTAATTTTTGTTTAAGAGCCCCTTTTTAATTTTCCCTGAACATTGGCGTGGTGCTTCCCGGTTTTAATTTTTTGACTTCTCTCAAGTATTTTATCTTTCTTCGTAATCTGCCTTCGCATTTTTATGCTTTGAATTGCATATCCCTTTAATAACTTAGACGCATCTGCCTAATTATTTAAGGTTCATCTAAGGACTTATCTTTTTGCTCACGAACTTGCATGCTTGTTTTCTAAGTTTGTAACTTAGGCAAATAAAGACATCAACCTTATCCGAGTTGCTACTTATACAGGCTGAGTTATTTTTGCAACTCGGATAGATTCTATTTTCTTAACTCGTGCATTTTACGAGTTTCATATTAGGCTTTATTGGAGTTTTTCCCTATCCGTGACAGGTTAACTTTACAACTCAAATAAATTTTATTTCTCAACTCGTGCATTTTACGAGTTTCATTTTATTGACCTGGCCGAGGTCAAAGCATTGTACGAATTTTGCTTTCTGTCATTTTCCATGACACGTGTTTATTTTGACTTGCCATTGTTGCAAGTTTGCATTGATGATAGTTATAGCCTTTGCTGACTTAATCCTTCATCATTTTCTGGGTTTGTAACCCGGATTTATCTAAGGCAAAGGCAATATTGTCATATGTCCCCCTTAGGCGTTCGACCCAAGTGAGGAGCATTTCGACTTGATCAGAGTCAGCATGACAAATTGCAATTGTACCTCGGAGTTTGTATTGATGCATAAAAAATTATTAAGGATAAATCTCAAAAGAACAATTCCTTATTTATTGATATCAAATTGTTAACTAAATGAATTTGCCGGCATATTCGACTTTAGACAAGTCCATAAAAAGGGAAAATAGTTTGCCTAAATTTTTTTCAAATAAATCGAAAAACTTCAAGTCTTTAGAAGATGGATCTCGAATTTAACAGTAATATATTTTCAGCTAATCCGCGTTCCAGGTTCTTTTAATTTCTTTTCCTTCTGTTGTTTCCAAGATATAAGCTCCTCTTCCAAGCTTTTCTTTAACACAGTATGGGCCTTCCCAGTTGACAGCTAGTTTTCCATCTCTGGCATTCTTATTGCCAACGTCTGCTCTTCTGAGTACCAAGTCATTTTTCTCAAACACTCTTGGTCTCACTTTTTTGTTGTATCTGGCTGCTATTAGTTGTTTTGTCATCATATCCCGGCAATGAGCTGTGACTTTAGCTTCATCAATGAGATCTAACTCAGCAGTAAACAGTTTACTGTTTTCTTGTTCATTCTGCTTAATAGCATTCATTCTCCTCCAAGAGGGTTCTCCAATTTCCACCGGAATCATAGCTTCACATTCATATGTCAATCTGAAGGGGGTTTCCCCCGTTGCTGTCTGGGTACTCATTCGCTACGCCCACAAAACAAAATATAATTGGTGGACCCAGCTTTCTTTGGCATCCATCATTCGTTTCTTAATCCCGTAAATAATTACCTTGTTTGCGGTTTCAGCTTGCCCATTTGACTGTGGGTCCCTGTCCCCTGTGCACCTAAACAACGAGTCCAATTGGTCCTAATTGTACAAATTTTTGTTGACCCCGTACAAAGATCTTAAACAGTAACTAGCCAGGACGATAAACAATAATCTGGTGTACAGAGGAAAACTGGCTGATTTACAACGATTACGATTGATTTTATTTATTTTACATTTTTTTTGTGATTTGAGAGGTTTAAAAGATTCTAAAAAATATGCATTAGCTTGACATTTAGTAGTTATTCTTATATGATAAAATTGTTTTTTTTTGAATTGATGTCCAATGTTAAATTCTTCTACTATCGCATATTGCGTTGCATCTCGGACCAGCTTCCTGGTCTCCAGTGGGTCCTCAGGCAATGTCCCTTTCTCAAGATACGCCACTATTGGTTGCCTCTAGTCATTTGCTGAGGTAATTATCATCATGCAACTCGGCTCCGTTCTGCTTTGTTGTACCACGGTTCTGTGGTTTCCTGGATTTTTGGTACTTGCCAATTTGGACAAGATGTTAGCTCAGCTATTTTCCCCTCGAGGAATATGAGTGACTTTTACCTCATCAAACTCGGCCATCATTTCTTGAACTTTGTTCAAGTATTACATCAATAGAGGGCCTTTGACCTGATATTTTCCTTCTATCTGAGAAGTCACCAGCTGGGAGTCACTGAAAATTTTAACATTTTTAGCTCCGTGTTCTTTAGCCTGCATCAATCCGGCTATTAGAGCTTCATACTCTGCTTGATTGTTTTAAGTTGGGAAACCCAGGTTCAAGGAGTATTTTATTGCCTCTCTTTCTGGACTTTCATGTATTATCCCAGCTCCACTTCCTTTATCATTGGAGGATCCATCTACATATGCTCTCCAAGTATCCTCAGCTTCTCCCCCTTCTGGGCTTGCCAGGGTGAGCTCCATTATGAAGTCGGCTAAAGCTTGTGATTTGATAGCCTTCCGACTTTCATACGCTATGTCGTATTCAGAAAGTTCAATTGCTCAATTAGTCATTCTTCCTGCCAAATATAGCTTATGCAACACCTGTCGTATAGGCTGATTGGTTCAGACTATTATCTAGTGTCCTTGGAAATATGTTGCAATCTTCTTGCCATAGTCAACAAGGAAAAAGCCATTTTTTCTAGCTTCTGGTACCTCAACTCGGGCCCTTGCAAGGCCCTACTGACGAAGAAATTGGCTCCTGACCTTTGCTGATTTCCTTGATCAGAAGAACACTTATTTCCTCTTCCCCCACAGCCAGGTACAAGATCAAAGTATCTCCTGATTTTGGCTTAGACAACACTGGTGGGGTTGTCAAGCATTTCTTGACCTTGTCAAACGCGGATTGACATTCTGGGTTCCTGCCTTGCATAGCTTCTTTCTTTAGTAGTTTGAAAAATGGGAGGGCATTTTCAGCAGACATAGGTAAGAACTGGGTTAGAGCTGCTAGCCTACCAGTCAATCGCTGAACCTCCTTATTCTGGGGTACTTTCATATCAAGCACTGTTTTGCACTTATCAGGATTCGCTTCAATTCCCCTATGGGTTAACATGAAACCCAGGAACTTTCCTGCTGGAACTCCGAACGCACATTTTACTGAGTTCAGTCGAATACGGTATTTCCGCAGCTTTTGGAATATCTGCTCCAGTCCCGGACATGGTTGGCAATGTCAAACGACTTGACGATTATATCATCAATGTAGACTTCTACATTCTTGCCCAGTTGGTCCTCAAATACTTTATTATCATTCTCTGGTATGTAGCCCTAGAGTTTTTGAGCCCAAACGGCATCACGTTGTAGCAGTAATTGGCCTTTTCAGCAATAAAGGTTGTTTTTTCTTGGTCTTCAGGATACATCGGGATCTAGTTATAACCCGAATATGCATCCATGAAAGATAGCAATTGGAATCCTGCCGAGTTATCCACTAGCTGGTCTATGTTAGGCATAGGGTAAGAATCCTTGGGGAATACCTTATTTAGATCTGTGTAATCAATACAGACCCTCCATTTCCCGTTAGGTTTTTTCACTATAACAACATTCGCAAGTCAGGTTGTATATTGTATATCACGGATGAACCCGACATCTAGAAATTCCTTTACATGTTCCTCCAGAACTTGTCTTCTTTCTGGCTCCAGCTTCCTTTTCTTCTGACAAACTGGTTGCGATCCCCGGTAAACTGCCAGCTTGTCGCAGTAAAAAGTTGGATCTATGACAGGAATCTCTGATGACTTCCATGCAAATACATCTGTGTTTCTTTTAAGAAACCTGGCTAACTGTTCCTTGATTTGGGGATCTATGGTCTTACCAATTCGGGTAAATTGACCAGGTTCTTTTCCCAGCAGAAGATCCTCCAATTCCCCATCAGGCTCTGGCCTAGGAATCACTTCTTCTCTCATGTCCAGTTCAACCACATTGACAGGTTTTCCTGAATGATGAGGAGTCACCTTTTTACCGGTTTTATCCCTTGGACGTATCCGAGGTGGGCTCAAGTGTCCTCTTTCATTTCCTTTGATTGTTTCAAAATAGCATTTCCTGGATTCTTTTTTATCACCATTTATGGTAATGATCTCGTTCTTGCTGCTTACCATCTTTATCTTTTGATGCTTTGTGGAGACCAGCATGTTCCATTTGTGTATGGTTGGCCTCCCCAGAATGATATTGTATTCCGACAAGAAGTCAGTCACTATGAATCTTACTCGTTCTGATTTGAACGCTTCTTTTGTTCCCAGGGTTAACTTGAGATCTATATAGCCTTTAGGAGGTGTATTTTCTCCATTAAAAGCTATCAAGGTTGTTTTGCAGGGTTTAAGGTCCTCCTCATCAAGGTTCATCTTTTTGAAGGCACCCCACAGTATAATATCGACACTGCTTCTTGCATCTATGAAGACTTTCTTAACTCGGCAGTTTACCAGAGTTCTAGTAACGACTAGTCGCTCTACATGCCCTAGCAAAACACCTTGCATGTCGTCTTTCGTGAAATAGAGCAGAGGAAGGTCTGGTTTGCTAGGGTCCTCCTTAAATTTAGGACGATCTCGGATTGAGAGTGCTTCCTTTAAGTACTATCGTCTAACACTTACAGTGTCTCCTCCTCCTCCAAGGGCTCCACTAATCACGTTACGGTCGAACTCTGCTTCTGGGAACTCGTTATTATTGGAATCATCTTTCTGGTTTCTTTCTTCTTTCTTTTTCTTCTCAGGTACCAGACTCTTACTCCTTTTTCGATTTCCAGACTTTCTTTTGTTCTTGGAACCTTGAGTTTTGATCACATACTGGCATAATTTGCCTTCTCTAACAAATTTTTTCACAGCATCTCGGAGATCCCAGCATTGATCAGTGTTATGGCCTGGTCCATCGTCGAAGGAACAATATTTGGATTTGTCCAACCCTCCTTTGTCAAATATAGGCTTGGGTCTATCCACTTTTTTCATTTCTGTCATAGCCACTTCCCTCCAAATTTGAGAGCGTGAAGCATTCAGCAACGTGTATTTCTCATACCTTCCAACCTGGTCTCTATCATCCAAGTTTCTGCCTCTAGAGTCTTTCTTTTTACTACCAGTTCGTTCTTTTTCTCTTGGGATCGGGCTCCTCCTCCTTGGGCTCGCCTTTCTACCTTCCTCAAACTGAGGATTTGTTATCTCCATTTGTTCGAGCTCTAGGTATTTCTTCGAACGAGTTCTGAATTCCTCCAATATTCTTACTGGGTCTTTATAGACCGACTTGGCTAGTCTAGATGCACCATCTAAGCCAGCCACAATAAGATGTACGTGGACATTTTCCAGTATACCCGGCATTTGTAAGGCCGCGTCCTTAAACCGGTTAAGATACCTCTGGAGGGTTTCTCTGGGTTGTTGTCGTATCTTTCCCAGGGCGAACTCGAACTTTGGATGTTTTTTGCTAGTTGCAAAATTCAGAAGGAATTTTTGTCCAAATTCCTCAAACGATCCAATGGAATTGGCAGGGAGGGTTGAAAATCATGCCTGCGCTGCTCCAGTCAAAGTTATGGCAAATATCCGAGACATGAGGGGCTCATCTATCCCTCGGATATATATGTCCCTATCAAAAGCATAGATGTGGACCTGTGGGTCCTGGCTTCCATCGTATTTGGACAAGCGTGCCGAATCAAAATCCTCCAGGAAAAGAGAATTTAGTATTTCACCAGTGAAGGGACTATTATTATACTGCCCCCTACTGTATTTCCTCCTGTAGCCACCGGGTTCCACACGTCCTCTAGTAGCTTGAGCATTTTGGTCAGGGTGTGTACCATCTCGGTTTACCTGGCCATTTATTCCTGCTGAAGCATTCTAGGTAAAGATTTGAGCGGCCGCATTCTGACCTTCAATTGCCATAGGATTCAGGTTCATATTGCCCCTACCCTGGTTCGCTACCTCAGTAACTCGGTTCCGATGGTTCTTTATTTCCCTTCACGGCCATTACCATCTTGACATTGGACCTCTCTCACCCCAAGTCTTGTGCTTTCCATTAAACGTTGTTCCAGATCCTGCATTCTCCTCGTATTCTCTTCCTGTATCCTCTGGAAGTCTTGTCGTCGCTGGAGGTTATTACAATTCTCTGTCTCCTCCATTCGTCGTAAAATTGCAGCGAACGCATTTTGTGCAAGCCAGGAATCAGGATTTGCAGATTGAGCTACATGCGCAGCAAAATCCCCAAGATGCTGGGGAGGATTGTTCATAGTTGGAGCCACAACCCGATCATGATGTGTTTGAGTGGAAGCTGTGTCTGACACATCCTCACTGACATGAACATAATCGTAATCTATCTCATTCTCAGGCTGGTTTTGAGGTTGATTAACCTCTTCCAAAACTAGATCCAGCGGCTGATTCTGAGTGGGTGGCTGTTGGCTATTACTTCTTGTACGAACTGCCATCTTTCAGTTAGAATGGTGGGAAATTCAAATTCAGAAAATGAATTTCCCGCAGACGGCGCCAATGTTCTGTCGTGACGACAGAGATGTCCAGCCCAATGGACTGGTATGTTAATCTTGGATCTAGTGCCCTCTCCAAGGTATCTATGAAAGAGATACCCTTGAGTCAAGCAGATCACTGTGCACAACGAACTAATAACGGCGTTAGCCAAAGAGGTGTGTGTGTGCGCACAGTGACAATATAACAGTAAGAGAGAGAGCATAACGTACCTTTAGGGTTTACCTTGTATTTATAGATGTTACCTGTTGGTAGTATGGTGTGGACCTTTGGTGCCTCTGATAAGGGCCTAAGCCTGTTCGCTATGGTGTCGTATTAGGATTAGTATCCTTGATGAATACTATCCGTAAGTATAATTGATTCAGATCTTGGATTGCCCATTGTTGGGCCTGCCATTCAATGGGCCCCTTATGCGGGTCCATAACATATTTTATTTATGCGGTTGAACCGGTGACCCGTTAATCCAATAACCCATTCGAATTTAATAACACTGTCTCTCTGTATGATGGCTCAACATTTTATTTCGCTTAATATCAACATTTTTTAGTTTAGATTATCAATCACCGATCTGATTCTGCTTTCATGATGAAAATAAAAGAAAACCGGTGATACTCTTTCGTTTTGGGTAGTTTTATAGCTGTATATAGTTGTCAACAAGATTGAGTTTAAATTGTTGTTTAATGCATTTAAATATCAATTTTAACATAAATTTTATAATTTAAAAAAGTTTAATTTTTTAACATATTGAGCTGTATAGTATATCCCCACCGACCCTTTTGATATGCATAACTCAAAAAAAAAAAAAAAAAGGAAAATATCGCGGTAATCAATGTATTTCCCAAATTTATTTTATTGCGTTAACTGTGTATTGTATTCCACCCATCATGCCATTATATGGAAATTCATAATTTCTCCATTTATGGAAAGAATTGGGGCAAATGAATGTGCACATAAAAAATGTGTTGATCTTTCAAAAAAAAAAAAAAAGTGTTGAATACCTACCAACTGGAGCTAATTTGAACGTTCTGCGCTTGGAAATTTTGGGCGTGATATCTTTGTGTCCATGATATAAAGGTGCTGACTAATGGAAAAATTTATTTCATTTTAGAGGCTTGGAAGACATGGCTAGGCATTTCTTGAATCCTTGACCTTTTTTCTTTTGATTACTGAAAGGTATGGTGAGAGCAACGTGGTCTTTCAATTACCCCAGTTGAATGCATGTGCAAAAGACCTGCTACACAAAAAAAGAGCACAAGAGAAGCATAGAATCTTCAGTGGAAAGGGTAATAAGGTTAGTCCAAACACACAGACAGTGCCAAATATTTTAGTCCTCATGAAAAAGGAAAAAAGATGACAAATTGGAGTTCCTTGCAATCATGCGCAAACGATTACGGTTTATAAATAATTATATACGTAGTTGACTGTTCTTCAAATTGTATGGTTGTGGCTTTGTTTTGTTTCAGGAATTGTTCTGGTCCTACTTAGACAACCTATGTCACCTGAAGGGAGCCCTATATTCAACCACTCTGCTTATGTATGTGCCTTTGCCCGTGACTTTTATTGATTCAGCAATTTCTGTGATATTTGTGATGTTCGTACGTATATGGCTTGAAGTTTGTGATTATTTTTACAAAAAAAATTTGTTATTAACAACGGAAAAATTCCATTACTAAGATATATAAAAATTGTCATTAAGTAAATTAGTGATGAAATATTTTATGTGAAAAAGTGCGGTGAATAAAGTATTAGTGATAGAAAAATAATTCGATTATAGAAACATTATGTTATTGTTTGGTCTCTTGTATCTGAGAGTTAACTGTGTCTGTGAAAAAATTAATTGTAGATGGTGACAGATCACTATACACTATGAGAAGATTGGAAGCCAACATGTCAGGTTAAACCTTCTTTTTACTTGCGAGTGAACTAGGCCCAATTCATCTAGCCAGTCGTGAGATGGCTGATTGACCATCTTGCCTCCATTTTAATAAAAAAAATATCACTTTAGCCATTTTTAAAACTATATATCAATTTGTCAATCTTCTCAAATTAGATATCGATCTGCCCTTATTTGTCTAAAGTTTGATCAATACTTATCCAGATAAATGAGTCATTTACCCGAGTAAATGACTTATCAAAGACTAGGGTTTAGTTACACTTTGTTCAAATAGGGACATAATGGTATATAATAATATGATAAGAGCGATAGATTGATATATAATTTTAGAAAATGAACTATGTAATAAATTAATTTTAAAAGAGGAGTAAATTGATCAATGAGCCGTCCTGATTGTAACAGTCACGAACTTTTCTTTTCTTTTTTGCATACAAAAAAAAAACTTTCTTTTTTGTCCAAGATAATGTTAGAAAGGACAGATTTTTTCACTTGTTTGTAACGGACATATTTCATCATTAATTAACGATGGACGAATTTCATTATTAATTAGTAATGGAATGTTTTGTTAATAGCTACGAAATGTATTACATGGTAAGATATATCATTTTTATTTTTGGGATTGAATAAAGTTATTTGCTTTCCGTTTCAAATTTCAATGCCATTTTAGAGTCCATTACTCCATGCATGTGTCATGTGTGGATTGCTCAGAAATTTGAAAGCACTCACAAATTCAATGTATATCAGTGTAGTTACGCAGATGTTTGGTATGAAGAATTCTCCTTGAAGGCAAATTCCAAAGAAATGGACAGATAAGTGTAAATTCTAAACTTTTTCACACTTTTCATTGAATATTTTAATTTTATAAAAAATATTGTGTCATGTTCTGAGTTTGTGTCACGTGTTCCAGAATAAAGAGAATATATATATATAGTTAAGCCATAATAAGACCCTTATATTAATATTTATATATTTGTGACCCCAACAATTGATTTGAAATGCCCATGCAGAAAATTGTTCAAATTAAAAGAAGGTACAGAAAGGAAGTAAAACAAAGAAGAGGAACAAGTACCAAAGTTCTCCCTAATGTACCTCCCTTGTTATAAAGACTCAGATGTATTCATACATCACGTGTACCAAATGAGAAAAGAAAGAAAAAAAAAAATTGAAACAACACAAAGTATAAATGAAAAGGACAAGGGAGAGAAAATCTCGCTATTTGAAGATGTTTAATTGTGGGGTGATAAGAATCTAAAGTGATCCAAGCACTCGCAGACAAATTTGTTACAGAAGATAAAAAAGAATTGCCTTTTATGTGTAATGGAAAAAGAAATTGAACACTGAAGCGTCCCTAGAGTCATCGTAGCATCCAGCAAACAGGAAAAGGCTCTAATAGTTATCCACCTTCATCTCTTTCTTACCCTTTTAAAACCCTATATATGTGACCCCTAATCTCTTCAAAGTCATCCTAACCTTCAGGGAGTTTAAAAAGGTAAGAAAAAGACATGGTCGTTCAGGTAGAGTATTTTCAAAGCTAGCTTTACTTAGAAGCTGCTTGGTTTTTCCAAGTAGAAACAGTAGCCTATGGAACTTAAGAGGACCCCTTTTTTTGTTTTTTAGGTGGAGAACTTAAGGGAGGAAAGGGTTTTCTTCTCTCTTGTTGTATATATGCTACTCAAAATGCTTCTTGCTACACTACTTTCAGAGGAACACTACAGATTTTGGCATTTGAGGATTAGCATACTTTGTGTGCCTGGCTCCCTGTATGCCATTTGCTGACCCCATCAGCATGGTGATGGCTTCAATGAATGGCGTGCGAGGAGCCATGCATGCTGTGTGTGTCGTTCTCCAAAGGAAAACTTAAGGGGATGAATTTAATTTCTAACTTCTACAAAATCAGGTTCAGTACATTCTCTTAATTCAGCTTCAGTCTTTGCTCTATTCTTTGTTTATTTCTCCTTTCTTTTGTTGTCTAATTAATTATTAATCTGTTTATTATGCTCAAGTCATTTAGAGCAGCTTGTTGAGTTGAGCTTCCTAGCCCAAAATGTCATTAACTTGGTAAAGTAGTATATAGGTAGGTTTTACTAGGAATAGGAAATAAAGAAATTTTATATTTTATTATAGGGTAATTGACTTCTGCTGTGATCCTCCATAGAGTAAGGAGCATTATTGCCTTCAAGTGGATGTAGTCGCCAATAGTTTTCGTGGTTGTGTTGTCATTTTTGTTTTAATTGAGTTGTTAACGTCTTGGCGTCATTCATATTTGTTTATATTCAACACAATCAATTCAAAAGAGCCGCCTCGCATAAAATTATACACTTTTAGGATTCATTGAAACTGAGTCTTGAATAATATCCATCAATATTCATGGATTTAATTAGTAAACATTGAACTAATATATATATATATATATATATATATATATATATATAAGGCTTATCATTTCTCAAGCTGCTTGAGATAATTTTATCTCCAGCTACTAAATCATAACCGTACAAAGATCGATCAATGGTGATAAAGGAAGAGAGAGAAAAAGGAAATCATAACCATTCAAAGGTGAATCAATTAATATAAGAAAATAAATAAATAAAACGACATAGTTTTTGGGTAGCCGGAGATAAACTTATCTCAAGCTGCTTGAGAAATGTTTTTCCCATATATATATATATGTATATATTTATTGAGTAAAAGGGGCAAAAATCAATTTTCTTCTTTTGCTGCTAAGTTATGTTGTTTAACACCATTAGTATTAGTCTTTTCCAGCTTTTGTTATCACCTCGCCCCTTTCGGACTCATACAGGCCCTGATTTAAGTTCTTGAATATCGGATTGATGCCATTTACGCCCCTTTTCACACTCGAATCTAAACTTGCTAAATCTTCCACACACACAAAAAAAAAAATCTAAACTTGCTAAGCTTTTTTGATATATATATATATATATATATATATATATATATATATATATATATATATATATATGGGGAAGGATCCGTTTATAATTTTTTTTTACAAATTACACTATGTTCTCCCGGAAGAGCATAGTGTAGTTTGTAAACAAAAAAGTTTGTAAATATAACCTGTCCCTATATATATATATATATATATATATATATATATATATATTTGATATATTTCAATATGTCCATCGCTTCGCGATTAGTTCGAATTGGGGCGAGTCTTGCGATTAAGGCTTTAAACCTCTCTCAAATACAGTATTTGGGAGGACCGAACACATGCTCTCACCCCACCTGTTTGGAATTTTTTTTAATACTACGGGTGTACAGAACTCAATACATCCGTTCACTAAAATGGGTAAAAAAAATTTTCATTTTAACCCTTGCTTTTTTTTATATTTCCCTCCACGTCCCAAAAACTTTCCTCATTTAGTCAGAGTGTCGGTACACCTGTTGTACTGAAAGTTTGCTCCACCTGCTCAGCTGGCGCCAACTGAGCTACCATCATTTGGTTTGAAAATATATATTTTTTCTTCAAAAACCCCCTTACTGAGATTTTAACTATAAACTATGGGGTTTGCGTTGATCCTGCGACAAGAAAAAAGAGAACTTGTTGGAAAAGTGGCTTCAATACTCAAAGGGGGTGAATTGAGTTTTATAAAATCTTTTCGCAAAGTGCCTCTTTTGATATTTTAAAAAGTGTTTCTTCAATAAAATGATTTAACAAGGAAAAATCTAAGTGTAGGAGCAAGTGTGTGATCAATAAAGTAAGTAAGCGAATAAATAAACACAATCTAAAAATACAATTTCAAGACAAAAGTAAGGAGTTTAAGGGTAGAGAAATTGCAAACTAGATGTATCATGCTTCGGTCACCACCACCGTGACTTACATCTAGACTGAAGACGCTCGATCAAACTTTTTTACTAGCTATCAAGCTTGAGGGTGCTTGACAAACCACTACAACCTTTCAAGGCTTCTGGCTCTTGATGCCTTACAATATTTCACTTTAAATTTTCTTAGAAATTTGGTGACCTCTCAATTGTAAAGGGTTCACTCCTTTAACTATTCAAAAAATCAAATGGAGGTGTTTAACAAAAGCTAAGCACTCTTAAAGTATAGATTATACAAGTTGAAGAACTATGGGTGTTGACACTTTCACAAGAATAAAGTTCAAAGAGTGTTTATGATCAAGATGAATGGGAATAAACAAGTAATATGATTTAAATGAAGAATAATGATCAAGAAGAAGTGTCAAATCAATGAAACAGTGATACCTATTTATAGAGCCCCCATGAGTGGTTAATTCTCGCAAAATTAGCTGTTTATAGCTGTTATTTTCGTCCTCTGGTGCATTAGGGAATCGATTCCCTTGCTGTGGGAATTGAATCTGATTCCCAACTTTTCCAGATGGTGGGAATCAATTCCCATTGAAGTGAGAATTGATTCCCAGCTTGTTGGAAAGGTTGAAAATTTGTCCGTAAGCATTTTTCTTTATTTTAAATCCCTTTCAAACATGTTCAATTAGTTGATAAAAACTTGAAAGCATATATTTATAAGTGTGGGATGCTAGAAACCTTTTTTTTGTAATCAAGTGATGATTTTAATGCATGTACTCTAACATGAATATTTTTGAGCTTATTCATGCAAGAAGTCAATTACCTTCACAATTAATTCTAAATCCTAAAGTATATTACTTAGGATTCTTGGACTTAGATTTTTCTCTTGAAGCTTGAGTCTTGATGAACTTCATGAATATTAGTTGATTCTTTTTTTTTTAATTGTTGCAACTTGAAGTCTTATTTCCATGCTTTGTTTGTTATCATCAAAATTCTTGAATCTCTTTATATTCTGCATTGATTTCACAGTTTCCTACATATACATTATTTTGTGGGATCCACATTTTTGAAGCAAAATAAAATAAAAACTAAGGCATAGAAAACAAATTTCTATAACATGATGAACTAACTTTTCCTGCAACATAACTTTTATAAAACCCATAAACTATTTAAAATATAAAATAAACTAATACAAACGGAATAAGTTTAGATACCCTCACTAAAAAACCAAGTATATTCAAGTCATGTGTTTTCGCAATAATAGCTTGCAATTTATTTTTCTCTTAATTGATATAGAATTTTAACTTTTTTTAGGAAATTTTTTATCCATTGAAACCATGCTTATTGAACTTTTATGTAAACATTACAATTTAAAACCGTGCAAACTGTTACGTGCATATAATCAATTTCTATAGCCAATTAATCTTGCAACAAGATCATGGTCGAAGATATTCAATTTTATAGATTTTGGGACTTGTATGTGTTGGAGGTTATGAGATTGAGAGAGAAGGGTTCAGAGGTGCTTAAAGTATTACACCAAGAGACATCAAGGTTGGAATGCTCAACAGTATTACCTCCAGCTTAGGAAACCCTAGATATAATGCAAACTATTGGGCTCCAGCCCATATGGACCCAAATAACCATGCTTTCACCTATTGGGCTTATATGTGAATATACTATTATTGATTATACTATTAATATATCCAACAGTATGTTTGTTATATTTCACTTAAGCTGATGTCAACACACCAAGTGTGGCGGCTCCGATGTGCATAGAGCGATTCATAATCAATTTTAACAAAAACCGAACCGAACCAGTTTTAAACGGTTTGGTTTTCAAACCGAACCGATTTTCTTCTTTTAAAACCGGTTTTAATTTTTTAAACCGGTTTATGATTTTATAACCGGTTTTGATTTAAAATCGTTTTTAAACCGGTTTTGATTTAAAATCGGTTTTAAACCGGTTTTAATTCAAAATCAGTTTTAAATCAAAACTGGTTATGAACCATAAACCGGTTATCAAGTTCAAAATCGATTTTTTAACAAATTCAAAATCGATTTTTGATGGATTGTGCTATTTTCATAAATAGTCGTTTGTTTCTCCCGGTTATAGGTAGTTGACCAACTATTTCTTGCAAGAATTTTCATTGTTTTGGAACTCTCAGTAAGAAATGATTCTTATAGAAATTGTTTCATGTTGTTTTGAGAATGATTGGTAGAAGAATAGTTGAATTATTTTAAAATTATAAAAAAAAAATTGCTCTTCGTTCTCTCAAGATTTATGTTACTAAGAGTTTCATTTGAACTAATGGAGGAAGGTATGGGTAGGGGTATTTAAAATGTCCAAAAGAACTAAACCAATCCATAACCAAGCTGCTCCACATTTTAAAAATCGGTTATTTTTAAAAATCGATTTCATGAGAAACTGTATTTTATTTTTATAAACTGGTTATTTAACAAACCATAAAAATAATTGGTTATCCATAACCAAACTCCTTTATAATTAAAGAACAAATAAGTAAATCCATTGTGAGTTGTCCTTTTAACGCGCTCTCTCAGAGACGTTAAGCCAATTGATTAATTTCGTTGCCCTTTTCCTTATGATTTTTTAACTTCATCTTTGTCATTTCGAAGCCTTCGCCTTGTCAAGTTATGAGTTTCCCAGAAGGCTTGTATGTGGTTATTTTTTTTTTTTGGGTAAAAAATTGTTATGTTACATAAGAAGTCCTTTTATTAGGATGCGACCTTTCGATTTGTGTAATTTTTTTTTAAAAATAAATATTTTCTACTTGAGTTGCTTAACTTTTTTTGTTAGTTTATTGTTTGAAAGTTTGAGTCAATTGACTAATATAATAGGCATGATAAAAGATAATACTTATTTGTTATTTTTTTTTTTTGGTAAGCACTTATTTGTTCTTTAATTGTAAAATAGTTTGGTTATGGATAACCATGGATAACCAATCATTTTTATGGTTTGATAAATAACCAGTTTATAAAATAAAATGCAGTTTCATATTAAACCAATTTTTAAAAGGGAAAAGTGTGTGTCATTTTAAAAGGATATAAAGTTGTGTCATTTTAAGAGAGAGAAATAGATAGATAAAGGAGGGGAGAGAGTTGACAAAAAAAAAGATGTGGGTCACATCTCTTTGTGAGAGAGAAAGGATATAAGTTGTGTTATTTAAAAGGATAAACATTTTTCCCTTTTAAAAATAACCGATTTTTAAAACGTGAAGCAGTTTGGTTATTGATCGGTTTGTTTCTTTTGAATATTTTCAACACCCCTGCCAATGATAATCATAATTCAAATTTAGTACATAGTATATAAAAAAAATTTATCTACGACTATGAAGCTTTGAATGGTTGATTGCTTATCAAATCAGCTAGGCACTTAAACCGTACTGTTTCATGCAATCTTTATTGTCCATGTACTTCTACAGGATGCAGCGTGTTATACAAGTAACAATGTTAATCTGAGAGGGAAAACCAACAATGGTTCTGTACTTTGTTAACATGACTTGCTGGAGGATATGGATAAGTCATGGCTTGTTTAGGTGCCCACAATGGTAGTATTCTCACTGTAACAGGTATTTGAATATGCAACTCCATAGAAGGTTTAAACTGGTAATAACATCATTTGAACCATTTTGGTATGTCCGAGATCAGGTAGTTGATAATTGATATGATAGTAACCACTGAAGAAGATATAACTGAAGAAGATATAATTAAGGATGTTAATCAGATAGAAGGACAAGAAGAAAACATTGAGGATACTCATCACATAGAAGAGCAAAGCATTGTTGTAAGAAAAGGCATTCGTTAAAGGAAGAGACCCATCAGGTTTAGGGAATGACGTGTAAGATGAATAAGGTAGTTAGTTGGAAAAAAAGGTGACATGTAATAAAAAGGGAGAGAAAGGTTACGTAAGGATGAGTGGCTGTGATATTGAGTGATGTATAAAATAGGGACTTGTAAACTGGGGAGGACACTTGATGAATAATAAACAGAATTTTCTTTACCTCATCTTGACTCTCTTCTCTGTTCTCTTCTTTCTTATTCTCAATTTCATTTGTAGGGGAATTCCTCTATCAATTGGTGCTTTCATCCTGAACTATGGCTCTTGAATCTCGTGTTCGATCCATGGACGATCGTTGGGAAACCACACAAGCTGAGGTAGAAGTGTTAAAGGAGCAGATGACCAAACGCTTCCAGGAACTCAGTTGCAAACTAGATGCGATCTTCGACAATTACAAAGAACGACAACCATCACCTACTAGCTCCACAACCAATCAATATTCAACCACACGAGACCATGCAGCAGCGAAGAATCTTTGATTAAAGGTTTCACGCTATGATGGTTTGACAGACCCACAAGGTTGGATTTACAAAATCAACCAATTCTTTGATTTTTATGAGATGGATGAAGAACAACGATTGAAGATTGTCCCTTTTTACTTTGAGGGCAAGGCTTTGAAGTGGTACCAGTGGTTTCACAAAAATTCCAAGATTGATTCGTGGCTTGGGTTTCTTCGATCTCTACAAATAAGATTCGGTCCTTCTGAAATGGAGGATTACCAGGGTCTACTCACTAAGTTGTTTCAAACAGGAACAATGATTGAATACCAGGAGCAATTTGAACATCTATCCAATCAAGTAGATGGCCTTTCAGAATCATTTCTGGTAAGTTGCTTCATCTCTGGATTGAAACAGGAAATACAACATGATGTGTCTGGATTTCGTCCTTCTTCCTTGTCACATGCAATGTCCTTAGCCAAGATACAAGAGTCCAAAATCCAACTCAAAAGCAACCCACCAAAATTGCATTCACCCTATCCTCCATTACTTCCAACACCCACATCACATTCGAAATTTCACCAAACCACAAACACCATCAAACCCACTATTACTCATAATCAAACCAACCTGAACACTAATTCCATAAACCATACTATTACTCATAGACTCACTCAAAGTCAAATCCAAGAACGAAAGGATAAAAATCTGTGTTTCTATTGTGGTGAGAAGTATTTCAGAGGCCACAAATGCAAACCTTCGGTGCATGTGTTAATTGTTCCTGATGAGGAAGTTCTAGATGAGGAGATTCTTCCTAATTCTAACTGCATGGATGAATATTCTTCCTTACAAACAGAACCTACTGCTATGCATACCCCACAAATCAGTATGCATGCCTTATCTGGTTTTGTGGTGCCTCAGACATTACGTTTTAAGGGACTTATTGGGAAGTCAGAGATGTTATTATTGGTTGATGGTGGCAGCACTCACAATTTTGTGCAACCAAAGGTAGTTTCGGATCTTCAACTGCCTGTGCTAAATGACAGACAATTTGATGTCATGGTGGGAAATGGTCAAATGCTCAAATGTGAGGGATTCTGTTCAGCTGTGCCAGTATAAATCCAACAACATGTTTTTTTAGTTGACTGTTATGTACTACCCATACAGGGAGCAGATGTCGTCCTTGGGGTTCAAGGGCTACAATTGTTGGGCCCTATTCTGTTGGGTTATCAAAAGCTGTCCACAGAGTTTTCATGGGAAGGTGAGTCTATCAAGTTGCAGGGAGATAAGCACACCACTTCAATTTCTTTCAACCAATTCAGAAAAATTCAACAACAAGGGCAGGTAGCTTCCTTATTTCAATTGTCTGTTATTGATGACAGACCCTTAGCTCCTGCTGTTGAGACCAATCCAAATATAACTGAGTTACTTCAAGAGTTTGATGAACTCTTTCAAGAACCAACATAGCTACCACCACATAGGGAATTGGACCATCACATCTACTTACTACCTGATACAGCCCCAGTAAGTGTAAGACCATACCGATATTCCCATTTTCAGAAAGTGGAGATTGAAAGACAGGTCAAGTTGATGCTGGATTCTGGTTTTATTAGGACCAACACAAGTCCTTTTTCATCTCCAGTCCTTTTAGTTAAAAAAAAGGATGGATCATGGAGATTTTGCATTGACTTCAGAGCCTTGAACAACCTCACTGTTAAGGATCGATTTCCTATACCAACAGCTGATGATTTAATCGATGAATTAGGTGGCTCAAAAAAAATTTCCAAGCTTGATTTGAGAGCAGGATACCACCAAATCCGAATGAGTGTTGAGGATGTGCATAAGACTGCTTTTAGGACTCACCAAGGTCACTATGAATTCTTAGTGATGCCCTTTGGTCTAACAAATGCACCATCCACCTTTCAAGCTACCATGAATATCATTCTTCAACCCTTCTTGTGCAAGTTTGTTGCTGTCTTCTTCGATGATATTCTTATTTACAGTTCATCCATGGAGTTACACTTACAACACCTATAAGCAGTTCTGGCCACACTCAAGGTTCAACAATTTTACATCAAGAGATCCAAATGTACATTTGCACAGTCGGCAGTTGAGTATTTGGGACATATTGTCTCCCATCAAGGAGTGAGTATGGATCCTAACAAAATTCAACCTATGATAGAATGGCCTATCCCCAAAAATCTTAAACATCTACGTGGCTTTTTGGGGCTTACTGGTTATTATAGAAGGTTTGTCTATCATTATGCAACCATTGCTGCCCCACTACCAGAATTGTTGAAGAAATATGCATTTGCTTGGTCAGACTTAGCTCAGCATGCATTCAATCACTTGAAGAAAGCCATGACAGAAGCTCCTGTTCTCCAACTTCTTGATTTTAACAAAGATTTTGTAATTGAGACTGATGCATCGGATGTTGGCATAAGTGCAGTTTTGTTGCAAGATCAGCACCCTATTGCTTATTTTAGCAAGAAGTTATCCCTTAGGATGCAAAGATCATCTGCCTATGTAAGGGAATTTTATGCAATCACAGAAGGGGTTAAAAAATGGAGGCAGTACCTACTTGGAAGGAAGTTTATTATACACACGGATCAGAAAAGTTTGAGAGCTTTACTTGATCAGGTAATTCAAACCCCTGAGCAACAATATTATCTGGCTAAACTTTTAGGTTTTCAATACTCCATTGTATATAAACCAGGTAAAGAGAATAGAGTGGCAGATGCACTCTCTAGAATCCCTACCATTTTCTCTTTTATGTCTCTTTCTAGTGTGCAATTTGATATTTTAGAGCAGCTCAAGGAAGAAAATCAAAGCTCTCCATTCTTTCAACAATTACATACAGAATTGCAAGCAAATCCGATAGGTACTGCTGACATAGAAGTCAGAAATGACCTTCTATTAAAAAAAGGCAAGTTACTTATAGATCCATCATCTCCTTTGATTCCAAAAATATTACACGAATGTCATGCTACTCTTTCAAGTGGACACATGGGTATACAGAAAATTATTGCAAGAGTAAGTAGTAGTTTTACTTGGAAAGGGCTACAGAAATGAGTAAAAGAATTTGTTAAATTTTGTTTGGTGTGCCAACAAGTGAAATATTCAACTCAGGCTCCAGCAGGTCTCCTTCAACCAATTCCCATTCCAGAAAGAATTTGGGAGGATCTCACTATGGACTTTATTATTGGTCTGCCTCTATCCCATGGGTACACCACAATATTAGTGGTAGTAGATAGACTCTCAAAACAGGCCCATTTTGGTTGCCTTCCACGAAAATTTACAGCTCAAAAGGTGGCTGCATTGTTCTCTACATTAGTTTGCAGATTACATGGCTTACCAAGGTCTCTCATTACAGATAGAGATCCCATTTTTCTTAGTAGATTCTGGGTGGAACTTTTTGAACTTAGTGGAACAACACTTAAGCGTACCACTGCCTACCATCCTCAATCGGATGGACAATCTGAAGTTGTCAACCGTGTCTTGGAGCAATATTTGAGGTCTTTTATTGCTGAATTTCCTAAGCATTGGTCTAGGATATTACATTGGGTTGAACTGTGTTATAATACAACTTTTCATGCTTCAGCTGGGATGACACCTTTTAAAATTGTTTTTGGAAGAGATCCCCCTTCAATCCTTGATTATATTCCTTCGGCTGCAGTCTCAGAAGATGTGAATCGAGTACTGCATGACATAACTGTTATTTTACAGCAATTGAAAATTAACTTGCAGAAAGCTCAGGTCAACATGAAGAAGCATGCTGATAAAAATATAAGAGATGTGACTTTTGCTATTGGTGACTTCGTTTGGGTTCATTTACAACCCTATCGACAAACTTCTGTGGCAGAATGTATGTCTAATTACAAGCTTTCTTACAGGTATTTTGGGCCATTTGGTGTGACTAAGAAAATTGGCAAAGTAGCTTATCGGCTGGATTTACCTTCCACTGCAAAAATCCACAATACTTTTCATGTTTCACTACTCAAACCATTCCAAGGGGAGCAACAGATTCAGCCTTTTCCCCTACCTGACAGTTTTACCGGTGGCTTACCAGTATTGGAACCAAAAGGAATTCAGGCACATCGTATTCTGCAACAAGGTGAGCAGTCTATTCAACAAGTTCAAATTCTGTGGGATAGCATGTTTCAAGATGTCACCACTTGGGAGAATTGGGAAGAATTTCGCCAACAGTATCCATCTTTCAACCTTGAGGACAAGGTTGATTTTAATGGGGGAAGTATTGATATGATAGCAACCACTGAAGAAGATATAACTGAAGAAGATATAATTGAGGATGTTAATTAGATAGAAGGACAAGAAGAAAGCATTGAGGATACTCATCACATAGAAGAGCAAAGCATTGCTGTAAGAAAAGGCATTCGTGAAAGGAAGAGACCCATCAGGTTTAGGGAATGACGTGTAAGATGAATAAGGTAGTTAGTTGGAAAAAAAGGTGACGTGTAATAAAAAGGGAGAGAAAGGTTAGGTAAGGATGAGTGGCTGTGATATTGAGTGATGTATAAAATAGGGACTTGTGAACTGGGGAGGACACTTGATGAATAATAAACAGAATTTTCTTTTCCTCATCTTGACTCTCTTCTCTGTTCTTTTCTTTTTTATTCTCAATTTCATTTGTAGGGGAATTCCTCTATCAATAATCGTGAATATTCTGAACTTCAGTGTATAGTGTCATCTTGTTACTCAGAATCTCACCCGCTGTTGACATTTATCTCTAGAGATTTACTGTATACTTGTACGCAAAGAATCCTTTAACCATGGTGGCAATTTATTCTTCTTCAAACGAAGTTCATGTTGAGATATTGATTTTAAACTTTTAGTTGTTGCACAAATGTCATTGTACCTTACGGGCTGCCCCTGCGGCGAACTATTATGCTATGTTTCGGAGAAGGAAATGGAAGTTGTATTAAACGGGACTCACCGGCCCAGTTCTGTGGGCCTTACCTAAAGACTCATTTAAAGGCTCACTTCCTGTCTTTTCGAAAAAAGATTTTTAGACCTTCACCATAGAGGGCTACCTCACGAGCACAAGAATGGGGTCACTACAAAATGATTACGACTCTTTTCCATCTATATATACCTCTTTAGCCATTGAATGAACCTCTAGCATCTAGTGTATTTAAGAGTTATCACTTTTCCAAAATATGGAGTTATTGTGCCTTTAATATCACCCCCTCTTTCAACTGATATATACATAATAATTCTCTCATACAGCTTTGTTCCATATCATTACCTTTAAGAAACATTTATGTTGAGGTACTTCACTCTATCAAAGGAAACATACTTAAGTTCATTACACAAAAAAGTTCACTTGTTCACAAGTGAGGGGGGATCTATTATGTTAGAAGAAATATAACTTTATTTCCCTTGTTTAAGAGAAATAAATAGAAAGAAAAAACTATGTATGAAATTAAATTTTAAATATAGCTAATTGGTTGTTATTCTTATAACTCATGTAAAAATATATGCCGGTACAAGAACGTAAAATTTTACACTCAACTTTAATCATTTATTTCATTTGTATCTAGCGATTTACATATCTAATAAATTAGAGTTGTTAGATGTAAATAAAATTAACCTATAATAATACAATTAACCACTAATAGTATGTGTAAGATTTACAAAGAGCGGGGATCATTTTTCTCTCTCTTCTTCCTTTTTTTCATACCTTCATCCAAACAATATATGTACATAATATACACATAAATCTGCCACACTACTTTATGCCTGAAACGTTGCTTGGTGAGCAATATATACGAGTTTTGTTTGGTTTCCCACGAGGTACTCTTATGGTGTGACCTGCCATTACAACATTATGTAACTTAGTAGTATTATAAAGCTGAGAAACATGTTTTTTTTTTTTGAGATATTTTAATCGATTCATCACTTTGCGATTAGTTCGATTCGAAGCGGGTATCGGGATTAAGGTTTTAAACCTTTTTCAAATTAAGACAGTATTGAAAAGAATCAAACACATACTCTTACCCTTACTTACTTAATTCACTGGCGCTGATTAAACTAGTATCATTTGGTTAAAGCTGAGAAATATTATCATCATTAATATAGGAAAAATTGGACGAACCTGTCTTAAACTTCATGCTTATTACAAGGACCTCGATCCCCAAAATTTCAGTATAACACCGGCTTCCTTTCTCTTATATATTAGTGATGTGATGGTGTTAAATTCTGTCTAACTAAAATGTGAAATTAATCTCTAATTCCTTCGTAATAGGGTTTTGGGACCACCACGAAGAAGCAATGAATGGAACGACCAAAAAAGGCCAATTTAATTAAAGCTGAAGAACATTTCATGAAAGAGCCAACTATAGATGCTTGGGATATCACCATGTCATTTTAAATTCGACAAATTGATGAGAAATGCAAGAGTACACTTTAGAATTAGCTGAGAAGGGAAGAGAAAGCTTTCTTAACATCGGAATTTGCAGAGAAAAAAAAAGCTTGTTTTTTTCTTCTTCTTCTCACTGTGTGCATCCCCTACTTGACCCTTTTTTTTATGCTTTTTTGACATTAAGAATGTCATTGTTGTGGTTGGTGCAATGAAAATCTGAACAATGTTCTATAGAAAAACAAGGAAGCAAAATCCTCATGTTTCTACCACTAAATTTGAATGAACGAAAGCAACACGCAAGCGATTAGATCTAGTGCGGGGTAAGCCATACACTTTCATAGTTGCCTATGTTAGTGGGCTTGACAATATAGGCAGTCATCAAACATTAAATTTCTTAACGGGTCCTCAATGGCATTGGGTCAAAGTGCAATGAACACAAATTTAGAGAGGCTGAAATAATTTAAAAATCAAGGAGGGTATCAATTTGTAAATATTGCTAACTTTGAGAGAGATGAGTGTAATTTTTTCTTAAATACAGGCGTACTTATATATCAATTATTTATGTATGGGGAGCTAAAACATGTTTACAATTATCGAGGGAAATAATGTCATTTAATGCATTGTAGTGTTTTTTTACATAGTCGCTTTTTAGGCATCAATAATTAGATAATCTACAAACATATAGATTTTTTGTACATAAAAACAGACTTTATTATTCTTGTGCAAAGATTAATATTAATGAGAAAAGCATCACAGTAAAATTATGGTGCATGAAAATATTTAGAGCATGGAAGATGGGCACTTAGACCTTAATTGTGCTTAAGACTCAGTTTGACCTGATAATTCGGTCTAGGATCCAAAATTAATTTGGTCTAGTTCTCTATGTTATTGAATTTGACTCAATGTATGTTTAGATTCGGTTCGGGCATTTTGCGGGTCAATTTGACGGAATAGTAATTATTTTGTCATATTTTTACAAAAAAATTATTCAATTGCCACACGAACAATAATATTTTTCAAAATGTCATGCGTACAAGTTTGTTGTAACAAGTAGCGAATTTCGTTTGCTAACTTGGCAACCTAGTTTACTATTGGTACTAACGAACTAGGTGATCTGAACAAAAGTAAGACACGTGTTGACTTCTCCCAAGTTCGTTGTACCTTCTAGCGGACTATGAGAGAGAATGATGGGCACAATGCCAAATGCTTTTGGTATCTAATGTGAAATAAAATAAAAATTAATTTTAAAATTAAGCAATTTAATGATAAAAAGCTGAAACAGTTTGCTAGAAGCAAAAGCAATATTTTTTTTCACATTAAATACCAAAAACATTTTTCTCTCTCATAATTCTCTAGAAGATACAATAAACTTGTGATAGGCCGACACGTGTCATATTTTTATTCAAATCACCTTGTTCATTAGTATCAATAGCGAACTAGGTTGCCGTGTCAGCGAACTAAGTTTGCTATCTGCTGTAGCGAATTTGTATGTGTGGCATTTTAAAAAAATTTACTATTCGTGTGACAGTTGAGTAAATTTTTTGTAAAAATAGAGCAAATGAGTCACTATTCCGAATTTAGCCTAACTTGACTTGATGTTACATATTATTAAATTAATTTTATATTTTAAAAAAATTAACAATAATTATTAAATTTCTTGATTTAAATTAATTTCTTGAATATAATATGATTATATTTTTACATTAATTTTATTTGATTAAAATGGTACATTGTATTCTTCAAGCTTATTTTTCTACTTTTAAACTTTTTTAACTTAACAATTTGTAATGTTTAAATTTATACAGTTCGTATAAATTTTGGGTTGACCATAATCTCGACCTATTTATCAGTTGAGTCATGACTAGGCTGGAACTGAACTTAAAAAATTGATCTAATCATAACATGAAGTTTATATTAAGCTAAATTAAGCTGAACTGACCCCACTTATCCTGATTGCATGGAACCCATGAGGCCATCACACCATTTGAGAGAGATAAAACATGTTTAATGCTAGTTATCATGCTAGCTAGCAATGTTATGCTGTAACTACCTTGCTACTTTGATGAATAATGTATTATACTTACATGTCATCTTCAGTATAATATTTTTACACATTTTAATTTATTCTTTATTATTTCTCTACGTAGGTTGAAGCACAATCATAACAACATGAAAACAAATTATATTAATACGATTTACACATCATTTTCATCACACTATTTTACAGGACTTATTTTTTGAGTGACAAAATGAGAGAAACAAACTATATTTTATCTTTTTTAATTTAAATAAATAGATATAATAAAAGGTGTTAAAAAGAAATGATGTATTACAAATATTCCCCCAAAAATTTGTGCCGGAAACGTAGTACTAAATAAGGCGTAGGAAACCCTCGAGGGTAGCTCAGTTGGCAGCTGAGCTCATAAGGGATTGCTTGGTGCAGGGATCAAACCCTGGCTCAAGCAGTTTCTTGAAAAATCTTTGGGGGCCAGAGGATAAACCAAAAATCTTCGGTTGGGGATTAGTCTCGTCCTTTCTCCGGTTGCGAAGCTTAGTGTACCCACTGTTACAATGAGGGGCTAGCCCAAACGGGCCGCACCCCGAGGGCATGGTACCCGGAGAAGGTTGAATGGGGATACCTCCTGGCAATGTACCAAAAAAAATAAAAAAATAAGGCGTAGGAAATATATATAAATTCAAGTTAGAAGCCAAGCTGTTTCCAACTTATTCTATAGTCCTATTTATTAATGCTTGCCCATTTGTAAGATATATATTCAAGTCCACTCGTCCCAAAACAGCGAGAATTTCCTTGGTTTAAAGCATAAACCCACACGCACAGGTTGGTAACATTTGGTACTTTCAGTTTCAGCGCAATTGAATTTGAATTGGACCACACAGTGGACCCATTTCTAGTCAAATTCGCTGGCTCAGTCGGGACATAGATTCAACTAATACTATTCAGATTATAATTTGCATATCCTAAGACATGCGCATTGAGTTTCTTCTACAAAGAATAAAATTGGTAAAATCATAATTAAATTATATTTGAATATAATTTTAAATATCAAACTATGACTTAAACAAAACATTTCAGATGAGTCAAATTATCAAAAATGTTATAAAAGTGAGTGTATCGTTCGATCCCTGAAGCCCGGAAATTAGTGCATCTATTCATTCTAATGCGTACTAGCATTGAAGATAATTTTTTTTTTTTTTTTATAACAATAAGCGGCGTAGCCCCCAAACAAAAACACAAGAGAAACTAATAAAAGCAACTAACAAACTATCCAGGGTCTATAATCCCCAAAAGGTCTTGATCAAAAAGTTAAACAAGCTCATCTGACATGATTCTATGATGCCAAAATTCAGTGTATTTGTGAAGAGCAGACTTCGCTATCCAATCTGCACAAGAATTTGCTTATCTAGGAATATGATTTTTGAGCAATAAGTTCTTGTATCTTAGCCACTATACGTGGCTGACAAGTTGCATTGTAATCTGCAAGAATAGAGAAAACTTCATAAACATCTCTTTCTAGTTCCACTTTCCTAAATCCCTTGCCAGCCCATCTCCAATCCTTTAAGAGTTCCCCAAAATTCTGCCATGGTTGAGGTACAAGCACCAATATGATACTCAAAACCTCTTAACCATGAACCATCATCAGATCTGATTAACCCACCACAAGCAGCCATTTCACTAGTCCTTATAACAGCGCCATCTACATTGATCTTCACCCAATTTGATCTCGGTGGTTTCCACATAACTGGACGGATTGTACTAGTTTATATACTATGTTTTACCAACACTAACACAGGACATGATATAATACGCCGACACGTTAATTTTGAAAAATGTTATATTTTGATACATTATGATACATTTTGATATTAAATAATATTTTTAATATATATAATATAATTTATTTTTAATACACATAATAGTTCATAATAAATTGTATAACCAATCAAATATTTAAATTTCATAACATAAATATAAACAAAAATAATTTTTCATGTCAAATTTTATAACAGAAAAAATTGATTTATAAATTATTTTTTCATGTTTAGTTAATAAAATAAAATTTAGACCTAAAAAAAAGTGTCAGATGTTTGTTGGAGCGTTGATCACGTGTCAAAAAAAGGTGTCGGTGTCTGACACGCATTTTTCAAAAAATATTGTGTGTCCGTGTTTTACAGTTTATATATATATATATATATATATATATATATATATATATATATATATATATATATATATATAGGTAAAGCAGATGTATAGTGACTGCACCTAAGGATTGATGCAGTTATACTATATACTACTAGGTAATACTTGATTTTTGAAGAGAGAAAAAAATCATATATTACCCGTAGTACATAGTTAATTTCTGAAATACACTATATACTACCAATAATACATAATTATAATTTTTTGACCGTACAAAATCTTATATACAATGACATTATACATTATTTTCCATATATATATAAATATATATATATAAGGATATATTTTCCTTATGTTGTAGAAAAAAATTATTTCATGTTGTAAAAATAAAAATATAAGTGGGATTCACAAATAAAAGGAGAGAGAAAAAAGAGTGGTAGGACTCAACTCCTCTTTGTGTGTGTAGAAAAGTTGTTTATCTCATATAAAATGAGATAAACATAATTCATATATATATATATATATATATATAATGATAAAATATTCGGGTTGAGCTCCGTCAGTAGGCATGCTTGAGCTCATTATATAAGGGAAAGTGACTAGTGGCAGATCATAAGTTATGAGTAATAACCAGAGTTAGAGACTAACTAACTAGAATGGTAAACTAGCTAACTATAGTTATATATTTATATATTATATTTATATTAAAGAAGTCGAGATATCAGTATTCTGTGATCTGTCCCCCACTTTTTAGCTAACGACTTGGCATATTTTTAAATCATATAATGGTATGTCAATTTTATTAAATCATCGAAGGAAAGGTAGGATTTAGTGTATATGAACATTTCTTGGGTATAAGGCCTTCAGCTATGAGGAGATAGAAAGCATTTTTTTAATTTTTAAAATAATTTTAGTTGTTCACAAAATATTATTTAATTTTGCTTATTAAAATAAAAAATATATACAAAATTTGAAGCCGAACTGCTGAACTAAGTTATATTTATTTGAAAAATATTAGTCTCCTTTTACATGAGGTAACTTATCTCATTTTCTCTCACTTCGATTTTCGCACCTCACTTTTTTTTTTTCTTCTTGTAATGGTGAGACCACTTAGTTTCTCTCTACAACATAAGATACTTATCTTATGTAAAAGGAGATTAATAAAACCCTTTAAAAAAAGCATTTGACTGTTGGGATAACTGTGTATTAAGCCGGCACTGAGGCTTATAGTTTAAAAAAAGCATTTAATATTACCAAAAAAAGAAAGAAAAAGCATTTGATTGTGATGATAACGGTATATTAAGCCGGCACTGAGCTTATAGTTGATTGCCCAACTTTTTTTTTATGTTTGTTTATACTTTTGATGATCCTGCATCAAGCCACAAACAATATCCTAAAATTTATATACGTGAAATTTATTCTTTGTTAGTTAACATGATTGGAGTGAGAATTCACCTTGATGCAATTTTCAAAGAGAGTGCCACTTGAATCTTGACAGCCGTCATTTTCACTTTTCAGTGTAAAAAATGTTCTTGAATCTTGAATTCCTACTAATAATTAAGAGAGAACCTCTCTAGAAAAGAGTTTTACAGAATCTACACTGCAATTTTTTAATTTTTTATTAAGGTGTATATGATAATTATTTTATATTTTAGTTCTGTTTTTCAAAGAACAATAATTTTTTATTTTTATATTTAGAAATATATTTTGAAAAAAATATGTGCTTGATAATATAATTTATTTTTTATTCCTGTTGAAATAGAACACACACATATATATAATATTAATAAATAATGTGTATTTAATGATCATAATTTATATTAAAAAATAAAAAAGTTATTTTTATTTCTATCAATTTATATTGTTGGGCTACCAAATAAATTAATTTTATCAAATATTATTTCTAACCATTTATGTTCTAGATTACCCGGAAAAGAGAGGAAAAGAAAGAAAGAAAGAAAAAAAAACCCTCATAAACCATTAAGTATCATGTAAGTTAGAATGTTAAAAGTAAGCAATTGTTTTCGGTGGGGATGGTATTTGAGGATTAGTATTATAACAATACACATAGAAATAGCTTGTTTTCATGACCAAAAAAAAGAAGAAGAAATAGCTTTTTTTTACCGGCGGGGGGGGGGGGGAACCAAATATAATTTTTTATTGGAAACTATTGGGGTAGCTCTTTTTTGATTCTCTCATTCTTCTGAACAATAAATGACATCATTCATTAAATTTGCAAATCGATGACAACACTTTTGACTTGAGGACAGGTTTTGCAATCTGCAGTGTCTATTAGAGATTGAAAATCGCAGGTCTCCTCCAAATGGTCTTCCCCAGCGCAATGAGCACGCCTAATGCGACTTACCAAAGTCAGAAAAGAATTCTCTTGAAGCATTTCTACAAAAAATTAATGAGAAACATATCAAGCCTTTGTCTACATTATTTCATGATGCAACCAAAGAACAAAAAATGATTATAAACACTTGAACAAAACTTGATCAAGTCTTGTCATTTGCTGCGCTATACAGGGTAACCAAATTTGGCATGATCCTAATTCCTAAACGCATGAAAATTGTCAATCTAATTAACGAGCAAGATTGGCCGTACTCCAAAGGGAACTTGCAAAGGTTGCTCCACTAGCAGAACTTGATTCTGGTGAAGAGTTTGTTCCCATTTGTTGACTTATTTGTTGCTTGATTCTGATGTTCCTTAGATCAGCAACAAACCCTGGTTTTGAAATGTGAACATCTTTCATATCAATGTTGTTGCTCAACATTGTTAAAACCTCTGACATACTGGGTCGAAGCTTGGCGGTTTCTTGCACACAAAGCAACCCCACCTTTAGGAATTTCGTTGCTTCTTCCGCCGAGAAGTTCATATTAAGCACTGGATCCACTAGTCTTAATAAATTGTTGGCTTCGTACGCTGCCCATGCCTGCAAACAAGTTCACACACATGCACATTTCTTCATTTTGACCAAATCGTGACATAAAAAGGGTATACCCCAATACATAAGACTAGCCAATTTGCAAGAATAGAGATAAGGGTCGAATCGGTCTTATCTTTACAATTTTGCAAAGAGACTATTTTCTAAACTCAAATCAAATCTTCGTGTTGCAAGGAGTTATAAGGAGCAACGTTACCATTACTCCAACCCTCAAATCATGACATAACAACTGAAAAAATTAAGTTAACCCCATTTCGTTTTGACTCATATTTGTTTTCTCTCCTATTACTATTTTTCCACACAGTGAGGCTGAATTTACAATCAAGAAGTCAAAATGAGACATTTTGACTCCAATTTTCATACCTTCTCTACAATGAAACGTTCAACGTCTTGATAGGCATCCACAACTGCTAGGCCACTGACAATTTGTAAAAGTAATACTCCAAAGCTATAAACATCTGATTTTCGTGTCACCTGTCCAGAACTGGCATACTCTGGAGCCAGATAACCCCTGAAAAAAAAAAAAAAACAGATTGCAAGAAACCCCATTAGTCACGGAATTAAAAGCGTTCAAATTATTTTAGCCAAGGGTAGTTTTTCTTAATGTTGATCACTCACAATGTCCCTGCAACCCGAGTACTGATGTAAGATTTTTCATCTCTCAGTAACTTCGCCAAACCAAAGTCAGAAACTTTTGGTGTAAAATTCCGATCAAGAAGTATATTTTTGGACTTGATGTCTCTATGCACAATATGAGGCTTAAGCTCCTCATGGAGAAAGACAAGCCCCCTAGCCACACCTATGGATATGTTCCTCCTTGCTTCCCAGCTGAAACTCATCCTTCCCTCCTCCGAACCTATCAATCCAAAGCCACAAAAGAAGAATCATTATTATCTTGGTCTGCTTGCTTCTATCCTCCAATTCAAACACTTGTTTTGGAAATTATATACAAAGGCATAGAAATCCTAAAATTACCTAAGAAAGTGTGGTAGAGGCTGTTATTTTCCATGTAATCATAGACTAAATATCTGTGAGCACCATCCACACAACACCCTAGAAGGCTAACTAGATTCTGGTGCCTGATATTTGCAAGTGAAGCCAATTCTGCTACAAACTCCCTCTCTCCTCGCATGGATTCAAGCTCAATTGAAAGCACTTTCACAGCCACAAAAGAACCATCTTTAAGCCTCCCCTTTACAAATAAAGTCAACCCCAATATTCAGTCTTGGATCAATCAAAATTTGCATTAATAGCAAGTTTTTTTATTTGAATGGAGAATGTCTAACCTTATAGACAGAGCCAAAGCCACCTTCTCCAACCTTGTCCGAGGAATGAAAATTACGAGTGGCTGATTTCAATTGGTTGTAAGTGAATACACGAAAGCTTCCATCATTCTCTTCTTCAGGGTACTCTGCAGAGTAAGTCAACAAATCAAATATGATGAATGAAAAAAAAGAAAAACAAAAAGTTATTATTACACGATGAGAATAATTAGAGGAATTAACAAGACAGAAAGTGTTTGACTAATGTGTATATATACCGTTTTTGTTTTTTTCATGTGCCGATGATGCTGATGAGAAACAACGAAAAGCAGAAAAAAGAAGTTTCATGTCTCAAGAAAAGCGTAACGCTTCCTTGGATATCGGACTTTGGTCTATATATGAAGGTTTTGGAGATGGAGGAGAGCGTGTATGGCAAATGAGAATGGAACATCTTTGTGGAAACATTGAAAAATATTAACACGGCAAGGCTAGGTAAGCATTCTTTAGCCTTTGACACTTTCTTATTCATCGCTCCGTTTTCGAATTTTTTATTTTTTTTTCTGGATGGTCACTGACGATGACTTATTCCCTTTGGAAGGTTTCTAGTTAAAAAGGGACAGGAAAACTAATTGTTCTTAGAAAAATGTGAAAAAATTAATGAACGTGGGACATGACATGCCAGACATTGAGTTAAGTATATGGTTGGGTTATTGGCGTTCTGCATTTATCACACTCAGTATTATTTATGTTTAATTATAATTTACTAAATTGTAATTAATGATTTATTCTCTGCGTAATAATAAAAATATATACGTTCTAACTGTATGTAATGTCTTTTTTTTTATATTATTCATCGATTTATTAATTATTCGACTAATTCGATTCAAGCTGGATATATAATGTCTTTAGAGTACTAGTTAAGAAACACTTGATTTTTATTGGGTTTGCTTTTTTTACGGTCCGTATATGATTTATCTACATTGAGCCCAAAACAATGTCGTTTTAAAGCAAAAATCAAGGTATTTTTATAATTATAATTTATTTCAGAGTTACAATAATCTTTTTCATTATAATTTTTTAATAAACTCAAAACAACGTCGTTTTAGAAGCGAACATAGATAATTTCTCTACATTCACCGTAGAAATATTAAAGTCTTTTTTATTATATGACAGTAATATATTTTAAATAGGAAAATGTTATATTTAAAAAAAAAATCGTTTACCAACTCTTATTACAACTAAATTTTAACTGTTAATTTCTGAAAATCTGACGGTTATGAGTCACACTTATTAATTAATTATTAATTCTCAATAAATTATAACAGTCAGATTTGTAAAAATTAACGGTTAAGATTTGGTTATAAGAGTTTATAAACGAAAAAAGTTATAAATATAACCTTCCCAAATTAAGTAAACCCTGAATTTGATTTTTTTTCAAGATTAAGAAGTTAATATATTAGTTTTTTAAAAATTTTGCCACAAAATTTATCACGTTATTTTTTCAAAGATTTTATTACCAAATTAGACTTTTAAAGATCTAAAATATCACCCTATTCATCTTTATAGAAGATTAAAATGGTAACACAAAAAGGATGTCTTTGATAATTATTTTATATCTATGAAAATTATTTTATTGATAAAATATTTTTTAATAGAGGGAGTGATAAAATATTTTACAACACTAACGTAATGCGTAAATTTTGAAGAGCTAAATTAATAAAAAAAAAAAAAAAAATTGGAGTTAGTAACATGCTTACACCATCGTATTTGGAGGATAACAGTTTAATATTTTTAGTTTTTCACGTTAACTTTTAGGTCTACTAACCAGCATTTTATATCATTGGACATTTGCCCCCACAATAAAACTCTTATTATTATATAAAATTCAGGCTACAATATAAATTACTCCCTTGAACATTGACCATGTTTCAAATTACCCTCTTGTACTTTTAATTATTTCAATTAACCCCATGTACTTTACGATTGTTTCAAATCAATAATTCCGTTAAAATTTTTACAAATGCTGTTAAACCTCCTCACATGTCTAAGTCCCAAATCTCTAAAGTTTCTTCTCTCTTTTCTTCTACATTCTCCCATCTCTTATTACAATTTTCTTTGGATCTTTTCTCAGTAGTTTGAGATGATTTCGATTTGGATCAGAGAAGATTAATGTATCTCTTTTCTTCTATGTTCTCCCATGATCTCTTTTAATACATATTAACATCTTCTACGAAGGGGAAACAATCATCGCTGGAAACTTTATAAATAAATAATCAAGAGCTAAACACTCATATTTTAGGAAGCCATGAGTAATCAAACTTACCTCCACAACAACAGTTACAAAGTTTCCAATGATGATTGTTCCCCTTCATAGAAGATGTTAATATGTACTTAGAGAGATCATGGGAGAACATAGAAGAAAAGAGACACATTAATCTTATTTGATCCAAATCGAAATCATCCCAAACTACTGAGAAAAGATCCAAAGAAAATTGTAATAAGAGATGAGAGAACGTAAAAGAAAAGAGAGAAGAAATTTTTGAGATTTGGGGCTTAGGGCATGTGAGGAGGTTTAACAATGTTTGTAAAAATTTTAACAGAATTGTTGATTTGAAACAATTATAAAGTACAGAAAGTTAATTGAAATAATTAAAAGTACAAGGGGATAATTTGAAACATGATCAAAGTTTAATGGGATAACTTATATTTTAGGCTAAAATTTAATTATTCTTAATATATTTTAAAATTTATAAAGATTTGTCCTGTTGTTTGCTTAACACATAATTTTCTCAAAGGTTACATTCTTTCATCATTATAGCCTATATTGCACCGACACCGACACGAGATACGACACGACACAACACGACGACACGTTAATTCTGAAAAATATTAAATTTCGACACGTTAGGACACGTTTTGATATTAAATAATATTTTTAATTTATGTAATGTATATTATATTTAGTATTCAATAATTTAACAAAAAAATAAAGCTAAACTTATAATATCCATTAATTTTGAAAAGAAACATAATATATCCCAAATCTATTATATATAAAAAGGAGAACCAAAGAAACCCCCTTTGTGTTCACACTTTGTGTTCACACTTGCAACCCTCCAAAAAGCTGACGTGTCAAACTCTAATTCATGTTCAGCTGTGTGTTCACATTGTGTGTTCACACTTGCTGTGATAAATATATATATTTTTACTATAATGCTACACAATCGCTTGGTGATAGTAAAAATGGTACGTAACTCTGTTTTTCCAGTTTGATAAGTTTTTTTCGACAAATCGACCGATTTTTTTTTACTGATAGTATTACTTCTGGGTGTTAACATATTAGTGTAACATATTTAATGAGTTTTTGCCTTTTGTATCGTAGATTCGCAGGCACAAGGAACAAAATTCACATAGCAAATGGCATATTTGGTAAGTGTTGATCTTTTAACTCCATATGTGCTTAGTGTTATTGATACTTTGAGTGGTATGCATTATTCTTTTTATATCCCTTTCTCATGTTAACATGATGTATTATGGTGTATTATGATGTTTTAGTATGCAAAAATAATTGATCCCTCTGAATAGCAGATCTTTGTTTGTGGTTGATATTTGCAAAGTTCTGTGTCAATGTCGTAGTTTTTTCCACCTGAAATATAGAACAAAATAGCAACGCAGTTTTTTTTTTGTAAGTATAAGGTTTGCAGTGCGATTAACCAACCACGACGAACGACAAAAATTTTGATCTTTTTCTCCCTGCATCGCATGGGTAATACACTAGTGTTTATATTAAACTTAATAAAATCGTAATTGTAATCTAACGAATCTAATAGTTGAAACTCAAAATGTAATGCAACGTGACCTTTGAACCTTTTATGAATCTTTGTAACGAGCATTGGAGTGTCGAGAAATGTCGGTGAGTATCGAGAAGTATCGGATACGACACGTCAGGATTTTTAAAGTGTCGGTGCTTCATAGATTATAGCAATATATGATTTAATAATATTATAAAAATAAATGATATTAATAATATGTTAAAATTAAATATTTATTACATTTATGTAAGTGAATATAAATATTTAACAAAATTTTATCATTTTCTCTCCACAACTTAAATCTTTTGAATCCGCCAATGTTTAAGTCTGGCGGATTAGAAACTAAAAATTTATTTAACTATTTAGGTTAAGCATACGTATTCGTGTCCTTGCGCTTATTTTTTTTTTTTTTTACCATGCCGAAGCAAATTATTAAGACATTGTTAGCCGGTGGCCACACGGTATATTTTCTTTAATGAAATCGAAAAGGATTTTGTAAATTTTTTATTGGCAAATTATAGATTAAGAATAAGTCAAGTCGTTTTCAACATAGAGAATGCGCGCATCTTTTGTTTTTGATGAAAATGTGCGCATCTTTAAACAAGCAACTGCACATGTTCTCTTGACCATATCTAATGAATTTTTTTTCATCATGAGTTAGTGAGGTCAACTTTGTATCCTACAACGCCAAGCAATTAAGATGCTGATATGGCATCTTGAATAAAATGACTTTTTTAAAATTAAATATAATTGCAATTTAGTTACTTATTTGCAATTTCAAATAATAGCCTTTTAGCATACCCTGTGTACGGGTGTTTTCAATTTTATTTTATTTTTTTATAATCACAAGTTAAGCATCAAATTGAGGGATATATTTGTAAGAATCTAATGTAAACTTAAAGTTGTCAATATGATCAATGATATATTATTTTGTATGTTCATTTAAGCATGAGTGGCTTAAGAAAAATGATATGAAAAATAAGCAATGACATTATATGCTTTGATGTGTCTTTTAGTAAGAGAATTCTATTACTTTTTATCATTTTAGCTATATGAGTCATTTAGAGGTGTTCATCAACCGATTCAAACCACGGTGACCGAATCGAAAAATCGAAAACAAAAAAAAAAACCGCAAATTTTAATTGGATTAGATCGGTTTTCGGATTGGTAGATGAAAACTGATCCAATCCAAATCAATCCAATATATTAATTTTTCTCTACCTACTTAGGTCTTTCCCCAATCATAGCCCAAAAATTTCTAAACCCAAGACCCATTAACCCATCAACTAAACCCAAGAAAAAAACATAATCACATCTTATCAACAAATTTTGATTTATGTAGAGGTTCATATCTCATTTTCCAAATAAAAAAACTATATTATCGTTTAGTGATGCTTTTGTATTTAAAAAAAAAGTAAAACTACAAAGGCAATATATACAAAAGATGTTATTTGCACAATAATCATGAAACAATTTTTAGGATTTTCAAAAAACCGAAAACCGATCCAATCCAAACCGAAAAAAGTGGATTGGATCGGATCGGATTTGAAAAAAAATCCAAACCGAATGGATGATTACATGATCAAACTGAAGAAATTGGATCAAATAATTTTTTCTTCTAAAACTGATCCAATCCAGACCGCGAACACCCATAGAGTCATCATCGTCTCCTATTGTAATACAGTTGATATGAGATACTACTCTCTATGTTACAAAGTAAAAAAAAAATTGTTTAAATTTTCAATTTGGTTATCTAAATATGATTGACAAGGTCCGAATTGACACCTTTTGCAAAATAATAATAATAATAATAATAATAATAATAATAAAATACAAAAAAATAGAAAATACAAAAAAAAATTAACCAAATGTAACGATTTTGAAAAATCTAACTGAATTGTCATATTTTAAGACTTGTTATCAGTTTCAACGAGTCATGTTTCTGTTTGGGCACATATAGTATATACAGAACCTTTTGTAACATCCTCAACCTCGAGCCGGTTCAATTAACATACATATGATACTTAACAGAAATAACGGAAGACTTAAACTTATGAAAATACGAGCTAACTTTTTCTTTTTCTCATTAAGCGTAAACGAAAATCGGACAGAATAACCTTTGTAAGTCGGACAACTGCGGATTTTCCAATCCCACTCTCAAGAGTTCCTGATAGACAGTTTAAACTATATATATATATATATATATCCAGAAGTACCAGTCATGCAAATATACTCAGATACCCATCTTTGGGCGCATGCAGAACTTGGCTCCGTGCCACTAATCTAATAGCATGCAATTCAATACATAACATAACTGAATACTACATAGTCATATCAACATGCCTGAATACATAAATGTACATGCATCGAATATGAACACTATACAACAATACATCTTTTCCAAAAATACGTCTAAAATAAATAGTAGCCTCCAGCCACCCAGAACTCCACATCCTCATACTAGTACCTCTAGCCACGGTTTGTGTCCTTGTCCCATGAGGCTCTTCAATTAACTGTGTTCCTGAAATCATATCCCCAAACGGGGTTAGAGACGAATCTCTAGTAAACTCCAGGTTTATGGAAAACTCTCTATACCCTATGCTCACTTCCTGCATGACAGTCAGATACATAATATACAAAACATCATATAAGCAATTATCATAACTGTACAAAGCATATATACATATCTTATCAAAGACATATGCAGTCATTCCCAAGGGATGAGCCCAAGCGGAAATCAACGTACGTAACAAATATCATTTACAAAAATCATCACAATACTCACATCAGAACAAAACGTGTTATATCAGAGATGTACGCAATCGTTTCCAAGGGATGACCCCAAGCGGAAATCAACGTACGTAACAAATATCATTTACAAAATCATCATACATATCACATAAAAGATGTCATATATTCAATTATCATAACTAAACAAAACATATACACATATCTTATAAGAGACGTACGCAGTTATTCCCAAGGGAGGACCCCAAGCGGAAATCAACGCACGTGTTCCCAAGGGAGGACCCCAAGCGGAACCAGAACATATCAGAGGCGTACGCAGTCATTCCCAAGGGAGGACCCCAAGCGGAACCAGAACATATCAGAGGCGTACGCAATCATTCTCAAGGGAGGACCCCAAGCGAAAATCAACGCACGTGTTCCCAAGGGAGGACCCCAAGCGAAAATCAACGCACGTGTTCCCAAAGGAGGACCCCAAGCGGAACCAGAACATATCAGAGGCGTACGCAGTCATTCCCAAAGGAGGGCCCCAAGCAGAAATCAACGCATGTGTTCCCAAGGGATGACCCCAAGCGGAACCAGAACATATCAGAGGTGTACACCGTCAATCTCAGGGGAACCCAAGAAGACATCAGTGTACCATACAAGTCAATTCCAGCCAAAGATCAATACAGAAATCATATTAGAACAAGTCATATAACAAATGTGTACACAGTCAATCCCAGGGGAGGACCCCAAGTGGGAATCAGTGTACGTGTTCCCAAGGATGGACCCCAAGCGGAACTCAACAAAACAAATCATATTAACACATATCAAAGTAAACACATCAAAACAAAACATATCATATTATCATATAGCTCTATATGAATGCATGTATATCATATATCTCATACATATCATACAATCCGACCACAGTCCGTACACTATGGCAGAACACAAAGTAGGAGCGAACCCCGTAAACATAGAGCTTACCTCTTGGAGTTTTACAATTTGCTTACTTGAAGAACAAGCTACTTGTCTTGCTCCACGAGAATCCAAATGTTCACGATCCCTAGGCACACCTAGAGAAGGAATTCATACAAATATCAATAAAATGTTTCAAAGCCAAGTAGTTAACCAGACACACCATTTATTGATTTTATCTTTTACTTATCAAATATTTCTTAACTTTTCATACATACGGTACTGTTCATCTCTACAAAGGGGCGCCACTTTCCCTTCCATTTTTCTCTCAATACAAGGCTTTTTGATAGATTGTGGATTAGGGGTTGTGTTTGTCTCTCAATTCTAAGCAACTTTGCTTTTTATCTCACTTGATTTCATCAAGAAATGAGGAAGTTACAATTCAAGCTCTCCTTCCAATGGCCGCCGGTTTGTCGCACAGAGAAGAAGAAAGAAGGACGCACGCATGAGAAGAAAAGAAATGAGGACACTCTATGTTTCTAACTTAAGTATTTAAGTTAGTTTAATTGGGTAAAATCTTATCTATCTACACACCTCCATTCACTACCAAACTTTGCACACTAGTCCAAAATATTTTTTTGGTAATATTTATAATTTTACTTTTTACTTTCGGGTAACTTTATTTACCCGCATTTTTACTCCTTAACTATCATTTTAACTCCATTTTCATCAAAGGTGACTTTATTTCTTTTTTCTTTATAAATATCCTTCCATATTAAATCCATAATAAAATGTGAGGGTCATTATACCTTTTGTCAAAGACAATAGATCAAAGATTTGTTGTGGGACCTAACGGGTTCCTGACCTGTCGTGTTTGACAGTGGGGCGTTGTCAATTTGATGTGTGACAAACTCATAGTTGTCCCTTCTACCTAACCCGTTAAACTCGCTACCCTTATTTCCTATGTAAACCACTTGTCGTGACACATTCGATAACTCACTACATTCCACATGTATACCTTTAGTCCATAGTAAAATTTATTACAGCTCTAGCCAGTGGCGGAGCCCGAGAAAAGACCCAGCCAGTGCCAAAAGACCCTACTAGTAAAATTTAGCTAGTACAAATGTTGTATTATTTTTAAAATCCTAACGAATAATAAGTCTACCATAATTTTTTTTTAAAATGTAGCATTTTTGAAAATCGGTCGATGCCTAGGAATCAAGTGGATCGCTGCTGATTGTAGCCATTTTTTACCCACACATTCCAAAAATGATCTCCAATCGTGAATTCTTAATAGTGGTTGTGTACTACAATGGTAGAAAATATCATGGTCTCGAACATCTCATTTTCAAAGGAGATTCAAGAATGATATGCACCAGTCCTTGTTGTAGCTATAATGTTCTGAAGAAGATAATCCACAAGAAATTAAGTCTAGAAAAAAATTAAATTGTTTCCCGCTTGACGAGTGTTGCGAATAATCGGCAAGTGTACTGATCGTTCCAAGTAATAAAATGATAAGTAGAGTATCGTCTCCACGAGGATTAAGGCACCGAATTTATTATAACTATTCCTCTCTTGTTGGATTAATAAGAATGGTTTAAGAACAATTATGGTTTGTGAAATATGAGAACAATTCAAGAAAATGTAAACAATTCAAAGGTTCTTTAGAAACTCAAGAACACAAGATTAAAGGTTGAGAAAATATTGCGGTAAAAAGAAACAAACACATTTACGATCCCCACCTTGCAACTTGGATTACATTTACGTTTACTTATTCAATTGATCAAACGATTCATCATCTTTTATATGATTAGTTAAGCCCTAATTCCTTAGACTTTAACCTTATTAACTCTATTAGAATTCTAATCCCTTAGAAATCCCTTTTCAAGTTAAACCTTAGAATCAATGAATCTTTAACGTTTTCGGTTCATGTAGCCTATCCCTAGTGCATACATGAACCGTTATCTTAACCTTTGTCAGGAATTAGAATTCCAATATCCCTATTGAAAACCCTAACCCTCACAATCCTAATAGATTGATCAGTTCCAAAAGAATTATAGAATGAAGAACAAGGAAAGATAAATTCAATTTAAAAACCTAAACATAAACTTCAACCAAACTACAAGGGGTTCACATCAAGGGTTGTGACCCTTACCACAATAATGAAACTAGCCAGACATATTCATGTCTGACAAAATAAACATAAAAGAAAATAAGTTTTAGAACCTAAAGAAGAGAAAGAAGATGAGGATCTTCCGTCTTGACCGTTCGAATCTTTGAAACTCCAAGAAGCTCCCAAGAATTCTCCCTCTCTTTGTTGTTTTTCTCTTCCTTGTTGTCAAAAAGTGCCTCATTCCTCTGTTTCTGATCCTTTTATTAGGTTTTGGGAAAACCTACTTTCAATTGCTCTCCAATTGGGCCTCTTTTTTAAGTAATTCGCATTAGATTAAAATCAAAAGTATCGCCCACGCACTTTGCACCAACTCTGACGCACTTTGCATGAGAAAACAGAGGGAAAACTGTCAAATGGCGTACTTTGCTCCAGGTCCTGCGCAAAGTGCGCCAAGCCCGCGCATTGTGCGCCAGGATACAGGAATGACTTGGATCAAATGGCGCACTTTGCGCTAAGTCCCGCGCACAGTGCGCCAGCTGGAAAACTGCACTTCTCTCATTTTTTATTTTTTTTTTGTGTTTCCTGCTATTAAAACACATAAATTGAGTGAGAGAATGATTGAGAAGGAATAATCAATATTTCTTGCATTTATGACTTATTTTCACACATTTATGATTAATTCCTTGCTTCTTTTATGTTAGAAAGCATCATAAGCTGAACGCATATCAACGAGTAAACACAACACTAGTGATGGGAAATGGATTGTCATGAAAGTTGTTGTTGATGATGATGTGGCATTTGTTGTAAATGCATCAATTGGCTAATCATGGAGGAGATTTATTAAACGTATACAGAAGTGGACTCTAGTGAACACATTATGTGTGAGTTATCGTTCCTTTCAATTCAGTCAATAGACATTAATAGGGAGTCATAGTTTAATATTGAAGAAAGGTATGTCTCCCCTCTCCACCTCCACCTCCACCTCCACCAATTTTAAGTCAAATTACAACCAAGGAAAATGAATATGATCATACTTGGGGCACACGTGGTGATGAAAATGAAGTTGACAAAATTCTACTTCCGGATAGTGACTCATTGAATACTGACATAGAGGGTGATTTTGATGTTGAACCATGTCCACATGTCGTCTTGACAAATGTTGTGATATGCCCTTAAGTTCCATCACTAGGCACTGTGGGTGGACACCATTAGTCAATAGGAGGTTAGTGTACTACCTAGTTTAATGTGATGTTATGTAAAAACATTATATGTATGTGATATTTAAATGTGCTTAAATCATATGTAATGTAAATTTTAAAAATCACATCTAAATATGGGAACGAATAAGGAATAAAGTGTATATATCTTAATACAACCAAATAAATATCAATGATGTCCAGGACATCTATCAATATCATGCTCATATAGTGACAACAATTAGCAATGTCGAGCAACCCTATTGGGGTTCCTCAGTGTCCTATTGTGCTGCTTCTTGGGTTCGTTCGAAGCATCTAAATTGATATGCAAAATCTCTTTTGCCATCATGGTAAGGTAACCTAAAGGTGATTTCAGATGAAATGCGGGATACGAATTGGGGGTCATAACCATAGGTGACCCAACTACCAGTCTATATCCCTCAACCAAATCATAAAACTTTGGTGAGTGTTGTGTATTGGACTATCCATGAAGCATATGGAGTGCGCGGGCACGATTCTTTTGTCTTCGAAATCTTGAAAGGAAGGGCACTGACGAAGCTTCTTTCTGAGAGAGATCAAAGACCCAGCTAAATTCAAACTTTGAATTTGCATTACTTTTTAGTATTACCTTTATGAACTTTTGTTGTTTCAAAGAACTGATCTGTATCTTAATACTCTTAAGCTCCTTCTTTTGAAATTAATTTAATGCATGTAGTTGTAATTTCAGAATTTTTAGTTTCATTCATCGTTAGCATGGTTTTTTAAATTTCTTTTTCTAGAATTTGAAAGGATTGGAGAACACCTTTTTTGGTATAACACTGTTATGCTTTCTTTGTTGCATTTGATTAACAAGATTATTAGCTTCAAGAAGCCATGAAAATGGACCTTAAACAATCTTTTTCATGACTCTGTAATTGGGAAATTAGAGGATTGTGAGATTTTGTTAATTGAACCCTTCAAAGGTGAGGGATAACCTGAAGTGAACTTGATCATTAAACTGAAAAATATGATTTAATAGCTTAGGAAAGGATTTAAGTGGGTTTAAACAACTGGAATTGAAAAATTCCATAAAAGGTGCTTTGGAAGTTCAATTTATGTGATAAAACTGCTATAGTAGTAGGAATATGCATGGATGCGAATTTTTAAGGGGAATCCATGAATTGAGAATTCCAGGATCTTATCATTGTTATTACTTGTTGAATAGATATTTTGGTTACTTTTGTTAATTTATATCCAATTATAATTTTAGTTTTGTGAGTCTTTAATTTAAAAGTTTGATTACTTGTTATTCAAGAAATAGATATAGATATAAAAAGAAACAAAAAACAACCGTTCTCTAGGGACAATCTTTAGAATTTGAATGCATATACTACTACTGTGTTTTTAGAACAAAACAAGGCAATATTAATTTTCTGTTTTGAGAAGCAATTATAAATCCTAACAGTAACCTACACAAATAATTAATTATTCATTATGTACACTTAACTACTAACTATTACACTGATTATTTTTATTTTAATATATAATTAACAATTGTTCAATAACATATTTATTAAATTAATGTGCTACACTACATTTCCCTGTACTATCTACAATCAATATGCTACATTAAAAAAATTAAATAGGAAAGGAATAGAAACTTAGTTGATATAAAGCTTTGGAGAGAATTCTAGAAAGAAGATTTTTAAAAAAAGGAGAAAATTGAAGAAATGAGGAGGTGAGGAAGAATTTGTAAGGGAATGGAGGTTTATATATGGGTCGGGGACAACGGACAAACCAGATTACACTACAAGTATCGCAATGGGGAGACCTATTGTGAAACACATCAAAACATGAACTCGTTAGACCCTGCAATGGGTCTTTGAGCTGTTATTTAAGTGAGTTATGTTCACAAGACACATGCTTAAACTAACTGGACATGCTTAGCTTGACAGGGTCTTAAAATGTGGTATTTCAATTAAATATTTCAGTCCTATGACATTTGAATTTTTTTTTCTTTTCAAAAAGGTGCCAATTTGGTCAGTTGCTAAATATTAAAATATTGTCACATTAATGAGAGTAAATCTATTATTCTTATCTCTTTTTTTTGGTAAATTATTATTCTTATCTTTTAATATATATTGTGCTTGTCACAAATTACTTAAGCCAATTGTTCCATACTAAATGGAAAGTAACTACTAACTAAAGGTTTTAATATGAAAAATCTTGGGGAGGCATTATTTTCAATCCAGTACTCAAATTAATAGAGATAAGACATGCAATTTATTCTGATTCTGAAAAATCTGGTATCGTTAAAGTTCTAAAATATTTCATTCATAAATTATTATAAACCCATGGATATTCACAACTAGAAAAAGCTCTATTATTGACGGAATTTATCCACGAAAAATATTACGTCAAAAATAGTAATGAAATTTTTGACGGAAATTCAATTCCGTTGGAAATAGAGACGGAAAATATTTTTCGTTGAATTTAGTTACGAAAATTTTCAACGAAAAATAAATTCCATCAAAAGTTTTGACAAAAATTAAATTTCATTGCAATTTTCAACGGAAAAAAGCCGTTGAAATTTTAAACAGAAAACAATTTCATTGAAATCTTCAACGAAATTATTTTTTCGTCGAATGATATAATTTTATTTTAATCAAAAATTATCGACGAACGACAATATTCTGTTGAAAATTGCAACGAAAATTTTTTTTATTTAAAAATGCAATGGATTTTTTCGTCAAAAATTTCAACGCAATTTGTTTTCCGTTGAAATTTTTTACTAGATTTTGAGTAAATTTTACAAGTCAATGAATCAAGTCATTTATAACTGTTTATGATATTGTAAATACATATTTAAAAATTCACATGTGAATGCTTAGATCCCCTTGTAGGATAATGGAACTGAAAATACGTAAATATGTCGCTAAGAAATCTCTGTAATTTTTTATGGAACTGAAAATAACAGAATTAAATTTCGTTGTAAATTTCAAATAAAAACACAATCACCATAAAATTCGCCTAAATAATTTAAAATTTGCAACGGAATTTTTTTCGTCAAAATTTTTGAATAAAAAAACACAATTCTCGTGAAACCTCATTAGCCAATGGGAATGCTTGAATAATTTAAAATTTGCAACGATATTTCTTTCCGTTGAAATTTGCATCGGAATTTTTTCTATCAAAATCCTCATGAAATCTCATTAGCGAATGGGAACGCTTGAATAATTTAAAATTTGCCAAATTTCGAATAAAAACACAATTCGCATGAAACCTGATTAGCCAATGGGAACACTTGAATAATTTAAAATTTGCAACGAAATTAAATTTCGTTGCAAATTTTGAATAAAAACACAATCCGCGTAAAGCCTCTTTAGCCAATGGGAACGCTTGAATAATTTAAAATTTGCAACGGAATTTTTTTCGTTGAAAATTTTGAATTAAAACCTTTATATATCATTCCATTTCATTAATCCTCAACGATTTTCACAATTCCAAATAGCAAATGGGGAAGCAAAAGGCAGCAGAGATGCAAATGCAAAGGGGAAGAAATCCATAGTTGCAAAGAAATCAACACCGATGGAGAAGAAGTCGAAGGTTGTCAAGAAGGAGGGTTGTGCTCCTCCAGCGAAAAAAAGAAAAGGAGAAAAAAGAAGATGAAGGAGCGATGCTTTGATAAGAAAATCTCTGTAGTTTTTTCTCAAGCTTTCTTTATTGTTATGGTGATAAAGCCATATTTCTTTTTGATTTTTTTTTCGTCTGTTTTGTAAAGAAGAAGATGGACAAAGTAGAAATGCTTAACAAGTACGAAATGTGTCTTTTTTTTGTGCCAGAATTTTCAATGGAAAATTTTCGCTGGTATTTTCAACGAAAATATTATTGTTTGTATTTTCAACGGAAAATATTTTCATTGGTATTTTCGACGGAATTCTAGTTAAATTTCATTGTCAACTATGACAGAACTTTTTGACGAAAATAATTTCCATCAAAATTTTCAACGAAATTTATTAAATAAATATTATATTTTGGCTTTATTTGTTGATGGAAAAATAAGTCTTGTGATGGAAAAATTCCGTTGAAATTTCCAACAGAAATTTTTTCCATTGCAAATTTCAATGGAAAAAAATTCTGTTGCCCTTCGACGAAGGATTTTCAAACGAAAAAATTCCGTCAAAAAACGCATTTTTGACCGAATTTTCATCATTTGCAACGAAAAATTTCCATAAAAAATATAGATATTTCTAGGTTTATAACACTAAGGGGGTGTTTGGTAGAGGAGAAAAAAAATTTTACCAGGTAAATATGATTATTAGGGAAATTGTGGGAAAGTATGTTTGCTAGTAAAGTTAAAAAAAATTTGTTTCGTTGGATGAAATATTACCGTTGGTTGGACAAAATCATTTGCGAGGGAATTTGCGACGAAAAATAGTAGCGAGGATGAAATTAACGACGGAATTTTCATAGCAATTTCGTCACTATACAGGTATTTTCTAGTAGTGGGTCGAGGGTAAAATATTGATGGGAAAGTGATATAAAATTACGTTTGTAACCCCTTTTTAATTGAAGTAACTTCAACTCACATAAACAGATTGGATTTGCATTGTTAAAGGGTATTTTAGTCACCTCCTTGTTTTCTTTTATCCATTTAGGCGATTATCTAAACAATACCATATTCAGAGTGGCATTTTTCCTCTGGGTTTGTCGTCCGTTTTTTCAAAGAAGTGACAAAAGATGGGCAACTCAGTTTGCTTGAAAAAATTTTAAAAACTTTCAACCAAACATGATATTCTTATAATGTCAATGACAATGCATGGATATCTAATAAGAAACCCTGAACCAAACGCGCCCTAAGATTATAACATTAGCAATAGCCAATATTGTCTATGTAATGAGTTAATCGAGAATAGGTGTTGGGAACTTGTGCGTTAACTAGATGCTAGTAAATCCATTAACTAAATGACTTATACTTAGTTTTCAAATATGCAAGTCGATCGACTCCACTAACTAAGGGGCTACTCAGTTTTCAATATACAAGTTAAAAGTATGAGCGTTGAGCTCTTTTGGTGTGCTTGGTTAGCAAGAATGCTTTGTATTTAATTATTCGCTACACTTTGCTTGTCTTGTTGAGAAACTATTTTTGGTTTTGGGCATGAAAAAAAATATAATGATGCTATGATTATATTGTCACATAAGATTTTTTTTTTTTTTTCCATCTTATGCATTTGATTGCCCTATTTGGTAAACTTGTTATTTATGTATGGGAAAATGGTTGATGTGTACCTTATTATATATATTGTCATATGATTTTGAGTCAAATAGTGATTAATATAAATGCACGATGAAGCATATTAGATTTCTAATTTAGATGAACAAGTCAGTTATTCAAGCTTATAGGAGCATCTTATTTATTCTCTTTCAAAAGGAAATGTCACTTATTCATATATAGAGGAGCATGTTAGTTACTTTTTACTAAGATAAAGCATGACAGTTTTAAGACTTTTTTCCCCTCATATAAAGCATGCTAGTTTTCTTGTTCAAAGAGAACATAACACTGATTTCTTACATTCGAGGAAAGCAAAGGTGTTGAAGAGCAATCAGTAAAGGAGTGACATTAAAATAACACTACAAGATTATATGTTTAGTGTTGTGTTATATGTTACATTATCGCTTAATGACTTTGAACTATGTTATTGATAATGTTCGTAATATGGAAGGTCTTATATACGTTAATAAAAAATATAATTACTGCCATGATTTAACATTGTAAGTTTCAGTTGGGTCAAGCTCAAGATATTACCCAGTTAATCATTATTATTTTTTTAAATCATGGCCACACAATTAAAAATAATAGTTGTAACCTGAGAATCATTTGTAAAAAAAAAAAAAGAAGAAGAAGCTTTTGAACAAATAATTTAATTAGTACCGCGAGAATATTTGAATATTCTATATTGTGAGTTGTCAATAATTGATAATATTTAAGTTTTATAAAAACGAGTTCATAGTGAATCCATGTAGAAAACATAATAGGTTGAGGAATAATCAATTTATTTTGAACCTAATACACCTTGTTGGGTTCATTTGTCGGGCGGCTATTAGAATAAGCTTATTTTTCAGTACTTCGTGATGAAAGCACTAATTAGGGATGAAAGGAACATATTCTCAAAATAGAATAATAATACTAATAAAAAATAAATAAATAAAAGGATGAAAGAAACGCTACAGCTGTATTCTTGCGTTCGACATAATCCAAAAAAAAAAAAAAAAAAAAAAAAACTTAAACTACGTCATTTGCGTTGCCTCATGAGTTGCTTGCTTCTGCTAGGATTTCAATAAAGAATGCGATATTTGGGTTTGGGTTATTTTCTGACCCAAGGGCCAAGTAAAAAAAAGACATAGTTAATTAAGCCCATCAGCTTTTGTTAAGTTGGGCTAATATAGTTTTAGAAAGTTGTTTCGTTAAGGTAGGCTTTCTAGAATATCTTAAAATCAAAAGTACAAAATTCTCAAAAACTAAAAACAACAAAATTAATAAACAAAAAATAATAATATTTTGTGTAGTTTATTATTTGCATATGAAATATGATCAAGCATCTAAAAAAATTTAAAGACAAAAAATAATAAATTAAATAATTTTTAAGTACACTTATCTTTGTTGCAAGTTGCAAATCTTTCGTCCTATAACGTTGAATATATGAATATATTACTAGCTGAGATTAATTCATATGATACATGCTTGATTTCGTTATACATGAGGTTTATTCAAAAAAAAAAAAAAATATGTTCTCTTATAATCACATCATATTAAATCTCGTGGATTTTTCTAGAAAAATATTTTTTTTCCAAAACTCTGCAAAATTAAAATTTCTGTTATAATTCTCCAATTAGTATTTTGCTAAAATTTTCAAAATCTATGCAGATATATAGAATGATGATTGTATAGTTCGTTATCCTCGAATGTCATAAAATTTCTAGGAATTTATGGATAATTATGTTATTTTAGACTCAGTGCAATAATGAATTTATTTTCAAGAAATAATATTTATTTTTTAAATCTTTTCAAAAATTAAAATTAAAAAACCCGATATTATTTTCTACCGAACAATATAGCTTTGGTTTTTAAACAACTTTTTTTCTAAACATTTACTTTCATTTCAAATTAAATATTTTTGCTAATCAATTTTCTATGTAAATAACCAATTTTATTCATTTTATTTTATTTTCAATATTTAGGGTAAAATAACTTTTGTTTAAGTTCATTAATGATTTTCACATTAAATAGTTTTTAAATGATACGACATAGGATTGTTACACCTTCCTTACACGTAAACTACTCCTAAATTAAATCTATTTTCAGAAACGACTAGATTCTTCAATAATATTTTTTTTTCCAAATAAATGTAGTGGAAGCTCCATTTTTTATTTTTTATTTATCGTCATCCCATTGCAATTCTATTAAAAAAAACTTGTATCAAATCCGTATTAAAACTTAAAGTATGGTAAAATATGATATGGCTTTGACCATAAAATTTTCTCATTCGCTATTGATTATAACTGGATTAGTTTAATTTTTTAAATTTATTAACTCAACTATTAATTTTGGACACGTTCAATGGTAAGGCATATGCCTTTCTTTTTTCTTCCAATTTTATGTCATGGGGAAAACAGAAGGGTTTCCAACACATTCGTGATCTGGCTAAAAGTTATAAAATAAAGGTGTGATCAATGGTTCTTTTGGAAACTAGAATTAGCTGGGAATATGCAAACAACAAGATCAAACAAAAATGATTTGATAGCTATTATAAGTATGAAAGTACTGATTTTTGGGGAGATATCTAGCTACTATGAGATCGGTGGGAGGTTGATGTTTCTATTCTAGTAATGCATCATCAATTCATCCATGTTGAAGTTAAGTGGCAGGGAAAGAGAAAGAAAAGACTTGAAAGAAAAGGGTATTTGAAATATTATTGAATTGTGTAAATAATCTGTACAAAGAGGTCTCTATTTATAGAGAATGAAAACCCTAATACTTGACCTAATGGGCTTGGCCCAATACAACAAATACTAATAATAATAAAATAACAAATATTTACAACACTCCCCCTCAAGCTGAGGAATAGATATTTATCATTCTCAGCTTGCTAGTAAGTTCTTGAAATCTGTCTGAAGGAAGTCCCTTTGTCAATAGATCAGTTAATTGACGCCCAGTGGGAATGTATGGAGTGGTAATCATCTCGCTATCAAGTTTCTCTTTGATGAAATGGCGGTCGACCTCAATATGTTTAGTCCGATCATGTTGAACCGGATTATGAGCTATACAAATAGCGGACTTATTGTCACATAGCAGCTTCATAGGTCCCTCACATTTTATTTTGAGATCATCAAGTATAATTTTCAGTCACAGTAACTCACAAATGCCTTGAGCCATAGCTCAAAATTCAGCTTCTGCACTTGATCTGGCGACCACATCTTGTTTCTTACTTCTCCATGTCACCAAGTTACCGCAAAGAAACATGCAGTAACCAGTGGTAGAACGACGGTCAGTCACGGATCCAGTATAATCAGCATCAGTGTAAACTTCTAAAGAGAGATTGCCATCACGACGGAATAATAATCCTTTACCAGGAGTAGCTTTAAGATACTACAGAATTCTCTCTACTGCCTGCATGTGTTTCTCCTTTGGATCGTGCATAAACTGACTGACAACACTAACAGCATAAGCTAGGTCTGGTCTAGTATGAGCCAGATATATCAATTTCCCAACTAGCCGTTGATATTGTCCTTTATCAACTGGAGGACTCTCTTCTTCATAGCCTATCTTGTGATTCTGCTCAATAGGAGTATTAGAGGGTTTACACCCGAGCTTTCATGCTTCTTTGAGAAGATCAAGATCATATTTCCTCTAGCAAATAAAAATTCCTTTCCTTGAATGAGCTACTTCTATCCCTAGGAAATATCTCAATTTCCCAAGGTCTTTGACTTTAAACTCAGAGGCAAGTCGTGTTTGCAGAATCTGTTTCTCCACAAAATCATCACCTGTGATAATAATGTCATCAACATATACAAGGAGCACAGTAAGCTTCCCATTATGGGAGTGCTTGAAGAAAAGAGTGTGATCTCCTTGACTCTGTCTGTATCCTAAGGTCATCATAACCTTAGTAAACCTTCCAAATCAGGCACGAGGTGACTGCTTCAATCCATACAAGGCCTTTTTTAATCTACAAACTTTATTTTCTCCCTTCACAGAATCAAAACCAGGCGGGATTTCCATGTAGACTTCTTCTTCTAACTCACCATTGAGGAAAGCATTTTTCTCATCAAATTGATTTATATCCCAATTGTAATGGGCAACAAGGGATAACAAGACTCTCACCGTATTCATCTTTGCAACTGGAGCAAATGTTTCTTTATAATCAATGCCATAGGTTTGAGTGTAACCTTTGGAAACTAATCGAGCCTTGTATCTCTCAAGAGTTCCATCAGAATTATATTTCAGGGCATAAACCCATCTGCACCCTACTGCTTTCTTTCCATTAGGTCTATCAATAACCTCCCATGTTTTATTTTTCTCCAACGCATTCATTTCCTCTTGCATGGCTTGAGCCCAATTCCTATCTTTCAAGGCTTCATGTACTGATTTTGGGATTGGAATAGAGTCTAGTGCTGAAACAAAGCTTTTGTGCTACACAGAAAGATTAGCAGAGGAAACAAAATGGGAGATAGGGTATTGAGTACAAGAGGGACAAGATTTCTTGGGACAAGCTCTTTTTCCTTTTCTAAGAGCAATGGGTAAATCATCAGAATCAGTAGTAATGGGTAAGTCATCAGAAGTATTAACATCATGATCAGAAATATGAGATTCAAGACTTACCAGTGGTTCAGACGATTGAGGTTGCTGCTGAGACAATGTGGGCTTATTCCTTCTTTCAGGTGTCATAATCTTCCGTATCTCTGGTGTACTTGATGTATCAATCACAGGAGAATCAGTCACATGAGGATTACTCACAGGAGGATCAGACACAGGAGGAAAAGACACAGGAGGAACAGGACCAAGAGGAGGATACACTGACATAGGTAAAGGAGTAGACACTGAAGATTCAAACTCAAAGAAGGGAGGTGATGAGATTTCTGGTGAAGGATTCTCCCCCTGAAGATGAGGACCTTGGAAAAAGGACTCAGATTCCTGAAATGTAACATCCATAGAAACAAAAAATTTCCTACTACTAGGGTGATAGCACTTGTAGCCCTTCTTATAAGGAACATAACCAAGAAAAACACATTTAATAGCCCTAGGGTCCAACTTACTGCGATGATGTTTATGAAAATGAACAAAAGCAACACACCCAAACACTCGTGGAGGAAGACTCATCACAGTTGGAATAGAAGGGAAAAAAGAAGTCATAGAGTGAATAGGACTTACATGGTCAAGTACCTGAATGGGTAAACGGTTGATCAAGAATGCTGCAGTAAGAATAACATCTCCCCAATAGTATTTGGGTACATGTGTCTGAAACATTAATGCACGAGCCACTTCAAGAAGGTGACGATTTTTTCTTTCAGCAACCCCATTCTGTTGGGGGGTGTCAACACAAGTAAGTTCATGAATCATACCGTTATTTCTTATAAATTGGGAAAAACTGTGATTAACATATTCAGTACCATTATCTGTTCTTAGTCTCTTGATTTTTTTACCAAACTGGGTCTCAATCATTTTATAAAATTGAAAGAACAGTTGTGGTACCTCAGACTTTTCACGCATTAAGTACACCCAAGTTACACGAGTGCAATCATCAATAAAAGAAACAAACCATCTATTTCCAGAAGCATGAGGGACTTTAGAGGGACCCCAAACATCAGAATGAATAAGATCAAAAGGTTCAACACTCTTAGTAATACTAGAAGGAAAAGACACACGATGATGCTTAGCAAATTCACAAACATCACAATGAAAAGACTCAACAGACTTAGACAAAAACAATGAGGAAATAAAGATTTGAGTAAACTAAATGGAGGATGACCTAAGCGCTTATGATGAAGCCAAATCAAAGAATCAGCAGTTGATTGACCATGAGACATCAAGATGTGATCTGTTACTTTATTTGCAGGAGATTGTGACACCAGATAGTACAGCCCACCTTGCTCTTTAGCACTACCAATCGTCTTCCCCGTGGCGAGATCATGAAAAACACAATGGATAGGATAGAAGGTTACAGTACAATTCAAATCTTTTGTAATTTTATGAATAGAAAGAAGATTCGTGGATAGTTTACGAACATGAAGAACATCCTTAAGATGTAAGGACTGCTGTAAGTTTATGTCACCAGAACCCGCAACTGATGTATGAGAGCCATCAGCTACGGCTATTGTATGAGTTCCAATGGTAGGATGATAAGAAGTAAAGGAGTCAGCACAACAAGCCATATGATCAGTAGCACCAGAATCAACAACCCAAGAATGTTTAAAATCATTACATGAAGAAAGGAAAGAATAAGTTTTGGAGCTCATACTAGTCATAGTCAAAGCACTAGTATCAGATGGCTTACTCATAGAATCAAGAATGGTTCGGAGCCGTTCCAACTCATCTGGACGAAATGCAGGTTGGGTCTTATTAGGTGCAGGAGTTATTTCAGAGGAAGTAAAATGTGTTTGACCACGCAACCTTGCCATATTTTCTAAGATAGTTTGCTTTCCATGGAGGCGAAAGCATAGATCTTTGATATGACCTGTTCTTTAACAATAAGAACACCATCGATCATCTCTTCTAGAAGATGCACCATAAAAAAACTTGGTAAAGGAAATCCTTTGAGAAGGGGCCATACTACACAAAACTTGTCAAAGAATAGCACCAAGTATCCAAAAAATACGGAAAAAATACCAAACGACGTCTGATCTGAGAAAAAATCGCAGATCCAGAAAGAGGATGAAGAGACGATCAGAACGCTGTTGACCGGAGCTGGAAAGAAGCAGTCACGCGCCTCCACGCACCGGTGGAGGTGTCTGCGAGTGGGCCTCACTCGCCGGGAGTGTGGCAGCGCGTGCGGAGGTGGTGGTCCCTTCTGTGGCTGAGCGGAGTCCAAATGGTCACCAGAAAGTACTGTTCCAGTGATGAAAAGTAGTGGGTTTGAGTCGTTCTTAAGAGATCCGGCCGTCAATTGATTGTAAAAGGTCCACAGACTGAAAGATCAGAGAAAAAAGGTTTGAAAACAGGTCCTCTCGGTCCAAAAAAGGTCCCTGGAAAAAATTTCCAGTGGCGGCTGATTGGCGGCGAGAGGAGGAAAGGAGAAGCGGTAATTGCGGAAGCAGAGCCCTCAGGATCGAGAGCTCTGATACCAACTTGAAAGAAAAGGGTGCTTGAAATATTATTGAATTGTGTAAATAATCTGTACAAAGAGGTCTCTATTTATAGAGAATGAAAACCCTCATACTTGACCTAATACTTGACCTAATGGGCTTGACCCAATACAACAAATACTAATAATAATAAAATAACAAATATTTACAACAAAAAGCTAATGAGTTTTTATCTATAGGAGCCCTAGAAGAATAAGGTGTATTTTGTGGGAGGAGACACTGAGTCTAAGAAAAGATATAAACATCGGCTCTTTGAGCCAAAGGGGTCTTTAAACACTTAATGTAACAATTTGGTATCTAGTTGGCATATTTTACCAACGGGGGACTTCAAGTTAGGCGAGTGTTGCAACCCTTTGGGGAACTCACATGAGTGTGTCAAGTGGCACAAATCTGTTACCGTAAATAGCCCTATTATCGTAAAATTTCGAAGGCCATAACTTTTGATCGGGTATTCAAATTAGATATTTTTTTTTTATTTTACATAACTTTTTAAGATCTACGCAATGACATCTCATTTGCTATATTTTATCTCCCACAAACATAGTTCGAATTTGTAACAATGGTACCACAATCACAAGAACGTTTAAAAGCAGAATACTAAACACTACTCATTAATCGGGAAAAGCACTCATCTAAGACTGCTGGGCAAAAGAATTACCTAGTTAAAGCTGATTGGATAAGTTTTTCCAAACTAATGCAGTCAAACACATCACTGGTACGGACGGGACTAGTCCCGTCAATGATCCTGATGGGACTGATGCCATGTCAGCACCACGTAGGCAATTCCATTACTGTAAAATTTTGGAAGGCCGTAAATTTTCAAGATCTACGCAATGACACCTCATTTGACATATTTTATATTCCACAAACATAGTTCAAATTTGCAACAATATTTCCACAATCACAAGAGCGTTAACCTCTGAGCCAACAATTTTTTCAGCAAAGGAATTAAATAACATCATTCACATAGATAAAACATGTCAATCGATGGCATGTGTTGTAGCTCATGGTGTTGGTTCGGAAAGAACTCGGGAACTTATGAATTTAAACACTCTTATGATTATGACAACATTGTTACAAATACGAACTATGTTTGTGAGAGATAAAATATATTAAATGAGGTGTCATTGCGTAGATCTCGAGTTTCGGGGGAAAGTCGTGGCACTCACCTGGAAAAAAAAACATGAGTTCTGGCGAGGAGGGGTGTGGGACTCAAACCCACTGCACTTCCCTCCTCCCCAATAAGCGTGCGAAACTTGAAGACCCCACTAGTAAAATATGCCAACCGGATACCAAATTGGTACATTTAAAGGTCAATGACCCCTATTTGGTCAAAAAGCCTATAAACATCCCTTGGGCCATAATGGAGGCTTTTAATGCATATACGAATGAAGAAAAAAAAAGTGAGATGCTCCTTGCCTTGGCAGTATTTAAGAATTCAAAAAGTGCATGTTGCATAGAATCATATACTAGTTTTAAAAGTTCATGTTTTTTGAGGAGGAAAGGGCATCTTCAAGAGAGGCTTGATCGAGCTCTATCTAACATGAAACAGATTATTACTTACCCAAATAGATTCATCATCCATTTACCATTCTATAACTCTAATCATGCTCCTGTTATTCTCTGCGAGGGTTTCAAGCCAAATCATCATGACTACAAGAGAACTTTCATATTTATGGTTGCTTGGCTACATATGAAGGGTTTGGGGAGATAGTTGATCGTTGTTAGGGAAAACACTCAATGGAGTGTTGCTAAAACTCACTTCCAATAACAAGCTTTAGAATGACATCAAAACACTTTTAAGGCTCACTTGAATCGTAAATATAGTATACATGCTCATATGTGTAGGATAAATGCAAAACTAAATTGTTGCGTATGAAACACTCTTGAAACTATTAAATTGATCGTTTATCATTAGGCCAAAAGATTAGTTGTTAATCTAGATGCAACTCTTTCTACTTATTCTTACCAGCCCATATATCATGGTTAGAACTGACCTCGGCCCACACTAGACCATGCCAAGGCAAGATATTGGCCTTACCGACAGAAACTTTGCACCGTCAACTCTAGGCAGAGCTGAACAGGATTTATGTGCAAGAAAAATTAATGTGGTTTCAAAGGTCAAGATGTTGTTGACTAAAGTTTGGAGACAAAAAGATAAAGTTCAACGATTCCTCTACGGTTGTAAGAAGAAAACATAACAAAATTGTTACCTAGAAAGACGATGACAATAATTGGGTGACAGATCCATAAGCTCTCAAAATAATGGTATTCAGGAACTTTGAAGATCTTTATACGACAGACAACAATAAGCTACTCTCTTCTGTTTAATAGGCCAATTCGAAAAAATAACTTATCCTTTATTCTATTGGATGGCTTCTACTCCTAATAATGAAGAGATAAAATAAGTACTTTTTAGCATGGGATTTTACAAATCTCCATTGTGTCTAGGTAGTGTTTCTCCAATCTCAATGATACAAAATTGGAGGTTCGGTCTTTTATTTGGTGCAAGGGATTTTTATTAACCTAACCAGAGTTGGGGAAATAAATCAAACTCTTCTTTGCCTAATTCCTAAAGTGGACACCCCGAAGTCAGTTAAGCGATTATGACCGATAAGTCTTCGTAATATCATTTACTTGGTTGTGATGTTACTAACATTATAACAAATTATCTCCATCATCATATTAACTTGTTGATTATGCCCAACCAATGTAGTTACATAAAAAATGGCAAAGTTCAGACCACATTATCATTGCTTAGAAAATCATGCATTCTATGCGCTCAAAAACAAGAAGCAGAGGTTGGATGGCAATAAAAATGAACTTAGAGAAGGTAAATGACAAAGTAGATTGGAACTTCCTCCATCAAGCTATGAGGTTGCTGTAAGAACTCGGACCGTTAAATTGAGATTTTAGAAATTTAATAATAATTAAAAGAGAATTATTAGATGAGAGATTTAATTGTTTGAAATTAAATCAATGTTTTGAGAAAATTGCGAACAATGTCATTTTGCGGTAAAACTGCGAATAGACAAATTACCTAAAAACTTAAAAAATAAAATAAATTGTGATTTTAGAAAATTATTTAGTAATTAAATAATTTAATTAGAAGAAAATTATAATTATTCAAATTAAATCACTTTTCTGTGAAAAGTATGGATACTATGTGTTTCGTTGTAAAAATAATTACAGTAGGCAAAAGTAACCAGAAATCTAAAAATAAATTAGGGGTTATGACTCCATAAAATTTGTGAAGTTAAATTGACAAGAAAAAAAGGCATAAGTCAAGTAACCCATGTGTTAAGAAGAAAACAAAATTTGAGTGACTGGGTTAGGATGTAATTACCAATTAAGTTATGTGGGTACAACTAAAATAACCTAGACCTACTCTCTTCTCTCATTACTTCATTTTTTCAATTTCTAAACACAAAGACAACAACCTTCTTCTTCACATTGGTCGCCCCTTCCCTTCACTCTTCATAGGGTTTCATCTTTTCCTCCAAGAAACAACCAAAGACACTCATCTACCTTCTTCCCACATTATCCCACCATAGAACCCACTTAAAGCTAGGCATTGTAGAGGAGAAAAATTCCATCTTAGGAACGATAACTTGCTATTTTTGGAGATTAAGAGTATCATCCCTTCATTCTTGAATGATTGAGTCATCTACACACCTTGTATTGAAGCATCTTGGTGTGAAAGAAACAACCTTTACAAGTTCAAATATGTACCCCCTCTTTAGTCAACCATGGAAATCAATGGTTGAGCTTGTAAAGTGTCTCTTTTTCTGGTTGCTGAAAGCTTGGGATACTTCTTCTTGCTTGGATGAAGCTTCGTGGTAAGAAAAACATGAACTTTCTTTAAATTTTCATGATAAATGACTTGATTTAGGTTAAAGGTTGAGTCTTGATGTGGTTTATATGTTTATGATATGAGGTAACATTGATTAAGTGTTCATACGACCTCGGGAGATAATTGTACAACCTTTTTGCAACAAAAATAGAATTTCTTGTTGCTGAAAAAAAGAAAAGACAACATATTGGTTTTACAATTGTAACCCTAATTTTTTGATTGAACACAGTTTGTATTTCGTCCACTTCATGAGTTTTAGACCTTGTATTTAAACATACTTTAGTGTTTTGAAAAGACCTACAACTTTCATGAATGGGTCGAATTATGACTTGGTGGTTAGTGGGATGTAATTGTGCCCAAAGTCCTTGGGGCAGTGCTGTTACAAATTTCGAACCTTCTTCAAATATTTGGCCATATCTGGAGTTACAAATATCAGTTTGGCCCATTCCCATGTGTTTTGAAAAGATAAGACTCTAAGATAAAACTTTTATGAAGAAATTGAAATCCAATTTTAATGTTTCAGTAGCCTAAATTGGTTATGAAGTTAAGATAATAGTGTTGTCACATTCACTAGGCAGGACATATTGTAGTAAAATGAACATAACTTGAGATACAGGCTCCAAATTGAATGAGGTTTGGACCTATATGAATCTAACATATAGGGCTATAATCCTATAAAATCTTATATCCATTGGATAAATGAATCAATCCCAGTTTGAGTTTAAAGTCTCTACTCTATTTTCAAAAGCCCAGTTTACAATAGTCAGTTGTGAAAGACATGATCTGAGTTATACAAATTCAATTAAGACATTATATGTTGTTGGAAAGTTTGAGAGGTCTAGTTTAAGATAGTAAAATATTAAAATCTATGATAATGAGTTGTATAATCAGTTTTTAAAATGGTAAGCATGGTTTAGTGCTAAATATGCCAACAAAGTTAGTTTCTTTGGACTATTCTTCAAGAAAATGACTTATAGACTATATTGTGCTAGTAATGATGTTCTAAGGGTATGAGACCTTAGAGGAGTTGATCTAGTTCCTCTTACCTTGATTTGGCGTCCCTACATAAAGATTTAATACGTAAAAGACAAGTGACATTAACTTGCCTTACTTAAAAGTGAAAGTTAATGTCTTAAGGATTCTTAAATAATGGGAGTTATTCAAAGATGTTCTAATTTATCCTTAGCTAATTAGTGATAAAGAAATTGCAAGTGAAAGAGATTCTTAATGAATATAGATTTATAACAATTATAAATTATAATTACTTGTTTGATGATTATGGTATGATGTGTATTGTTGATCATACTTTCACCGTTAGGATAGGTGTGGCTAGTGAGCAGTTGGTGTGTTGACACTGGGATATCATGAAAGTTTACTGTTGGGTGGTTTGCTGATGGTGGAAAAATATAAGTTCTGATAGGGGACGTTCCTCTGATCTTGCAGAACACAAATTTGTTCCCTTAGTTCCAACCCAAGTGCGCAAGTGCACGCATCAAGTAATAAAGGGAGTATTAGTGCCCAAATTATCGTTCCCACGAGGATAGAGTCCTAATTATTGTCTTATACTGTTTTATAAAGAATGAAGATGAGAAGAAAAGTTAGTAAATGAACTGTCTGGTCAAACGTTCCCTACTGTCTTGACAATGTTCCTCAGGAACAGTAGGTTCAATCTAGTGACAAACAATTGCTCGCTGCGTTATGTATATAATCCTTCATGTTTAGAAGAAGGTGAGATAATAATCATTGGAGTTTTATAAGTGCAAGATTTAATAAAGTAAAAACTACTAAAACAGAAGTAACTATAATCAAGAGACAACAGGGTAGTGGCTAAAACAGTTTAACAGAAGGAACGGATTTACTGCTCCACTCTTAAAGGGGCTGTTTTCTCTGCTCAAGACTTAGCACTTTTTGGCTTTGTCCCAGTTTCTTGTCTGCCAACTCTGATTCCTCAGCTCATGGACTAGATGGCTCACAAGTTTTCATATTCCTATGGCTCCCTTGCCTCCAACAGGTACTTAGAACAGAACCTTAAAATGGACGAGTTGGCCCCTTATTCCTAAGGTGACCAGTAGTGTTTTTGCCATAACACTACCTTCCCACAATGGCTAAGCTGTCTGAAATCCCTTCCTTATGGAAGTTTCTTTCTCGGTATGTGCCCAATTTCCATTGGTTCACAATGAATATAGCTTACTTAGCCAAAGAAATACAAAAAGCTTCAGTCAAGAGTTTTGAAAACAGTTCTTTAAGAGTTTCACAGTTCACCCGTTCCACAAATAGTTCAGCTCATGGCTGATAGTTTAAACAAAATTATTCCCAACTGAAATCCCATAGACCCGAGATTCAATTAAGAGATAATAAATGGAACGAAGAGAAAAACACTTATATTAATTGAAAAGACAGTTTACAAAAGAAACAAAAAATGGAGAAAGATGGGTTGATGCTCGTGAGGAGTCTTAAGGGTTGATACAGAGAACAGAGATGGGTTGTCACTTAACTATAGTTACAACTTAAAATAAAACTAAGTTACTAACTACTAATATTGGGTGATCTCTTCCTTTCGGACTTCAAACCCTCCAGGATTCGATGGTGTTTTTGTGTGGGGGTGGTCCTATTTATAGATGGAAGAGGAGTGGCAATGTTGTAAATCCTTTGGAGCGAGTTGCTTGACTGAGGGGACGGGATGGTGGCAGCAGAGCGTGAAGATTGCGCAAATTGCTGGATGGAACAGGATTTGGTGATGATTAGCCGTTGTTTGCAGTCCTTCCCATGCTTTGATTTCCTTTTCAGCCAATGAGAACTCTTGATTCTCTGCTCTTCACGTTTCCAGCTGCTCAGTTGGTGCACCGCCTTTGCTTTTAGAAGACTTTAACCTTACGTCACCTGCAAAGTGTACAAAGGCATTAAATGAGTGGAGCAGGTGCATTAAATACGTCTCAGTTCGTCCCCCTTTTAATATATTTTAAAGGAATACATTATCATCCGTTCCTCCACTGTGTTTTTGTCACAAATGTGTAAAACAAGTGATTTTCATGCCAAAGTTGCTCATCAGATGAGGGAACATGTGGTATTTTGCCATCAAAATGGACTTAGATGGGAACGAATTTACGTCCCATCATTTACTAAAGGTAAGCTTTCGGACTTTGGACTTGATCCCCTTTCTATTCCACCATACTCCGAGGGAGTAATGGTTTGATAGTAGGTGTACAACACTAAGAGTTGTTATAATGCATGTTATATGTAAATGATTCGGCCTAATGCATATGTTGTGATTCCTTAATAATGTTGCTTAATTGATTGGTAGTGTTATGTATTGATTGGATCCTTGGCCAAGTGATTATTGCATTGATACACACACACACACACACACACACACATATGTGAGTGCTAATGCCTGAGAAAGGATGCCCTTATGATGGAAGAACCTTGTCTCGGAAGTGCTTTGTTTAGAGGACTCTACTCTTTAAAGTATAATATCGACCTCCTTAGTACCTAAGTAATGTGGATGGAATACTGAGTGAGTGGAATACCAAAGAAAAGATGCCCATGTGATGGAAGAACTTTTTTTGGAGGTACCATATGAGCATTCCAGGGATGAACGAGCATCTTGAGGGATGGCTTGCTGATTGTGATTATGAGCATTGTATTGTCATACATATATTGTATTATATTTCTTCTTATTGCTTTATACTTGAAGTGAACTTAGGGGCGAAGAAATCCTTTAAAGACCCTTAGTTTACTAAGATTGTTATCTCACCGGGACCATTTCTCAGGTACTATGAGTGATGATGTTGGAGCATCTCGTGGCGTGAGGCCAGGATAGAGATCAGTGCATGTTTTGACTGACATTTGATACATTATGCTATGTTTACATTGGTTGAGAGCATAAAGATTGTCTATGCCATTTTGAAATAATCTTGTTTAATATTGTTTGAGAACATGTATTAGCATATGGCACTGAGTATTTGTATTGTTTTGATTATATAACGTAATGACATGATTAAATGTTATCTATTAATTAAGACAATGTTATGTATATAAAAGCCTACGCAATGGATTGCTACACAATATTATTTAGGTATGTATGACATGAATGAAATTTGATAACTTATACCAAGAAATGTATGTTCTAAGTGATACATTAAGCTTAAGGATGTTCTCTTGTAATACTTAGCTCAAAAAATGTGTAAGTAAGCATGTATATAAATTATGAATAAGATAACTGAAGAATAACTAATGTGTATTGCAATTAACTCGACATGCAAGTAATGATCACAAATTAATATAGAATGGAAAAGTTTATACGCATTTTCACTTAATAATTTTAATGTTATTTCTGCTGCTAGTAATTAAGATTAAGTTATGCTTAATACCATTATGATGAGAATACATCGGGTGCACATGAGGTGTTACAATTTATATTTCGGTGACAACTATTAAACTTTTTACAAAATGAATATCCTCCAATTTAATGAATGTGATTTAGAATGGATCAACTAATGGATAGTTCCACCCTACCCGTGGCACTAGACAAGGTAATTCTTTATTATTATATTTTTTGTGCTTTGCATAGAGATTGATTCATCTCCTCAACGAGGCCACTAACAAAAAGATTTGAAAGCCAATAATTTAAAGGAAAAATGATCCACATATATGCACTTTCTTTTTGTTGAAACTTCTGAACACCAAGCGAGGCTGATATCAAAGATATTGGAGTGTTTTTGCAATTCTTTTGGACAAAAGGTAAGTAATGATAAAGCAAGATTTTTTTTTGTCAAAAAATATTCATCATATAAGAGCCACAGATATTGCTCAGACCATAGGATTCTCCATTACTCATATGATTTGTGCAAATACTTGTGAATTCCTCTTCTATTGGGGTATTCAAGTGTGATGGAATCTCACTTTAGTGGGTAATGTACTAACTGAAATCCATATAAGTGGGAAGATCGATGAACCCAATGCCTTAAGATTTTGGATTGTGATATGGTGTCGAATCCACTTGGTGTGGTTGGTGTAGCTTAGTCCATTGGTGGTGTTCCCCCGCCATGCATTGATGGGGTATTCAAGTGTGATAAAATCTCACATTAATTGGTAATGAGCTAAGTGAAGTCCATATAAGTGGGATGATCCATGAACCCAATACCGTAAGGTTTTAGGTTGAGACATGGTATTGGACCCACTTGGTGTGGTTAGTCTAGCTTAACCCATCAGTGATGGTCCCCAACCATGGGCTCTCATGGCCACCTGACAATGGTATCAAAGACTGGTTAGGCTCGAGCTAGTCTGGTGTTTGGCTAAAGGCAGGTTGAGTACTTGAGCCTAGAGTACTCAAAGAGGCTTCCGTTGAAGGGGAGTATACCAATGTTGGGTTTTACACTTGAGGGGGAGATTGTTGGATATTCAAATGTGATGGAGCCAAACATTGCTTGGTAATGGGCTAAGTGAAATTCATATAAGTGGGAGGATCCATGTAGTTAATGCCTTAAGGTTTTGGGTGGAAATATGGTGTCGAATCCACTTGACGGTTGGTGTAGTTTAGCCCATTGGTGATGGTTCCTCACTATGGGCTCCCCCTAGCCCACTTGACAGTGGTATCAGATGCAGGTTTGGCTCGGGCTAGCTTGGTGATTGGCTAGAGGTGGGTTGTGCCACCTCTATATAAGTGTGATGGAAACTCACATTAGTTGGTAATGAACTAAATGAAGTCCATATAAGTGGGAGGATCTATGATCCCACTTAAGGTTTTATTTTGATACATAGTATTAGAGACATGGTATGGTTGGTCTAACTTAATTCATCAGTGATGGTCTCCCATGAGCTCCCCGGACCCACTTGACATCATCATACCAGAGTTCGACACGGAGCCTTTTCTTACATTTAAACAAGATTAACAAAACTGAACTCTTGAAAAAAATCTATACTAAATCTGGCTGGCGGGACGATATTAGCCACAGTCTCTTCTTATCTATATAGCACCAACACTTCAAAAAACTTGAAGTGTCACGTTCGACACTCCCCAACACTCTGACACGCTTCGAAATCTATAATATTTAAAATTTCATTACATATCATGAAAAGATTGATCGATATTTTACCAAACTAATATAATAAAAATTAAAAATAGATACCGAATAAATCTAACTGGAGTGTATAAGAGATTTTCAATTTGAAAATATAATAGTAAATATTTATATCTTATGTTTCTTTGCAAAATTGATGGGTATTATAAATTTAGTTTCATTTTTTTGTTAAATTATTAAATATTAAATATCATATACACTATATAAGCTAAAAATATTATTTAATATAAAATGTGTCCTAACGTTTGAAAATTTAACATTTTTTTAAAATTAACGTATCGTCGTGTCGTATTGTGTCTTGTGTCCCGTATCGGTGTCGGTGCAACATAGCTTCTTATAATATGTAACTTTAATTACATCAACTTTTGTAAAAATGAATAAATAATAAACCAACATTAGAACAAAATAAAATTCAATTGGACTCACTAAAAAAATTTGTTTGTCAACTGTCAAACCGCTATCACTTAACCACGGCCTTTTGCTATCACCTTCAACAACAATGACATTGATTGGCATGTGACCCAAGCTGGTGTTCGTAAGTTTTGGCAATGGAAATGCTTCGGCTTCTTCTCCCCTGTTCTTGTTCTTCTTTATTGCTCAACATGCATTTTTATTCTAGATCATGCTATATATGATGGTTTGTTCAATTAGATGGAAATATTTGAAATTTATTTTATTTCGTTGATAGTTGAAACTGTTTGGATTAAATTTGGATTTTATGTAATTTTTTGGTTTAAATTTGGAAATTTGGTATGGGTTTATGAACGAACGTTCGATTTTTAGATTTTGTAATCTATGTTTGGAATTTAGTTTGTCATCGGCGGTATGATAGTAGTTTGGTTAATATGTCTACTTTAAAATAAGCGAATAAATGTTTCCAAAAAAAAGAAGCAAATAAACTAGGTTAATAGGTTAGGCCTTTTAAGTAATGGGTAAAGTGTGTGTCATTTTAAAGGATGTAAAATTGTGTCATTTTAAGATAGAAAAAGAGATAGATAAAGGAGGAGAGAGAGTTGACAAAAAAAAATAAAAGTGTGGGTCCCACCTCTTTGTGAGAGTGAAATGATATAAGTTGTGTCATTTAAAAGGATAAACATTTTTGCCTTAATTAATACCTCTAAATAGGTTATCGAAAAAACAAATTTTATATCATATATAGGATTCATGTTAGATCAGGCCTTAAATAAGTTAGGCTAAAAGCACTCCACGCGTCACTTTCCTTTTTCCAACTATATAAATAGGTATCCTATTTAATCATTTCATGTACTAATAAAAAAGATAATGTTATCATGTAATAAAATAAAAATATTAACCTAACTTCAATGTACTGTCAAGTAAGTGCACTAAATACTTGATAAAACCTGCTATTATAGGTCATAAAAAAAGGAAAAGTGTGCGTCATTTTAAAGGATGTAAAGTTGTGTCATTTTGTTATAAAAAAAAAAAAAAGTTGTGTCATTTTAAAAGAGACAAAGAGATAGATAAAGGAGGAGAGAGAGTTGACAAAAAAAAATAAAGGTGTGGGTCTCATCTCTTTGTTAGAGTGAAAGGATATAAGTTATGTCATTTAAAAGGATAAATATTTTTCCCTGAAAAAAACTAATAATATTAGTGTAAATGGTAAAGTCCAAATCTGCTTTGTGGTTTCTAAGATTAGTTATTTTTTTTTTTTTTTTGATAACCAAAAGGCCTAAGCCCAAACAAACAGAAAAACAAACAAACTAATCCCTACACACCACTGTCCTAGTCCTACTGACAGCAGCTATGTCACCAAGAAGTAAAAACTGAAGATCCGGAGGAGGATCCTTCCAAACTTGATACATGATATTGATATTCGTCTCCATAATAGAATTAGTAATCCAATCTGCGCAGACATTTCCTTCCCTGTAAATATGCTTGAGAACCACATTCCAATCTTTATTCAACAATGTCCGTATACGAGTTATCAGATGACACTCACAGACTGCTTCCCTTTCCTTGGAAAGCACAGTGATCACACTAGAACAGTCACTTTCAATAATGATTTTTCTGTGTCCTTCGTTCCAGGCCAGCTCTAAACCCCTAAGAACACCCCAAAGTTCCGCCTGGAAAGAAGAACAGACACCAAGCTTATAAGAAAATCCCCCCCCCAAACATCTCCCTTGATAATCTCGAATCAAACTACCACAAGCAGCCAGCCCAGGATTCCCTCTAGACACCCCATCAGTGTTGATTTTAACAAAATTATCATGAGGAGCCTGCCAACAGATATCAGCTAACATAGTTCTCCTTGTTGACATACGGTTAGCAACCTTTATCCAAGCAAGATTAATATCCTTTCCTAAATTACAAATAATATCCTGCCTCACACTAACAGTAGGATAAGTCGCACCATGTAAGGACTCATTCCTCCAACACCATGATTTTCAACAAATAACGAAAAAGAAAGACAACCATCCCCTACCAGAAACAGAAGCCTCGATACTCAAAGTAAGCTGAATCCACTGATCCTCATCACCAGAAAAGAAACTGCATAAGCTACTATTAGGCACAAAAAGCATCCAGAGAGATTTAACCTCATCACAGTCCCTTAAAGCATGCAGCAAAGTTTCCCTATCTTTCAAACAAATAGGACAAACATCATCCCCATTACCCCAGCCAGCAGTGCGGCTTTTGGTCAGAATTTTACCATGAAAAACTTTCCACATCAAAATTTTCATCTTTTGAGGTCTATTCCACTGCCAAAGTTGTTTCCATCTATTAGAGCTAGGGACCATATCCATATTCTGTCTTGAAAGAAACCTGTATATAGCCTTAACTGATAAAATAGAATCTCCATCTAAATCCCAAGTTCTAGCATAAGGCCCATCAGCATCCATAGGAGGAAGAGTCCCTCTAAAGATCTCAATAACATTGGCAGTGAACCAACTCAGAAGAAGATCAAAATTCCACTCACCATTCAAATTGACTAGATCAGCAGCACCCAAATTAGCATTGATATTGGGGACCAAATTGCTAGCTGCCTCAATGAAAGTTTTATCCTTCATTAGCCAAATATCCTTCCAGAAGTTAATGTCCTTTCCATCACCTACCTCCCACCTAAGAATTCCCTCCATAATTCTCCAAATCCTGCACATGTTCCTCCATAAAGCTGAATCTCCACTGCAAACCTTGAAACAAACCCTTTTTTTGTTTCTACTGCCATACTTTGAATGCAGGACATGAACCCAAAGTTGATCAGGATTATTCGAAAAACTCTAAACTCTCTTTGCAATGAGAGCATCATTCATTAGAGCTAAGTTCTTAAATCCAAGACCTCTATACTCCTTCGGCAACAGAATAGTCTGCCAACTAACCAAATGATGAGTTCTCCTACCCTCTTTGTCTCCCCAAACAAAATTCTTCTGAATTCTCTCAATATCATTGCACACTGCCACAGGAAGCTTGCAAGTTTGCATTTGGAAATAATGGATAGAAGCCAAAACCGATTGTGCTAAAGTAATCCTGCCAGCTTATGACAGAGTTTGCTGAGTCCAGCCATTCAATTTCTCTTTGAGCTTGTCCACTATACCTGCATAGAGATCCTTAGAAGCCCGACCATGTTGCATCATAGAGCCTAAGTATCTTCTCATATTTTTCACATGTTTAAATCCACTTTTCTGAGTAATAGTGTTTATAATCTCAGCATTGGTGTTTTTTGAAAAATAAACACTAGTTTTATCAACACTTAACTTCTGACCTGATACTTCTTCAAACAGATTGAGACATTTCAAAAGAGTATCCAATTGGTCCTCCTTAGGTTCCATGAACAACATTAAATCATCTGCAAAAGCAATATGAGAAATACTAGGCCCACCTCTTCCAACCCGAATTGGACTCCACAGCCCACCACTCACAGAGTGTTGATGATATGAGTTAATTTCTCCAAGGCAATGACAAAAAGATAAGGGGAAAGATGATCACCTTGGCGAATACCTCTTGAAGGAGAGAATATCTCAGTCTTGCCCCCTTTCCACAAGACATTGAAATTAGATGATTGAACACAGTGCATAATCAGATTAATGAGCTGCATTGGAATCTGAATTTCCTCCAAGGTCCTTCGAATAAAACTCCAAGAAATCCTATCATAGGCCTTAATCAGATCAATCTTCACTGCCATAAAGGTCTTCCTACCTCTCATTTTATGCATATAGTGGATTAATTCTTGCACAATCACAATGTTGTCTTGAATTTGCCTATTAGGAACAAAACTCACCTGAGCTGGGGATATGAGATTTTTCATAATAGGTTTTAATCTCTGGACAATAACCTTTGACAACAATTTATACAGAACGGTACACAAAGAAATAGGCCTAAACTTTGAAATACAATCACAACAATTAATTTTAGGAATCAACACCAGCAGGGTGGAATTGATCTCTTCCACCAAATGAGGGTTACACCATATGCTGCAGATTACCCTCAAAACTTGACCCTTCAAGGTATGCCATTGCCTCTGATAGAATATGGCAGGATAGTCATCCACACCCGGTGCTTTAAAGGCACCCATGTTTTGCAATAACTTAGAAACTTCTTCCATACTAGGGAGAGCAATCATATCATCCTTTATCTCTTGAGATAAGGGCATCCAATTGTTAGGGGAAGAGATCCACCTACGATTTTCAATCACTTCCTTAAACAAATTTTTATAAAAATTACACACAAGGTCCTTTAATTCTATCAGATCCTCCACCCACTGATTAAAAGCATTTTTCAGTCTAATTATTTTGTTAGAACCTCTCCTGATGACCGTCTTCAAATGATAGAACCTGGTGTTCCTATCACCATCAACTATCCAATTCTGTCTAGACTTCTGAAACCACAACAATTCCTCCTCCTCTAGCACAACGTCTAAGTTCTCCTGCAGAAAATTCTCCAAATCTTGAAGGTTCAAATTATCAGCAAAAGGCCTTTTTAGTTGAACATCAACAATATCTTTAGTCAGGTTAGCTTTCCTCCTACCTATACTGCCATAGACCTCCTTATTCTAACATTTCAGGTGAGATACAAACTCATTAAGCATGAAATTGAAATCTGCATTTTGATCCCATCTATGTTCCATCAGGTCATTAAAGGTAGGATGATCCAACCAGGAAGCAAGAAATCTAAAAGGCTTGTCCTGCCAATGCCTACTGCGAGCAAGAATATTCACAAGAAGAGGATTATGATCCGAATGGAGTCTAGGAAGCACCCGAACCTCAGCATCCTCAAAACAAATCCTCCAACGCAGGTTACCTACTACTCTATCAAGCTTCTTATACACCCTCTGCAAATGGTCCCATTTCAGGCCTTGCCAGGTAAACACAGGGCCAGACCAACGAAGATCATCCACATGACAATCATTTAAAAACTTCAAGAACCTGTCACACTTGGATCTATCAGGGGAAGATCCACCTTTCTTTTCCCCCACACTTTTAATGTCGTTAAAATCACCAGCAAGCAACCAAGGATCCTCAATATTTTGGCTAAGTTGAAGAATTTCATCCCATATGACATGTCTCTCCTCTTCTCGGGGACTACCATAGACCGCAGTGCAGACAAAACTTTGAGCATCTTCAATTGTCACACTCATGTGAATGAACTGTTTTGATTTTGATAACAAGTGCACCTTGGCTTTGGAACTTTTCACCAAAACCCAAATACCACCAGAAAACCCAATGGCTTCCTCAAAAATAGCAGAATCAAACTTGATCTTTATCAAAATTTTCTTACTATTCACACTCCCAGTCCGTGTTTCCAACAAAATAACCATACAAATATTATGATTATCAACCATCATTTTCAAAGTTCGACCAATAGAAGGCTTGGCCGCACCTCTACAATTCCAAAAGAGCAAAGACATTAAGAAAGTTTAGGATTTACAGGCTGAGATAACCGGCCAATTACATTTCTTCCTACTCCACAATGAGTAACATTAGCTCTAGGCTTGCTAACAGTTTCCTTGATAACCTGATTTTTAGGATCAGGAGGTTTTGGTGGTTGAATTTTGTCCGAACCAGCCTTAACCAGCTTCACACCAGGAGATTCCAAAACAGCAGTACTCCCTTGCGAATTCCCATTACTCTCAGTTTCCATATTCACCTGAGTTTTCTCCATAACTGTCTTCTCAAAGGTTGGATTCAGTCTGACCTTTACAGCATTTTGAATTCTTCTTAAAATATCTTCTTGATCAATCCTTCCATCCTCCTCAACCTCATCATTTGTCATTACATCGTCCCATACTAGATCAAAAGCATTCTTTGTTTCAACTAACCTTAGCCCCTCTTTAGATCCTCTTCTTTTTTCCTTATGAACCACCACAGTCATCTCTTTTTCCTTCAAACTGTGACCTTCCTCCATTATCAAACCCTCTTGATTCTTATTAACCACGATTGTTGCAACACTCTCCCTTGAATCCTCCTTAGGGACTGAGACTATTGGCTTAACAAATCTTTTTTCCCCTTGCCTAATCCACCCTCATCATTCCGAGGAACCATCCTACCTTTTTTTGATCTAGTAACAACCATCCAAGGTCCATAGCCTGCATGATTCTCATCCCCCTCCTGCGAAACACCCTGGTTATCATTTGAAACATCCTTCTCCAGAGACATTCTCCTGTTATCACTATTCAGATCCGTTGGCAACACCTTATTACTACACATTTCAGCCCTATGACCATACTTTCCACACGAGTAGCAGATGAGGTGGAGCCCCTCGTACTCTACTTTCTTATATCGGCCCTCAATCAAATATTCAGCTTTTAAAGGCTTGTTGAGATCAATCTCCACACAAATCCTAGCAAATTTCCCCCTTGCAAGGTTAGTGGTTGCAGCATCTAAGCGGATAAACTTACCAATCCAATCTCATACGCTCTTGATCAAAGGGGTATTCACATACTCAATAGGAAACCTCGGCAGCCTTGCCCACGCAGTAATTTTATTGATTGAAGATTGGTATGCGTTGAAATCTGGTTCCCAAGATCGAATGGCCAAATAGTGATCAAATATGATCCAAGGACCTCCAGTTAAGACATGATCCATATCAGAAATTTTTTCAAAGCGAACGAGGTAAAAATCATTTTCAATATCTGTGACGAAAACGTTTCCATCCCTCGACCACATGTTTTCCAATCTCTTCCTTAAGAAATTGATCAAGACTTTCTTCCCAAGGAGCTTAATAATTAACGATTGCTTCCAAGGTTTCCAGGCCTTTTCTTTAAACTGATTCGAAAGCTTGAAATTTGTTTTTCCATCATCCCGGATTTCAAGTGTAACATCAGTTATTTTCTCGGCACCATTTTGATCATCAGGATTAACACCATCCAACAACATCTCATTCTTCCCCAAGTTATCTAAGTCCTCATCTACATCCCATTCACCATTATGCCACATCAGAATTTCTTTGAAACTCGATTGACCATCCATCCATGCTTCCTCTCGCTGAACAAGAGTATGATCATTAGAGAACTGACCCTCCCCTTGTATTTCTTCTTGCTTCTTTGTAGGTTATCGACTTCTTCTGATGCTAATTCACGTATGTTAGGATTCTGCATGGCGACACAGAAACCCTCAAATCAGTTATCTTCTTTTTATCACTTACATTTTATGCATATATATTTTTTCATTAAAGTCGATCTAAATTTGGTTTAAAATTATATAAACTGTTTATTTTACTCTATGAATAGTAAGAGGGTATACATGAAAAAGCATCATACCCATAAGAGTAAGGTAGTGTTTGGTTCGGGAGAAAAAATTTTTTACTAGGGAAATGTAATTGATAGGGAAATGGTTGGAAAGTGAGTTTGGTAGGAAAATGTAAAAAAAGTTGTTTGGTTGATCGAAATATTACCAGGGAAATTTATTTAAATATGCAAAATCTATGTTCGGGAGAAACTTTGCACCTGTTTTTTCACTTCCCCAGTTATCTCAAAATATCACATCTCAAGTGGTATTCTGTAACAGTGAATTGCATCCAAAAATCAACACAAAAGTCATTTTCCCATCTATCTTAGTATTTTTTGAAAAAACCTGAACCAAATGTGGTATTTTCCAATATCCACTTACACTTTCCCATCAATCCCAAAATAAACCTTCAACCAAACACTACCTAAGAGATTAAAAATGGAAATGGAGAAGTCAGTGTTCGTTTTACAAATTTGTTGTGTGAAACTGAAAATGGTTAAAAATGAAGGAATATAGTTGAGCTACAATATACAGTGAACAATAGGTATTTTTATCATATTCCCATTTATAAATGAAAATTCAGACCTTGACATAAAATAATCACAGATGAGATAACTGATAAAAAAAATTAAGAATAAACAATTTTAAAGTAAACCATATGAACCATATGAACTTTACTCCAATTTATATGAGGCATTTAAACTTCACTCCAGTTAATATTGTGTGTCTTTCTTACATGATACATCAAATAGAGCCTTGGTAGGATAGGAAGTGATTCTGCACCTTTTGATACAGTCGTCAAGTTCCCTCCAGCAAGGAACATTGCCATTGAAACTTGTTTTCCTTCCCATAGTTGATTTCAACTTTCTAAAAGTCCTCAATATCTTGTCATTTATTGAATTGAGGAATCAAAAGAGTAACAAAATCTAATAAGCTAATATAACATGCTGATGCTGATATAACTAAAACATCTCAAATATACATATGCAGTCCACACACACACACAAAAATTATGTCTATGCGTGTGAGCTATGCAATCAACTTCATACTTTAGTGGGAAATTGAGAAGGCCTTAATTACAGATAAAGATGGACGAGTTAGGCCTATAAATGGCAAATAGGTGAATAGCGTGTCAAAAATGGCAGTGTAGATTTTCGAATCTGGAAATTGTTTGGCTTCTGTTAAAGTTATATCTACAAAGAGATATCAAAACTCATACAGTAACATTAACATACATATTATATTAGAAAAATGACAAATCAAACAAAAGGGGCACAAAAAAAAAAAAGTAGGCTACTTTATCAAAGCGTTAAAGTCTCATCCCTCATCAAAGGTGCCCCCTCTTGCTGGGTGGAGCTTTACGCAATCCCATTATACCCTCAATGCTCCTCCTTGATCCATCCAACAAATATCTAAATAGTTTTTTCTGCACTTCTCATAACATCCTTTGAACAACCACAACAAAACCCATTTCAAACGTTCTTGCATTCCCTTTATTTTCTCACCCTTTTTTTTCTATGCTTCGAAGTTTCGATTTTTTTCCACCCCTTCTGCAGAATATTATCAATAGCCCGGAAACATATATATAGAAAATTAAAAGAAAAAGAAAAGCTTTTCTGGGTTATTCTGGTAATTTTCTCCATTTTCCATGGGTAACATAGGAAGTAGTGGTCGGAGAAACAGTGGCAGCGCGAGGGGCAGGCGGATTCATCCTCCTCCTCCACCGGTGATTCCGCCGCCGCCGCCGGAAATCACTGCCAGCCGATTCGTGTACCCCGCCGTGGCGGCTACGCCGTATCACAACTATCCCGGTTACTATCCCCCGCCGCCGACAACTTTGCCGGCACCGTACGACCACCATCACCGTCCGGTGATAGACCCAATGGCGGGGCGTTACCCGCCACTGCCGCCGCGACCTGCGCCCTATGTTGAGCATCAGAAGGTGGCTACTATGAAGAACGATGTCAACATCAAGAAGGAGACTCTGAGGATTGAACCTGATGAGGAAAATCCTGGAAGTTTCCTTGTGTCTTTCACGTTTGATGCCACCGCTTCTGGGAGGTAACTCTGTTTTCCCTCATTTTATGATGATGATATAATAATACTCATGTAATATTATAATATATTTTTTTGGTTTCTAATGCATCATGTGTTGGTAATTATATGCAAGATGCTAAGTTTTAGAGAGTGTTGTTGAATGTTTACAGGTTTTATATAGTATTTTCCAAATGAAAAATATAGATATAAACAGAATTGTACATGAAATCAGTTGATACTTTAGAGTTTTTGTTTTCGCGTGTATTTGGTGATTTACTGAATAAGCATGTCTATGTGTTGCTAGGGTTCAAATTCCTTTGACAATCTGGAGAGCCCGATTGAAAAGCAAAGTCTATCGCTGTTAAAGATTGCCATCATGACAGATTATCTTCATTTCATAATCAACATTGCTTATAAACACTCCCTTGTTTGCTTTTTTTATTTTTATTTTTTCCCCCGTTTGATATATTTTGGATTTCAATCTGATCACACCGTGGACAATATGACACCTAAGTTTGCATCTATTTGAGAATGTCCATTGATGTTACTGAGAGTGCCTTTTTTATGCTAGTTTTTTTACTGGAGGTGAAGAAATCACTTATTGTATTGGGCATGAAGCGTTGCCTTCTAAGTTCTAACAATTGAAAATGAAGTTATTTATTTAGTACACATTGATGGCAAGTGAGATTGTCAACTGAGTTGAGAAATTAGTTGCCAATAATGTGTCAGTTTGAAAGCTAAGGTTATTTTACATGAACAACGGCTTAAAGAACAGTAGTTTCCTGATATACTTATGCTAATAGTTGTTATTACGGTCAAATCACCAATCTTTGAGTGCCTGTCAAGGCATTAAACCCCCTAGGGAGTCTTTCACCTTTAACTACCATGGGTTGACTTAATGCATGTCTAATTTAGATTATGTATTCGATATTAGTGCTGTTAAAGGCTAAATTGCCATCTGTGTGAGGGGTTTGATCTAATGGTTTTTTTTTTTTTTTTTTCTCTCTCTCCAAAACAGCATCACCATACTTTTCTTTGCAAAAGAAGGTGAAGGTTGCATTATTACTCCAATGAAGGAAAATGTTCTTGCGCCCGTGACAGTAAATTTCCAGCAAGGTCTTGGCCAGAAGTTTAGGCAGCCAGCTGGAACTGGTATTGATTTTTCAAAATTTGAGGAGTCTGAGTTACTGCAAGTGGGTGACATGGATGTCTATCCTGTAGTAGTTAAGGCAGATGCATCCTCTGGCGATCATGAAGGATCAAATGCAACTCCAACATCTGGTAACACAAATTCTCATATAACTCAAGCAGTGTTTGAGAAGGAGAAAGGAGAACTCCAGGTGAAGGTTGTTAAGCAGATCTTGTGGGTGAATGAAATGAGGTATGAGCTGCAGGAGATATATGGTATTGGAAATTCAGTAGAGAGTGACTTGGATGGGAATGACCCAGGAAAAGAGTGCGTTATTTGCTTGTCAGAACCTAGGGACACCACGGTCCTTCCCTGCCGCCACATGGTATTTACAGTTTCCCTTGTTTGAATTAATTTTTCTTTGATTGGTTCACAGAATGATGCTGATGGTAGTCATTGATATCATGAGTATTAATGTGCTTTCAAGTGTTAAATGATATCCATGTAATTCCTCTTTATTTCAACTCTTAAGTTACTCTTGTCGCTCATCAGTCTTAGCAAAATGATGATTATTTTTGCTCAACTTTAACTGTGGAAAACTAATCAGTCCTTGAGTCCTCCTTTGATATACTTTGGATGGATTGTTTCCTTGTTGTAGTGCATGTGTAGCGGATGTGCAAAGGTTTTGAGGCTCCAGACAAATAGATGTCCAATCTGCAGACAACCAGTTGAGAGGCTTTTGGAGATGAAAGTTGGGCCTGAGCCTGAGGCCGAGCGCAAGCCCGAGCCTGAGGAGTGAAGATCAAGTGTCAATGACACAAGCTTCCTGTACAGTCCAACTGTTATAGTTAAATACTTATCCCTTACTTTCTCAGGTTTTTCCAATAATAAAAAAAAAAAGTAGAAAGTGGAATTTATGTATGAAATGCTGTTTGACATGGACAATAGGCTGGCATTGCACCCAACTTGTATAAGCAAATGCCTCCTCCATGCTTGTTTGGTTGTACTTCTAATTTCTAAATGGCTTTCCTTCTGAACATCATTTACTTGTGTTTCTCACCTTCTCTTCTAACAACATCTTTTTATTCTTCTTTTATATTTCTTTCTTTTCTTTTCTTTTCTTTTCTTTTTACGCTAAAGGTTTAAGATTAGAAAAACATTTCTGACTTTCAAGGTATTGTTATCTGTGTTTTGGCTTGCAAAATGCTTATTGACTAGCTTTTATGTTCACAAACTCCTCACCCTTCATGTACTTTTATGCAGAAGTATTGGATAGCACGTCTCATTGTAAAAAAAATTTAATGATCCAGACAATTTTTACTTGCCATTAAACTTTGTTAAAAAAAAGAAAAGAAAAAGAAAATACAAAGCATGCAGCTCAGTGCATCAACATTAGCATCCTACATTCTTGACAAACAACAAATACAACACTACTAAGATTGTTGTTCTGTTATCCAATACATCAAACACACAAAACAGATACAATTTATCTCACGCGACAATCATCATATCTATGACACCTGAGGCCCTTGATGTAATTTAGTATCCCACCATTGATGGACATAGACACCATTGCTTCTGAGACCCCTATAAATATCCATGCAGTGTTCCTTGCTGCTCATAGTTTTACTTTTAACATCTCCACTGTCTGAGCAACTGAGAAATAGCTCATCAACAAAGCAAATAGCTCCACTTTCAAATATATCTGAGAGGAACTTCATTTCAACTTTCCCTGCATTCATCTTCAGGACCACAAAATCAGCATGCTGCACAGTTTCTTTGAACCAGTCAAGGAAATCAAACTCTTCCTCTCCCAAAAAAGGATCCAAGTCTCCATCCACACCAGCTTTGGCTTCAACCTTCCCAGCCAATCCCGGATGATAAACAAAGGAGACACGAGGTTGTTTCACATAGGACAACAGAATGGAAGTGTTGTAATGAACAAAATACACATTGAAAGCTTTCTGATCAATAGGATAAGAAGGTGGGAACCAATCAGTGACATCTGTGTTCAGTAGCTCCCCTACCCCCATATCAATATACACCAAACGCTTCCTACTAGAAACGTCCACAAAATTAGGCAAATAGGATATGCTTTTCTCATACCCTGAAAGTGGTGTTTCCTCCACAAGAGGCTCCATGAGCTCCACGAGAGGCTTGGTGAAGGTAACACTTACACAATCTGCTGGAAGGCCATAATGATAGAAGAAGGAGCTTGTGTTTTCAGATCTTTTCTTGAAAACTACAAGGCTAAACTCATTGACATAACCAACATGCACGACGCTGGAAGATCTCAACAATGATGACACTGAGGTAGCTGACACAAGCAAGGCACCGATTCCACCAGGCTTAAGGATGCGCTCAACCTCAAGCACGAGCAATGAAGGGACTGAAACCTTGTCTACATCCTTGGAGAACACGAAATCAAAAGAAGAGTCCTGGTACTCAAGCATGTACACGATTTTCTTCATGTTGAAGGAGAACAAACGGTGCTTGTGTACACCACTGACTCCGGAGAATCCTAAATGTTGCATTGCCAAGACAACCATGTCTGAACCTTCTCCAATGCAGAGACTTTTTGCGCCGCAATCCAATAACCCTTTACCCATTAGCTCTGTGACTACACTGAAAGTCAAGTTTATGTCTTTCTTGCAATTCTCGGAGTCAAAGGAACCCCAGAAGCTGTGGAGGATCCGACTCTGGAACAAGTAGGAACCAGGAGTCGAAGTGCCATTTTTGGCATGTGATTCTGAATCGTTGACACAGTCAACATAGTTCTTCGGAGCCAAAGATCCCAAATCGAGGGTAGGTAGGATTCGAAGCAGAGAAACGATGGAAACAGCAAAGGCAAGAAACAATGCACGGAAAAACACACACCTCGCTATAGACCCGCTAAGGATGCGGAACTTGAAGCCCTTGGAATCCATGGAAACTTTTGTTTCTTTCCCTCAAATCCTGTAGTACCCAGAAGAGCAAAGTCTATGAAGTTCACAAAGTGACTTGTCAAGGAAGAGACACATATTTTGATAAACGAAGTTGTGAAAGGTGGAAATGGAAAATACAAACCTGGAAGAAGTGTGATTCCTAGCCACAAGGACACCCATTGAGATTTGGAACCATAACCAGACCCTCCTTGGAACCCTCTTTGAGTACCATCCCCAACCCATGTTTGGTGGATTCAATCTCCACATTTGTCACATGAGATTAGCTCATCCTTGAAAATCTCAGCTTCAATCTAGTAGTAACAATGTTAAGGAGCTTTTTTACTTCTTCTGAAAACCCTTGCTAGATCCAAAGAAGATGATGGGGAATCAGAATTTGTGGTATAAGAAGTAGAAGAAGAAGATTAAGATGGAAAGGCAAGGATTGGTTGTGGAGTGGAGTGTGAACTGGTGAGAGTGGATCAGGGGTAGGGAACATGTAGGAAAGAAACATCATAGGGAACGTATATGCAGTGAGAATGCCAACGATGAATAATGTAATGTGATGTGGGGCACCCTCGTATCCTATGTTTACGTGGCATGATATGGAAGATCCTTAAAAAATATTAAATATTTAATATATTACTTTATCCTTTGTGAAAAAAATTAAATTATTTATCTCTTTTAACTTATTTTCTGATCTTTTTATTAAGTGAAATAAGAAAATATAATAAAATAAGAGAATAGTATTTATTTTTAATTATTATTTGCAACCTTATCATGAAAATTGAGAGATTTGGCTAAAAGATTCCTTAAGGGATTTAATGTACATAAATTTAAAATTATTCGGGTTTTAAGTAATTTCCGAAAACTTGTTGACAAGAATTGATCCATTGGAAATGTCGACGCGTGTGTTTAGTTGGTTCTAGTAAGTGAAAGTGAACATCATTTAGTTTAGAAATACCAAAGAGTCTACACCAACCACGATCGGTCCTATAAACATATATTATTTGTATATATTTATGTGGCAAGTTCAACTTGTATATTTGTTAATGTATTAACTTAGTTGATCGATTATTTGAACATAGTCGGATTTATTATAAGGGGATGATTTTAAGATATTTTTTTTCATTTCCATGATTAGAACTTGAAACCCCAAATTAAGAGGAACAAGTTCTTTATAACTTGAATAAATAGTTGTCGATTTTTTATTAACCAGTGTTTAAAGTTCTAATAGACCTAATTAATCTGATTTATTTTGAATCTCTTTACTATTTAAAAAATTGTGATTTTTAAGAATCAGATTCACTATTTTTTCGACAGGTGAAATCATGAAGTTTAATGCCAGACCAATAACTTCTCCCATTGATATGGTGCATTAAATTATAATATTAACACAAAGTTAGAAGAAGCAATTAAGTTGTATATACAGCACCTTGTTTCATGATTAACACCGTACGCATTAAATGGAATAAGAAATATTTGACAAACTATATAATTGGGGAGAAATGAAAGGACACCCTGCACACTGCGGTATTGGAAACTTTATTGGATTAAAGAAAGGGAGAAATGATCACGATTCTCGATGGATGATGCTTTCAAGGGACCTTTATTCTAAACTCAAATGGCTGAAATGAAAAATTGACAAGTGGACTAATTTAATCAATAAGGTGCTTAATTGCATGATTGAACTCATTAGCAAACCCATAATGCACTCCACTGCTTTGATTAAACGCCATAAAGAAAACTTTTCCAACTTGACTTGAGTTATGGTACAAAACAATCCACGGTTTCAACGCCCATCGCTTATGACGGATGAATGCTTTTTAAATTTTTTTTTTTTTTTGGTAAACAGAAGGCTAAGCCCAAGAGAAAACAGAAAAGAAATTAAACTAACTCCTACACACCATTGTCCTATTCCTACAGACAGCAGTAAGATCACTAAAATATCAGGAGAAGGATCCCTCCAGATTTGATACGGACTATCCTCCATATCAAAGATAAGTTTGTCAATCAATCCACACAAACATTCTCTTCCCTGAAAGTATGCATGTCGACATTGACCAATTTTTATTTATCCATGTCTGAATGCTTTTTTAATTTTATGTATATATTGAGATTCACAAAATAATAATAATAATAATATTTTAATTTTAAATTTTGAATCCTTATCCCACAAAACATTTAGGGGCGTTTGGTTGAGGAGAAATTTTTCGAATACTAGGGAAATGTAATTGATAGGGAAATAGTTGGAAAGTGAGTTTGGTAGGAAAATGTAAAAAAAAAGTTGTTGGTTAGAAAAAAATTTACCGGACAAATTAGGTAAGATTTATAAAGTCTATGTTTGATTGATGATAGAATATTGATGGGTAAATGATATAAAATTACAAAAGTAACCTTTAATATTTAAATAACAAATACGGTTGTCTGCCTGAAGTTCACAATATATGGTTCAGACGGCTAAGCATCTCAACAAACAAATCATATAATCACGAAAAGTAACCAAATCATCTTGTAATATATATATATATATATATATATATATATATATATTCATAGTCGAGTTTTGAAAGAGAAGTGGGTATATTTGGATTTCAAGAACCAAATCATCTCGTCAACAATTTAATCACAAAATCAAGAACCATCCATTTGAATTTCAGAACCATTTGTACGGTCCTTCACCACTCACAGCGAGTTCTTGGAGTGGGTATATTGGTCCGTTTACTTCATCTTCTATCTCTCATTTAGGTGGTTATCATGAATACCACATGAGAAGTGGGTTGCTTGCAAAAAAAAAATTGTCAATTTTTCCACACAATACTAAAAGGCTGGGCAACTAAGTTTGGTAGGTAAATTTTGGATTCTCTTCTACCAAACATGGACAACACATAATACCTCTTTCAGATGCCTAGCTATCCTCTCAAAAAACCTATACCAAACACCACCTCAACGGGTTTGCGCTAGAGCGTTTATAGTAATTTCCTTCAAATATTATGCATACCGGGAAGCCAAATTAACACGTTTTTTTTTTTTTCATTTTGCTCTTAATTAAATTAAAATTTATCACTTTGCTCTCATTTTTAAATTATTTAAAAAACATGATATTTTTCTTAAATATAATATCAATCTGTTCCTGTTTGATCTTTGACTGGCCTTCATACTCGAGTATATGACTAATATATTCGAGTAAATCAAGTATCATGAATTTACACTCGAATATAAACATGATACTCGAGTATGGCACAATATACTCGAGTATATGGTGACACATGCCCTACAAAAATTTGACAACACATAGCTCTAAAAAATTTATGTAAAATAAAAAAAGCACTTGATTCGACACCCGAGTCAAAAGTTAAATTTTTGAAGTTTTACTGTAAAATTTTCAAAAAATTTGTAATGAAAATAGGTTTTGTAATATCCACAAAACTTCTCCTCAGATCACTCGAGGAATGTCAAATATTATGAATATATTATTATAGAAGCTTGTTTGTTCCAAAAAATCTTATGGAAAAATATTTAACCATAAAATTTCTTAAGACCATAACTTTTGACTTGAGTGTCCGAATCAGGTGCTGTTTTTATATTCCATATAACTTTTCGAGAGCCTATAAGTTCGCAAATTTTCAGAATATTATTTGTCAGTGTTGGAAAGTAAAAATTTAAATAACATCATTCGTAAAAATAAAATATGCCAAATGAGGCACAAAGAAGCAATTTTTGGAAAAAAATTTGGACCAAATCTCTTACGAGGTTTTTCGGTAAAATTTTCAAAATTTTGTAATGCAAATAAGTTTTGTAATACCCACAAAGCTCCTCCTCATGACACCTGAGTCAAGTCCAATATTATTAGTATATGACTGTACAAACTTGTTTAAACCAAAAAAATTTGTGGAAAAAATTTAATCGTAAAACTTTGGAAGGCTATAACTTTTGACTCGGGAGTCCGAATAAGATGCTTTTTTTATTTCACATAACTTTTCGAGAGCTACACATTGACAAATTTCAGTAGAGGATTTAGTCATCATGTACTCGAATACATGACTCATACACTCTAGTATATGGTCCCATACTCAAGTATCGAAGTTTTATACTCGAGTAAATGTTCATAAAAACTCATATGACGAACAATATTCGAGTATCAAGTCCTGTACTCGAGTATTTACTATTTCATGCAATATACTCGAGTATAAGGATCCTATACTTGAGTATATAGCTCGGTTAACAGTCAAATAGAAACAGATAGATAACATATTTTAGAACAGAGGCAAAATAATATTTTTTAATTTAATTTAGGGCACAATAGTTAAAAAGCCAAAATTAACATTCAAGGTTGTTAACTATTAAGAGCATTGGTTAAAAGGTATTTATTAGCCTTTTAAAATAATGCTGTTTTGTAACAAATGTTGTTTACCATAATAAAATTAAGAAAATTACAAAATAATCTTAAATTCAAGTGAATTTGACTGCATTTAAGCAATTTTCTTCAATTAAAATATTGAAATATTATCTCTTCATTAATACTAAATCTTATTTTATTTAGTAAAAACATTAATAATAAGGATAAAGTTGAAAATATGTAGAGTCTGTTTACATGGGATTTTTTTTTTTCAGGAACCCGCATTTTATCAAAAGTAAAAGTGTTTTCATTTTATATGTGTATTTTAATGTAATTTAAAAAAAAAAAAACTAAAATGATGCTGATCACTGCTTCTTCTTTTTCGGTAAACAAAATGATGCTGACCTCTTTCAGCCAAAGATTCCTCACTTTTGAAAAAAGTTGAAGTCAAAGGTTAATGTAATTCCACTGAAATTTAATTTTATCGTCCATCTAAAACCCAAATAAATATATATATATATATATATATATATATATATATATATATATGTTTGTATTTTGACAAGTCGTTTTTGATAATTTTATACATAAAAGGCGCCTTTTTCTTTATGACATTCCAAAAAAAAAAAATTAATTAAAAATACTCTTTGGATACTATATTCAAACACAGAATACATTTACTTTTTTGAAAAAATATTTCTAAAAATAGTAATATACAAAAAAAAATTTGAAAAAGAAAAGCTCATCGAAACTGCCCCTAATCTTCTAAAACGCAAATAAACTAAAACAAAGAATTTTTTTTTCTGAAACTACATATATTTCAAAATATTGAGAATAAATTGCTTTAATTAATTAAATAAGAGTTAAATTTTTTATATTTAAATATGATATAATTATTTTTTTTAGCCGGAGTCTTAAAATACTCATTTGCAAAATCTTAAAATTCATTTTTTCTGCTTCAAATAATATGCCAACGTTTTTATTAACAAAACATTAAAAAAATAAAAATTAGCATGCTTGTTGTTAAAAATTTATAAGGATTCATTTTTGGCGCATTATTAGTATACTTTTTTTTTTACATATTATCATCTATTTTGGAATAATGATTAAAAAAGTTTTCCTATCAAAATATTTACTTGAGATGTTTAATTATTTTAATAATATATTAACACACCATTAAAAGATAATGTTGAAATTTTACATTAACAGTGTCTCAAAATTTTGTAAACTTGATCTAATTAAGGAGAATTTTCAATCCAACAAACTATATTAACTAAATTTTATTTTATATAAAAAATTTAAATAATAGAAGTGTAGAAAACTTGCGCGTGATATAAGTAAATTATACTTTCGTGCATAATTATATTAATATTTATATATTAACAATTTACTGATTTTTACATTTCAGTGGAAATTTACTACTTTTATATATAATTGTAATTGTTTTTGTCTTAAATGTTTGGAAATTGCGAAAACATATTTTATTTTAACTTTTTGGAGAAGCCACTGTCCCAAGACTGTTGTTCATCCGAGATTGAGACCGTGTTCATTCACCCAGTGTGTCAAGTCAAGAGGTGCGAAGGTACGTGAATGCATGATCTCATGTGTTATTTAAAGTAATTATGTTATGTGAAATGATTCTAATTATTTATAGATAAATTAATAATTATGAGAGATGAGATGGAAAAATATTAGATAAGGAGTAACAAAATTATCACCATTGCTTTATCTATGAATGATTAAAATCCTCTCATATAACATGTCCTGATAAGTAACACGTGAAATAATTCGCTCTTGCAAAGACATACTTTGGTGCAATAACACTTGAACAAATACTACAACTCTCAACATACTTGCATAAGGCAGCCATCTCAAAGGAAAATAATGATAAGGGCCACTTGAAATACAAAGAAAACAGTGAAGATAGAAGTTCACAAGTAAAGGTGAAAAACCTCACACACAACACTCAAAAGGCAAATATCATGAAAATCAAACACTGGTCAACTGGAGGGTTCATAAATGTACCCCATGGAGGATAAAGTATATCAATCTAGGGATGTTCATAATGATAATGGTAGAGACTAAGGCCCTTATGAAACTTCGCATAATGCTGTACGTAAAAAGGCGAAAATGTGTGTGAAGATGGCTAAGGTGACCCTTCATAAAGGTAGAGTAACAGCATGAGAGTGAAGAAGAGAAGATGATCCCCCTTCAATGTGTGATAGAGGTATTTAGAGAGGTAATACCTCTGTCAAGCATGGGAGAGAGAAAGTGGAGAGCTGTCTTCTAGGCATGTTGAACCCACTGCCAGTGTATAGGAGCAGCAGTGTTCATGGGGAAAAAGGAAAATCCTATGTGGGTGCCCTTTAGATATGAGCTTTGATATTGGACCTAACCAATTGGGACTATATATGTGGGCCGGCCAGAACAGAAGCCCCACAACTTGGTAGCTTGCGCAGTCAGGGTGCCAAGGTGTACGAGAACTTAGGCCGGCCATCCATAGTGTGTAGTGTTCCAAGCAGGGTACAATGATTTAATCGATCAGTAGTACATCAGCTTTCGTGTTTTGTTTATGCGTTGTCATTAAGTATGAATTGTCTGGTCGGTAAGACTTGAGTGCTTTAAGTTAAAGTCTTCAGTTGTTGTCATGTGGCTGTGTTGAGGTTCTGGTCGGCAAAGAGTGGAAGTTGGTAGAGGCGTGACTGACTTTGCGCGCTATATGAATTTGTGAGGAAGTTGATTTCTTCTAGTGGGATCCATGAGATATTTATGTATAATGTAGTAAATAATGATGCTCTGACCGATGGTTGAGCTTGTCGAGCCATCTGTTCAAACAAAAATCGGCCAAAAAACCAGGTTGATGCTGACCGAACAATTATGAAGAACCACTTGGCATTTATTCTTAAATGAATCTTCATGTTGGTTGCCGAGATAGTAATTCATCGATTGTGTATGTTTTAACAGCGCTTGTTGAAAGGATCTTAAAAATGACTGTTTGGACGGGCTGGATGACAATTCTGAACCGACGTATGTCTGTCCATCAGTGGCTCTGCGTACCACGTAGAGTTGAAAACGATCGTGACAACTTGGGCATCTACGGGTCAGTGGAAGAGTTTGACCTAATAACTTATGAGCTTCCTTCATGCCGGAAGTGAAGACCGATATGAGCACCGTTGTTGGTTGGTAAGACACCGATCGATAGGACTAATAAGATCGTTCAGAAGCAAGACTGGTGGTTGGTCAGCAGGAACTGTAGCTTTCGACGGTGAGTTAGGATCTCCTCCTGATTGTTTATCTTATACTATATGAGCTTGTTGATTCTTGGGAAGTTGACTAGTAACTTGAAAGTTAGACGGTGAAAGCAAAGTAAACTGATGAGATGTTATGGAATTAATGGATTGGAAAACAATTAGCTTGATTGGTTGTCCAAGTCTGGCGTTCGGGAATTTGGCCTTGAGAGTGTCTTTGAGTTCTTTACCGAGAAGAGCATCGAACTTAGGCATAAGGAGGATAGCAGCCTCGGTTCTCAAACTACATTGTAAAATAGAGTTGAGAGAGTAGATATAAACGAGTGGGAGCAAACGATGACCATGGTACTACGATGAGAAGCACCTAGAAACGAGAATACAAATTCTGGGGAATTGGGAAGCGAAATCATGATTACTTCACCCTGTTGAATATCCAATTTGATGAGACTAGACATTGTAGGTTTGAGTGGTTGTAGTGTACCAGTCGGTTAGAGCGTATGAATCTCTCTATAAAAATAAGCCTATTTATTTACTTTCTTTAAGCCACATGGAATCATGGTATTGTGACGTTTAAGGCCGCGTGCAAAGAACTATTGACTTCACGAACACCATAATGGTCTTCGGTTTACTGTAAATGTGTTGAGCGTAGTCACCTTGAACAATCGGAAACAACCAAGTTCTGCATCTGTTCTTGGTGCTGCATTGTGTAAGGGATACCCATCATCCCTGATGAAAATGAAATCGGACTTCACTAAAGATTTAAGTGAAACTCTAGGTGCTGAGGATGGTGGCTTTTCCCGATTACTGATATATTTTTGTCTCGGCCATTGTAGAAGTATCCGGTCGACATATGCAAGTTATGAATGTTGTGAATGGTTTTATCTTGATATTGTATGAGAAAATTCAACGGTCGAATTTTTCAAGCTACAAGTGTACCTTCTAGAATGGTTTCATCATGGATGGAAATTTTAGAGAGATGCTGATGGGTTGGGTGCAGTCCGTGTACTGTGTTGGTTTGTAAGTTGGCGTCGTGGACATCTGTGTTTGGAACTGGACACCATAATTGTGTTGGGAAGTTGAAATACCCACCGAAAAAACATGGGGGGAGGGAAATATGGACTTGGTTCACAAATATTTCTCGTATGATAAGCATGCTAGCCACGAGTCTATGCATCGTATATTTGTAGTAAAAAAATGTAATATTATTTTCTGACGAGCATTCTCAGTCACGATATTCAAGTCCCGGGTCTTTCAAATTAAGCATAACATATTAAGCATGAAAAGTAGCAAGAAAAAGGCAATATACTGGGGGTCGGAACCATGCCAGTTCTTCTAGGGTGTTTTTTCCGCCTAAAAATATAATACTGGGGGTCAGAACCGTGCCAACCTTCGGAGCTATTTTTTCGGCCTAGAATTGAGAGTTATCTCGTTCTTCATCTCATTTGTATCCTAGGGGGTTGTTTTCTTCTCATTTGTAACCCGGGGGCCGATCTTCGTCTCATTTGTATTTCGAGGGGCCGGTCTTCATGTCAATTGTATCCCGGGGGGCTAGTCTTCATGTTACTGGGGTCAGAACCGCGCCAGTGTTCGTTAGTGGTTATGGTATTCGCATGAAAATTGTAATCAAACAAGAGAAAATATATGATGTTCAAAGAGAATAAAATATACGCTAATGAGGAGACATATCGTTGCTGGATGTTGGAAATAAAAACTTGACCATATGAGTGTCGTTAAACACTTGGCTTGTAACTGTTGGCCGTCCGGGAAACATGAAGATTGCCTTTCATAAGTGGTAGGACTCATGTTGATTCACGAGAAGTGTTGATTATAGGTTGAACTTGTCTTGGTTTGGTCGGACTTCGAGGTTGATATTCTCATGAAAGTAGCTTATTGAAATAATGTTACTTTGGCGGGGGGCCCACGGGCTGCTAAAAGTATTTAAACCGGGACTTTGCAATCTGAAATTGCTTCATTCACAATCTGAAATTACTCGGACTTTGCAGTTGTATTTACTGCGAGTCCCACCATGTGCTTTAAATAGTTAATTTGGCTTTGGTCTGTACGAGTTTCAGGATTAAATATTTGATTGAGGTTTTGTCTTTATTTGCTTTCACAAGCGGTGGGCCTTATAATGAAGACTTTCATTCATATACATTTTGCATGTTGATGACTTTCCTTATTCTTTACTTTGGTAGATGGCAGGTCAACTTTGGAGGTATTAGGAACTTTTGCAATGTTGTCTTTGTTTGTGTTCACGGATTTCAAGGCTGAAAATCACGTGGTTACTACCTTTTAAATGTTAACTTGCTTTGTCTTTGTTTTCTTTGTAGAGGAAATTGCCATGGGCCCTACCATCTGGAGAAAGCTCAACTTTGCTTTGCTTTGCTCTAATTTCAAAATTTAAAATTCCTATTTGGACCACTTGTTAGGCGTGTGAGACTAAACATTTTGACGAGAGTGCTGGGCTAAGGAACCCCTAGTGTATCACGGTTGGCCGTTTGTGCAGTCCAACGTCGGTTCCAAAAAGCTAACAAATTTTTGACCAATTTTGATAAACGCGATGGATGGTAAATAACATGAAGGAGCTGTCGGAGGGAACGACATGAGTGAGAGTCCATGTTAATGTAGAGTTGGCTTCATAGAGCACACCTGATGGTCAGGATCAACAGACAGGGAGAATGGGCGCCTCAAACCGATCGGTAAGTTTAGACTGGTCGTCTTTAAGTGCTTATGGGTTCCTTTCAAGCTTCTGGTGGGCAACTCGCTGCAAATAAATCAAATCTTGGAGGGGAAGCTAGAGAACAAGGTGAAAGTTTATGGCGAGACGAGAGATTATTGTTGGACGAAATCTGAGCTTCAGAGGAGGTAGGAAAGTTGATCTATTTTTCTGCATGTTTTCCTCACGGTCAGGTTCTGATAATGTCTTTCTATTTGCTTTTCTGGTGGGCAAGTGGCTAGCAACGTAGCCCTAGCGACCAGTTGAAGACCTGGTCGGCAATAAGTAGTATTTCGATTTACTGGTTTGGCGTTTTGATCGACCAGTTTGGTGTACTGATTCGAAGGCCGATGGGCGATAACATTTTCTAATAGGCGACCAGCATGGTGCTCTGGTCTGAGAGATGACCGACGTGGGGGAGAGTATAGCTTTGCACTAGGTTCGCATGTTGTTCAACTGATTGGGTTCTTCCAAAGAGCTGGTAGGTATGGTGATTGATCAAATAAGGTGATTGGTACCATTATGAGCTTCAATATAGGCTGTCTGAGACGTGTTGACCGGACGTGTTGACCAGGTCGACATGTTCTGAATAATTCTTCAAATGATGTTTCTGAATCTGGTGTTCATGCGGTTCTGATTCTGGCCTCCATATGGTTATTCTGATTCTGGTCTCCAAGTCTAGTCTCTATGTGGTTCTTCTAATTCTGGTCTCTAACTGATTCTGAATCTGGTCTATAAACCTTGTGCCTTCTTTTCTTGTTCGTTTGTTCCGATGTTGATAGGATGTTGATTAGTTTGACAAGGAAGCGGTTCAAGCAAAAGGACGTTATGGTTGTGCTTCTTTCACGCAACGTTGACCGACCAGTTAATTATGCACGTATGACAGTGGAAAGGGTATATCTGGGCAGGCAAATTGAAGCATTGATGCAGCCCATTGAAATATTTTCCATCGGGATTGAGGAATCTCTAAGTACCGAGTTAATCTTGATATCATGCTTGCTGGCCTGGAATTTGTTTGCTTTATCATTTCATTTTGTGGTTTTTGGTCTGTCTGTGTCTTTCTTCATGCTTGCTTAGCCAATAAGTAGTTGGAGATTTGGGTTTGGTGACTGTCCGAACTGAAGCTTAGATGATGGAGTAGGCCATTGTGTAGCTCAAGAGCAAAGCAGCCATAAGCAAAAAAAACTAAACAGTGAGCCATTATAGAGAGAGAGAGAGAGAGAAAGGTCAAAGCAAATGAGGAAATATGGGTAAGAGAATCAGAAAGGAAGGGAGCTGCAGCCGCATGTAGTAGGAAAGGCTTCAACTGGATGAATGACTTGAGGAAGTGACTCTTAAGCTCCCTCCTTGCAGATCTTTTTAGGAAGAAACCATAAGCATGGCTGAATAAATAAATAAGAAGTCTTTCTAAAAATTCTTGTTCGGAGTCAGAACAGAGGGGTATTGTCTTTCGATAGCTTTTAGTAGAGAAGAGAGAATTAAATTTTACTATTTACCACAGACGACGCCAATGAACTAGAGGGTCGATAAATGTTCCCCATAGAGGGTAAAGTATATCAATCTAGGGGTGCTCATAGTGGCAATGGTAGAGACCAAGGCCCTTATGAAGCTTCCCATAGTGTTGTACATAAAAAGGGGAATATGTGTGAAGATGGCTAAGGTGACCCTCTATGGAGGTAAAGTAAGAACATGAAAGTGAAGAAGAGAGGATGATCCCCCTTCAATGTGTGAGAGGGGTATTTAGAGAGGTAATGCCTCTGTCAAGCGTGGGAAAGAGAAAGTGGAGAGCTATCTTCTAGCTAGCCTAGCCTTTTCAGGCTAGGCATGCTGAACCCATTGCCAATGTGCAGGGGTAGCAGTGTGCATGGGGAAGAAGGGGAATCCTATATGGGTACCCTCTAGATATGGGCTTTGATATTGGACCCAACCGATTGAGCCTACAGATGTGGGCCAGCCAGAACAGCTGGAAACATGCAAATTAATAGACATTCAATTTGAGATGACCTCCTACAAGTGCACAAGCGCCTAAAGGCTACAAATTAATTGAAACAAAGCCAATTGTCTAATTTAGCTAGGAAAAAGGAAGGATATCTCAAAAGATACGATATAATGCAGCCTAAGAATAAGGATAAGAATGACAATCCAAACCTCATAACAAGAACTCAGATACAACCCCTAAAGAAGGGTACATGTGGAGTTCTCACTAACAATGAAAATTCTTAGAAATAAATTCCTAGATATAATCTAAGAAGAATTGGATAAACCTTATTAAAAGTAAGGCCTCCAAATGCATCCCTTGAAGAAGAGCGTAAGACAAAAAGACCCTAGCCACATTCATAATGAAATTCTTGAATGTAACCTTCAAAAGTAGAGTACACTTTAAACCCACTGCAAAAAGTCAGAGCCAAAATCTTGCACTCGGTCAAGGGAGGATAATTTGAAGAAACCTAAGAAGAAAATTATTGGGAACTTCAAACTGAGGTCTAAAACTCATGTTTCATTACTTTAAATTAAGGCTTATACCTTTGGTCACATTTCTTTGAAACCAAGGCTTGATTATACAACCACACTACTTCATAGCAAGGCTTAAACCTGCGGTTACATCAGTTTGATCCTAGGCTTAAAACTTTAGTCACGTCAATTTGAGCCAAGGCTTAAAACCTTTGGTCACTCCTGTGAACACCATTTTTTTCAAAATAAAAAAAAATCCAAAAATGGAAAGGATGTTTCTAGCAAAAATGGTTGTAAGTTTCTATAGTTAATGCCTTTCTATAAATAGACAAAGACTATAACCTGTACACACTGAAAAGAATAAAAAGAGAATCAGAGATGATTTAAGGGGTTAGCCAAAATGAGTAATGGAAAAGAGGAAGGAAAGTTGAAAGGTTTAAGAATTTTTTTCTCAATATGAAAGGAGAAAGATGAGGGATCAAGAATGATAGCAAAGAAAAAAAAATCAAAGAAGACAGGGAACACTTTTGAAAGAGAGGCATTTTTGGTATATGAGGATTGTAAGGCAACGTACGAAGAAGGATTTTCATTCTTGAGCACCAAAAAAGAGTAGAAATAAAACTTTGTGCTAATTCTCTAGTGTGAAAAGAGGCTGCATGGGGAGGGGGTCTCTGTGGGTTGAAACTAAAAAAATTTAACTAGAGAGTGTAGAGAGAAATCATAAGAGAGTATACAAGAGATTGCAGAGAGTTTGAGTATGAGAAGATTCAAGGTGTTGGAAGAAGGATAGGAGAGGAAGCTTTATCTTAAGAAAATTTTCTAGATTCTAGCTCTTTGTATTTTTCTTCATCCTGTTACAAGTTCAACTTTGCTTGTTAATACTTGAAAATGGAAGTTTAATATTCTTTATTATTATTTGAATGTATGAAAATGGTTGAATGTTATATTTTACCCCTTAAAGCATTTATTCTCCATGACATTTCTTAATCAAAAAATAATAAGAAAAGCAAATAAAAAATGAAAAAACCAATTTACGCCTCTATTTCTATGATATGAACAACCCTAAACAACATTTTCAAATCAAGTTTGAATAAAAAAAACTTTAGAAATGTATTGAATGTCCCTTTCATCCTTCATAAGTTTTCAGCAATATTGAACCAAAGAAGTAGAGAAGAAGGAAAAATTGGTATATCCTCCACAAGCTTCATGGAAAACTCAGCCACATGCTTCCATCTCCTCGGTGCCCATACCAGTACCACCATCCAAACCCGCAAATACAATAACCACTTGCAAGTTTGGTCATGTTCCTCCATCTTCTCGTTGACCAAACCACCATGAATCCGCTAGCTATGTTGTGAACAAGTTCCCAATAACCCCGCAAGCGCTCCTAGATTCTCTTATTGTAACTTGTCCAAAATCATGTTATCATAAGCTTTTTCCTCAACAAACTGTAACTCTTTTGGTCACTATCTACTATCAATCTTCATTGCATCTAATACACAACCATGGTAGACACGTCTCATCAATTCATCAATTCTTCAATTAAACAGAAGTTATGACTAGACTATATCGAAGGTTCGACCAAGTGTGGAAACCCCTATTGACTATTTCCTCATACTTTTTAAATAAAAGAACTTTTACGAAATGTATATTATTTACTCTTCATATCACATTGATATTAGTTATTAAAAATTGAAGTGCATCATGTCAGTCTAAATTGATAATAAAGAATAAAAGATTCCTTTCCGACCATACCAAGGGAAATACATAGCAATGGAGGAAGCTTTGGTGGAAACTGGGAGAGAAGAGGATGATTTACTGGAGCGGAGTGTGGAAAAAGCTAAAGAAATCTGCAGTGTAGCAGCTCCATTAGACGAGGAAATGTTGGATAAGAGTTTAACAGAGGTAAAGAAAGGTAATCTGGATACCCATGGTAAGCCAACCTGGGTTGCTCGAGGAATGGTCTCATACAAGGACATAGTCCTCCAACTTAATGGGGAAGATGATGGAGGAATCAGCGAGAAGGAAGACTGGATTACCATCCAAAGAAGAGAAGAGGAAGAAGACGACCTAGCTGAGGAAGAGGAGACCATGATTCAAGAAAACCCTTTGTGTCCAGTGTACTACTTCTCCAAAAAAACAACACAAGAAGGACTGTAAGAAGTGGAAATCAGAACTAATAGTCAAGTTGATGGGGAAGAAAATAAGCAACAGGTTCCTTATGGCACAACTCACTAAACTATGGTGTTTAACCGTGAAGTTTGACATCATTGACTTGGATAATGGCTATGTTCTGGTTAATTTCTATGATGAAAAGGACTACTTCCATGTGCTTCATGAAGGCCCTTGGATAGTAGTACAACATTATGTCATTGTCCAAAGATGGAGACCTATGTTTGATCCATACGAGGAGCAGTTTAAACGCATAGCTGTCTGGTTGAGAATCCCTGGCTTGCCGTTAGAATTTTACACTTCACAACACCTTTGGAGAATAGGCAACCTTTTCGGGAAAACACTCAAAGTGGACAAAATCTCACTTAGGCAATCTGATGCAGGTGGTGGGGAGTATATAGAGAAAGGAAAATATGCAAGGATTTGTGTGGAGGTGGACCTAAGGAGAAGCCTCGTATCTCAGTTCCAGGTTTTGGACAAGACTCTTCAGGTTGCGTATGAAGGATTGCACCAGATTTGCTTCTGATGTGGGAGATATGGTCACCGCCAAGAATATTGCAGCAGGGGAATCGGCCAAGAAATCCTACAACCATGAGGGAATCAAAGTAATCAAACGAAAGAAAATGAGAAGACAAGTAGCAAGTCTAATGGCGAGGAAGAGGCAGACGCTTTTGGCAACTGGATGGTTGTTCAAAAGCACAATAGAGGACGTAAACCAAAGGCCAGCCCCCAGAGCCAGCGGCGACGAGTGCTAGGGTTCCGCCCCAACAGCAAGCCTACGGCCAACCTCAGAGGAAGAATACCACCAACGAGATTATCGAGGGAAGCTCCAAATCAAGATTTGCTGTCTTGACAGGATCTGTGGAGCAAGAAGAGCCATGCATGCAGCAACCAGGAAAGCAGATAGATACAGGAACCAAGGAGTTAACTTCCCCCAGTGAGACAAAAGAAATACGAGGAAAGAAGCATACCTCAGGGAAAACGAATCACAATTCAAGAAGTGGGCCAAAGGGTCGAATGAAAGTTACCCACCAGAATGGCCAGAAAGGAAATACTACAAAAGTGCAACCTGGAAAACCTAGTACCCATTGGGTTGAGAAGGGCAAGGGCCCCCACGTATCAGCTATGGAGCTTGTCCCAATCACAAAAGAACATAAGAGTGATGTGGTGGAGACAGAAAGGGAGGTGCAAAAAATGACAAACAATGAGGATAAGAAACAACAAGAGCAAGAGATTATCTCATTTATGAGATACATGCCAAAGGAGCAGGACCTAGCAGACTTGGATAGGGCTATTGCATGCATGCAAACCGGAACCAGAAAACCCCCTTCCCTAGACTACCACAGAGCGGAGGCTAGCAACCAGAGGAACCTTGCCATGCGAGTGCAGGTGCTCACAGATCCTGTAGTAATAGTCCCTTGAGACTTTCTTCGGGGATTAGAAACTCCCAAACCCTCAATGGCAGGAATACCAACGGGAACGAAGGATCCCAGAAGTCCATCCATGTACCCCCAGTGTATCAATGAACATCCTTGTTTCGAATTGCCGTGGTGCAGCAAAAAAAGATTCAAAGGCATCATGGGAACGCTAAATAGGAAGTTCAAGTGTGACATGGTTGTTTTGGTTGAGCCTATAGTTAGTGGCTCGCGTGCAGTTTCCATTATTCATAAACTAGGTTTCGATAACTCCATTGTAGAAGATGCAGTAGGCTTTTCCGGTGGTATCTGGGTTATGTGGAATGACTCCTCTTTCTCTGTAAAACTAAAGGAAAAAAGGACCTCAATTCATATCATTGCAGATTACTTATCCTAATAAGCAGCCCTTCCTGTTCATGGTCATCTACGCTAGCCCTCGCATAGAAACCAGGTTAGAGCTATGGGACAAACTGAGGTGTCTGAGCATGACGTACGATGATCCATGGCTCTTAGCTGGAGACTTCAACGAAATCATCGCAGCTAATGAAAAAAGAAGAGGGGCTCATGCTGATGTTGGCAGATGTTCCGCCTTTGCTTCGATGCTCGATGACTATCAGCTGATGGACCTTGGTGGATCTGGACCATTCTTCACGTGGAAGGGTCCAAAATTTTCCCACCTAGACCGGGTGTATAAACGTCTTGATAGGGAAGTTGCAAATGCCCATTGGAGAACAATGTTCGATGAAGCCACTATTCACATAGGTCCCAGGGTTTATTCTGATCATAACCCACTATACATTTCCCTGTGTAAGGATAACAATAATTGGGAAGACAGACCTTTTCATCTGTTCCCACCTTGGCTTGACCACTCGCAGTTTCTAAACGTGCTTACTGAGAACTGGAGGAAAGATACAGACGTTGGCACAAACTTGACCGAGCTGGTTCCTGCCTTAAAGGAGTGGAACACAAATGTGTTTGGTTTTATTCCAACAAAGAAGGCTGTTATCCTTCGTCGTCTGGCTGGCATCCAAAGCTCTCTCGATTATGGACATAATTCGTACCTTGACAAGATGGAATGTGAGTTGAGAAGTGAGCTTGATAAGACCTTAGAACTTGAAGAGAAACTTTTGTACCACAAATCTAGAGCCATCTGGATTCGAGAAGGTGACCGTAATACTAAGTTTTACCACACCACTGCCGTTGCTAGGAGGAGGAAGAGCAAAATCTTAGCCTTGAAGAATGCAGCTGGAATTTGGATTAGAAGTGAACTGAACCTTAAAAACATGGTGGTAAACTACTATAAGCAGCTCTTTGTCGAGGAAGAAGCAAATAGAAAGTGGATGACCACCTCAATTAACTGGCCACCTTTGGTGACCCACGATAAATAGGTCCTGAACAAACAACTAATTGCACTTGAGATCAGAAGTGATCTCTTCCAGATGGGAGCTCACAAAGCTCTAGGTCCCGATGGATACCTAGCAGCCTTTTACCAGAAAAACTAGGTTTTCTTATCGGACAAAGTTTGTCAGGAAATCACCACTCTGTTTAAACACCCGAAAGACATTGGTAGAATCAACGATACTCTTCTAGTGCTCATCCCTAAAGTGGAGAAACCAGAAAGGGTTGAGCAACTCCATTGCTCTTTTTAACGTGCTTTACAAGATTATTACCAAAGTTATTGTCAACCGGTTGAAACCCATTATGAAGAAGCTTGTCTCCCCAGCTCAGTCCAGCTTCATTCCTGGAAGAGTTATCCATGACAATGTGATCATAGCTCAGGAGATGACACATTCCATGAATAAACTCAAGGGGGAAAAGCTTATATGTCCACTAAAATAGATCTAGCTAAAGCCTATGATCGTTTAAATTGGAATTTTGTCAACCTGGTTCTTTTAGAAGCTGGTGTGCCTGCAAAACTAGTTAATATTATTAGATGTTGCATTTCTTCTTCCAGGTTCCAGGTGCTGTGGAATGGAGGCAAGTCTGATAGCTTCATTCCCTCAAGGGGAATCCGCCAAGGGGACCCTATATCCCCTTACATTTTTGTACTTTGTATGGAGAAGCTCTCACACTTGATATCTCAAGCAGTTAGCAACCACAAGTGGAAGCCCATGCGAGCTGGTAAGAATGGTCCCCCCGTATCCCACCTCATGTTTGCAGATGACCTTGTGTTGTTTGGGGAGGCAAGCATTGAACAACTTAGAGTAATGATGGATTGCATGAAAAACTTTTGTGATATGTCAGGCCAGTTAGTCAGCATTGAGAAAACGGTTATTTATTTCTCTAGAAATGTGTCAAACTTGTTGATAAAGAATGTATTTCCCAAGCTAGTGGATTTAGAGTGGCTGACTCCCTAGGCAAATACTTGGGAGCTATGTTGCACCATGGTAGAGGAAAGAGGAGGAATTACTCCCATGTCATCTCCCGTGTCAAGGCTAGACTTTCGAACTGGAAATGCAACCTCCTATCCATGGCTGGGAGAGTAACCTTGGCAAATTCGGTCCTTAGCTCCATCCCTGTGTATCACATGCAGCATGGGGTGCTTCCAATTTTTGTTTGCAAGGATATTGAGCAGATCCAGCGCTCTTTCATTTGGGGTGACACCAAAGACTCAAAGCAAGCCCATCTTCTTGCTTGGGACAAAATCTGTGTCCCGAGGAACGTAGGAGGACTGGCCATCCATAGTCTCAAGGTTCACAATGATGCCTTCCTCTTCAAAGTAGCATGGAAGATCATTAACCAGCCTGACACTCTTTGGGTGCAAGTGTTGAAAGGTAAGTATCAGAGGAATTTGGACCTTTGTAGATGTATCAAAGTGCAAAGCTATGATTCCACTCTATGGAAAGGCATTGGTCGTATCAGGGGGGACCTCCTAGAGTGTCTCGAATGGGATGTGGGAGATGGAAGAGAGATTAATTTCTGGCAAGATCACTGGACCACCTGCATGAACCCCTCCTACAGCATACCATGGCTGACCTCTCTTCGCATGACTTGAGTCTCAAAGTTTCTGATATGGAGGATCCAGTGTCAGGCCAATGGCGTATAGATTGTTTAAACCAGCATCTCCCAGCAGATGTGATTGGTGTTATTTGTGCTATCCTGCCTCCTTCGCCTGAGAGAGGTGAAGACCGTCTCACTTGGAAAGAAAATGTGTCCAACTCTCATATAATAAGAACTGTTTACTATAAGCTAATGAATTTTGATTCCCTTACTCCTGATCTAGTTTGGGATACCATTTGGAGCTGGAGTGACCCACAATGAATCCACAATTCCATTTGGTTGATTTATCATGGGCGGCTCCTAACTAGACAATACACTGCCAAATGGGGTGGATCTTCATACTGTGTTACTTGCACCAATACTGTTGAAGACATTATCCACATTCTTCGTGACTGCAAGCATGCGCGTCCTATCTGGCACTTTTGTTTTGCAGAATCTATTCCCAGCAGCTTCCTGTCGCTTCCCTTTGATGAATGGATCCGACAGGACATGAGAAAAGAATGGCGCCATCAGCAAGCTTTGGACTGGAGGGACATCTTTATGACCACAACGTGGTTCCTTTGGCGGTGGAAGAACATGGAGGTCCATGACCCGCTTTCCTCCAGACCTGATAACCCTTCAATCCTCATATCATCTTACATTGGAGAATTCAGATCCAGCCTTCATAGACAAGGTCTCCCACTTAGCCCCACCATTGAGCTCGTGAAATGGTCTGTCCCCCCTAGGTTGGTTGAAGCTGAATACTGATGCTTCTGTTAAGAGCAACTTCAATCAAGCGGCTTGTGGGGGAGTTATCAGGGATGATCAAGGCAACTGGATTTTGGGCTTCATGTATAAAATTGGAAACTGCTCTCCCTTTGTTGCGGAACTGTGGGCAATTTATAAAGGGATGCAGGTGGCTTGGAGTAGTGGGACTCAACAACTCATCGTGGAGAGTGACTGCTTGCTGGAAATCCAAGCCATTACTAAGCACAATAACAACAGTTCATACTACTAGATTGTGAGAAGTATAAATCTTTTGAGCAACAAGACCTGGCACATAAAATTTGTACATGTCAAGAGGGCTGCGAACACCTGTGCTGATTAGCTTGCCAACAAAGCCTTCGACTGCATGGAGGATACTGTGATCCTAACTGATGTACCCTTAGGTTTGAGCCTTATTTTGGGCTCAGATTCTATTTCCTTGTAGTTTTCTTTGGGCTTTAGCCCCATTTTGTACTAAAAAATAAATTGAAGTGCAAAAGTAATAGTTTTTAATTTTCTTTTTACTCTTAAAACATTATATGAACCTCTAGGTACTTGGATTAATTAGCATGAGATTGTTCCAATTTACTCAGTGATATCGAGTTGATGTCTTGAATATACAATTACATTGAAAATTTGATAGGAAAAATTTTGTCACCCTTGTAATCTAGTGCAGCTCAACTAGATTAGTTGAAAAAAAAAACTAATTTTTTTACCACTAAATTTTCATATATACATGTGGGTGGTTATGACTTTATGATCATTATAATAAAATAAATTAAACTCATTTAACATTTTAGCTCTTCTTTTTTTCTTCCATTTAAAAATAAAAGTAAAAATTTGTACACTTCTAAATTGCTCAACCGCTGGTGAACGACAATGGAAACAAGCCTCTCTGGCCACATAAAGAGATAAGGAGTCAACATTCTTGAGAATAAGAAGAGCCCTTTCTTTTTCACCCCTGACCTCTCTCCTTCTTTGCTTCAACGAAAATCCTATAACTTCATTATTGAATCATTTCTTTTTTTCTTAATCACTACAAAAACATCCCTCATATTCAGGAAAATTTCTTTTTGTGCGTCATATTCAAGTGGGTATATCTTTTTCTCAAAAAAGAGAAAATTTTCTTACTTTTTAATTCATATCTTTTTAATATTTCCCATAAAAAAAAAATTAGGAGCGATGTTGGTACATAAGATGTATCAAAAAAGAACTTTTTAGCCACAACCACCACTATTCTAGCCTCCAATTAGAGGAGCTGGATAAAGACAATGGTAGTGTGACGAAAAAGTGAAAAATATGCCAATAAGGATGGATATAATTGGTTAAGGATTGAAATCATATTTCATAAGAATGTGAGTTTGAATCCCGTTAGTCGGTATGAGAATCTTGTTGATGGTATCTAACCTCACCTTATAAGTTTTTTTACCAAAAAAAAATGGAAAATATTTCTAAAAAAAATTGAAAACAAATAAGAAAGCTTTCCTTTTATCATTTGTCTTAGAGCTTTAAATTTTGTAATTGATTTAATGCTTTGCTGAAGTTTTAAATTACAATATTCTGGTTGGGTCACGGTAAATATGTAATTGTTAATTATATAAAATAAGCATATTAAAAAAAATATCTACTTTACATTTTGCCGTTAGTGTTGGAGTTCAAACTTAGATATCTACTTTACATTTTTTATTTTAAAATTATGGATCAAAATATAATCAAATAAAAAGATAAAATGTCAAACAACTTTAATTTATGTAATTAAAAAATAGTCATGACTTGGATTACCAAAAAAAAAAAAAAATAGTCATGAATTGGTTAAAGACTACACATTATATCAATGCACTATTAGTTTGTCTTGTATCATTGGCCTGACCAGGTATATTTTTATTTGACAATCTTTCATGTTAGTGAAGGATTCTTGTAAAAAATAAATTAAAAACAAAAAAAATATTAGTATTTGGAGAAGGATATACTTACCACCGAAAAATCTTACCACATTTACAACTAATCTAATCACCGTTGATTTCTGTCAATCTAATAAATTATTAAAAATTATTGGGTCGTATTTATTAATTAATTATTAATTTTTAATAAATCTAATAAATTATAACTATTAAATTGACGAAAATAAACATGATTAAGTTAATTGTAAAGATAATAAACTTTTTTTGGTGGTAAATCTGTTTATCTATAACTTACTCAAATCGCTTAAATATTTGTGTCAAATCTCCACGTGGCTAAATATCTGCTACAGGCATGTCTTCGACCACAGAAAACATAATACATGCATGCTAACGAACGTTTATTATTATGAAAATAAATTAAAAATAAAAACATAAGAAATTTCTTTGTATTCATGTGCAACTTACTCCACTTATTTCGCTTAAATATTACTGAAAAAGTCAAATTTAAATCACTATCATCTCCACGTGGCTACATATCTGCTGTATGCATATCTTCGAGACTTCGACCAAAGATAACAAAAGAACATATAAAGAACATTTATTAAAAACAAAAATATCAAAGAAATCATTTTCTATCTAAACTTGGCTTCCTGCACCTTTTAAAATATAGAATAAACTTGTAAAAATTAAATACAACTAATAAAAAAAAGAATTTACATTTTGGAGTATTCAAATATCATACTGGATAAAATAAATCTCAAAGTCTAGAGGTTAGCACGTCGTTGTTGAGTAACTGGATAAAATATAAACAAAATAAAAAGTAGTGGCTAATAAGAGAAAGTTGTTAAGGTAGCCTGGTTTGCCAATTTTGTAATAAATTTTGGATAGAATATTGTGTCTATTTTTTTTATATCTATTTATTTTTAATATTATTATATAAGAATCTCAATTAATATTTATCATTTCTTTTTTCTTTTAACATTTTAATTTAACGATGCTAGAAAAAAGTAGGTAAAATAGACATAAAAAAATTAATCACGATGAATCATTATCTATTTCTTAACTTGAGATAGAATTCCAAATAAATAAAATAAATAAGAGAGATGTTTGAGCCGGCAACATATATATTATATGTAAGTGTTTTATTAATCTTATGTTAAAGAAGATAAATTATCTCATATCATAGAGATAAATTTGTGGGCTTTATCATCTGAAAAAAAAGAAAAAAAAAGAAAAAAAAATAACTTAATTATCGAAAAGTGTGTAAAAGAGAAAGTTATAACATGTAACGTAATGTCAATTTTTCCTATATATAAAGACTTATATTTTGTGTTATAAAAAAAAAAAAAAAAAAGACTTATATTTTGTATTTAATTGAGAAAACATGAAACATGTCTGCTTCAAGCTTACACCACAACCTGTCTTCATGGTGCCACTTCTCTCTAAGACTTACTATATTCTCTCTGAGCTTCTTTCCACGAAATTTCCAGCATCAATGATCAGGGGAAGGTGTCATCTTCCTTTTCTGCAAAATAAACACTTGTTTGAATTTCCATTCTGTTGTTTTTCTCTTTGGTTTGGTGGTGGGTTTCCCAATGAACATGGCAACTGAAGATGAAGGATTTTCCAAGGATGATAACCAAGGCGCTGGAACCATTGAAAATAGAACTCATGTCCCAATTCAAAAGGTCCCTTAGTTGTCTCTATTTTTTATTTTTCTTGCTTTGGACTAACATTTTTGTATATTGGTTTTCTTGACATGAAGATTGTGAGTGTTCTTTGTATGCCCTTACTTCTTGCCTTTTGTTTATCTATCATTGATCGTATAACCTATAGATAATTCAGCCATATTGGTGGTCAAGAGTTTCCCTTTTAGAATTTGTGTTCTGGTAAAGGTTGGGAATTTGGTTTTGCAAATTGCCCCAGTTGAAATTAAGTAGATTTTAGAGGTTTAAATATCCCTAAGATTTGATCACTGCAGGCCAGGTACTGCAGCAATGTTCCCCTAATTCATAATTTTTTATAATGCTCAGATGTTTCAGTTCTCAATTGTGTAACTTGTATCAAAATTCGTTAGTTCATGTAAAAATTGGTTGACCCTTTCCTTTAAGTAGAGATCTCGAATTCGAGTTCGGGAAATGAAGAATATATTAGTCCAACAGTGCTCAAACCAGATTAATTGGGATTAACCGGTTGGAAATAATGAAAAAAAAATTGTTTGACCCCAAAATTTCCTTTCCAAGAGTCATTTCTCTTCAAATTTAGTGTCATTTGTTCTGAAAACATGTTTAGAAAATTTGGTGGTGATTCTCACCAAAGTAAGCTACTAGTCAAGAATATGGCTCATCAGCAAAGCGTACCCAATATCTTCTGAAGATTTTCATTAGTATAGTGCTTGTGAATACGCATGATTGATTCCCTATATAGATTTGTGAAGCTTCTACAGTTTTAATGAATGTCAATTAATTGGCGACTTGTATGATTCTGCTTCATATAACCCCCTGTGAAGTTAAACAAGCAGCGACATCATCAGACTCACATTATCTTGATGTACATAATCTTCCCTATGCTGGAAAAAGCATCATATGTATAAGCACTCCCTGCATAAATGGGGAAAAATGTCAACACTGTAGATAGATGAGTTCAATTGATTAAACGGACTTTAAGTATCCTCCAACTAATATACATGTCTCTGAAATATTTGTGTATTAACTAAGATATATTACTTTGCAGCTCAATGAGTAAATTTTTTCCTTCTGTATTTTTTAAATAGTTTTTCTTCTGCTTCTTTATATATAGGGTCTAGAGTCATCTGAAATAACTGATGAAGTCTCAAGTGGTCAACATGGAACAAGGCAAAACCTTATCTTGGAGATACCCTCAAGAACTCAGGAGGAAGCAAGAGAAGATTTTTTGAGAATAAACATGCCTCCAACTCCACCTCCAAGAAGAGTGATTTTTTCTCCCAGTCCAAGCCCTGGTTTATCCATAAGCAATGGATCCCCCTCCTCATCAAAAAGTAGATCAACTATTAAAACCCTTCTTCCCAAACTCAGTTTTAAAACTCGGAGCACAAGTTCAGATATTGAAAAGGATGCCTTCTTAGCTCTTGAAGGTTCATCCACAGTGGCACCAAAAAAGCCTCTTCTTTCAAGGACATTATCTCTTATCACACCTAGAGGGAAGAAAACTTCATCCTTACCTGTAAGCCCAAATGCTCATTCAAATCCAGGGTCTGTACATGGAGGGAACATGGCTTCTCCAGCAACAGTTGTTGTGAGTAGCTTTGCAACTATTGCAATACGTTAACCATGCTTTGTAATGATCATATTTAATTAACATATATTGACAACAGAGATGGTTGATATCATTGTGGAAAAAAACTCTTTCTTCCTTGGAATGTTTCTAACCGTGCTTTGTATTCATGTAACCAGGTTTTCTGAGATTGTAGTATTCATGTGTTGTTCTCTAAAACTGTAAAGTTCCTTTTCTTGGTTGCTGAATACATCTTACTTCTTTTCCCAAATAAATGACCTGAACTTGAAATCTGTCTAACAGATAGTGTGACATCATTATAGAGATGTTTTTTCAGCAATGATTCTGCTTGACATGATCAGTTTCAAATATTTCCTAAAATATATTTCAGATTTAATGCAACAGGCATCCAGAAATCCCTTAAGCTTGAATTTGTCAAGTATGTATTGGAACCATCATAAAATGATTCTTTGGCTATCCCTTAAAACTAATTTGAACACTTCACAGATTTGATGCATAGAGCATGAACACCTGCTTCTCTTTTAATTAACATTTTGAATGATAGTTTGATTTTGCTTGTGGTGGAGTTTCTCAGACAATTTATTTGCTTCTGCTAGTCATCTAGTGAAGAAATCATGATTGAGTAGTATGGCATGAAGATTTTCTATATTTGTATGGGTTTCACATACATCAATCTGATACATGTTTAACATAAATCATACAGTCCAATGCACTAAATAGCTTTCTCCAAGAGATGCATCTTTTTAATTGCTGATCAGTCAATGCTCTTTTATACCTTTACAAATCATCATTAGACATTTTAATATCTTCTGGATAATTTTTTACCCACTTATATGACTATATCTAATTTATACATCCCTCATTTTATAGGAGAAAGGACCGCGATTACCAATTCATCGTTCCCGTTCAGTTCCTGAGCTTACCAAAGAAGGTAACACACCTGTAGGTGGCATGTTTCGTATAGTTCTGACCACACCAAGATTGGATGAGAAAGTTGCCACAACAACATCTACGGCATCTCCAACTGATGATAAAGGTAAGATTCTTTTTCAAGTTTGTATTATAGAAGATCTAATAACCTTAGAGAATCTTCAACAATGTCTTCAAAACTACATGCTACATGCAAATGGTGGTTACTCCTTAAGTTCCAAATAATTCAAAGTTTCTAGTATGCTTTGTGCCATTGATTAAAAATACAAAATACAATTTGCTTTCTATTCATAATAAATTATTTTTTGATTTTTTGTTATTCTACACAATAGATTCCTCAACCTTTAGGAACTGTTGCATGTTTCCTTGCCTAAAATTCAAGTGAATACAACTAAGTCTAATTCAGCTTTGCTCAGCTCACACTCTCATGCTCACTTATCTATCCTTTCCTTCTTTATTGACTTCTATTTATTATTCTTTTCCTTTCTTATCCTACTCAATCTCCTACTTGGGCTGTCTTAACCTTTTCAGCAATTGTGTTTCTTCTGTGTACATGACTAAGAGTCAAATATATTATGTTCCTCTCATATTTGAGTTGAAATAACCTCTCTTTGGTTCAATCTACACAAACTTACTTTTCAGGGTTAATTAGTTGCTTTGATAATATTGCTAATTTCCAAATTTGAAGATATCAGTTATTAGCTTGGACCTCTAGATTTAGTTCTTTCAATAACCAACATGTGCATCTGAGTATTCTGGTTCAGTTGAAAATGAGGATGGTGGTGAAGATATTCCTGAAGAAGAAGCTGTCTGTAGAATTTGTATGATTGAATTGGGAGAAGGAGCTGATACTCTTAAATTGGAGTGCCACTGCAAAGGTGAGCTTTCACTGGCACACCAAGAATGTGCAGTTAAATGGTTCAGCATTAAAGGTAATAGAACATGTGATGTGTGCAAGCAAGAAGTTCAGAACCTACCTGTCACTCTTCTACGAGTTCAATCTGTCCAGGCACAAAACTTGCTTGGGAGCCGAGGTCAGCAAACTGAATACAGGCAAGGCCAAATTATTGCAGTGCTTGAGTAGTTTTTTCTTTTTTTGGGAAACTTTCTAGATTATTTAATAATAATGATTTTATGGTTGAGGACTTTATGCTTTATTTCATTGATAAGCTTCTGGATAAGGATTATAAACAAATATGAATAATAATTACTGATGATTTGTTAGACTGATCATACTATACATCAATTGGATTTGGCAAAAGGTAGAGCTCTAGTTTGCATTGACTTGCAAGAGACACACATAACTCATAATTCTTTTGGGATTTAAAGGAAGTCAAACTTTTCTAACCTCTTCTTCTGACTTGAATATCTTTCTGTATTGTTTTCCAACATGGTACAACAGAACTAATGCAAAACTTCTACAGGGTTTGGCAGGATGCTCCGGTTCTTGTCATTGCCAACATGGTGGCTTACTTTTGTTTTCTTGAGCAGCTACTTGTAAGTTTAACTACTCTTTAGACCTATGTTCCCTTTAGCCATTCTGAATTCCTGATGTTATCCATGGACAGATTAAAAGTATGGGATCTAGTGCTGTTTCCACATCTCTCCCATTGTCTTGTATACTGGGTCTTCTTGCAAGCGTAACAGCTACAACAATGGGTAAGACTTTTTCTACTTTTACACAACTCTCTGTACTTGAATTCCTCCTTTGGTATTATACAATTTACTCCAATTCCTTCAATTCTTGATTATTATTATTTTTTTAGTTAGGAGAAATCTTGTTTGGGTTTATGCAACTGTTCAGTTTGGTCTGGTGGTTCTCGCTGCACATCTTTTCTACTCATTGGTAAGAAATTCTTTTTGCAACCATAGTCGTAGCACATTTTGTTAATTTTGCACAGTTTAGTAAGAAATTTGTTGCATTCAAACAAATATCAGCTTATAAGAATGAATTATTATTAGCAAAATTTTGTTAAAAGGCCTAGACTCATGGTCAGTGACCTGAAAGCTTATTAGTCAAATGTATTTAAAAAGGGAAAGATCAACTAGTACCAGTTGCATCTAACCGTTCTAATTTATTAGAGAACCGTTAAACCGTTAGATGTCAGTGGAATCAACAGATAATAAAAGGTGTAAGAATTTGTAGACATACGTATATTAAGTTGTTCCTACCCCCGTTAACATAGCATGGTTGTAACCCAATTGGTGTCAGTCGCAGTGGTTGAAAGTAGTTAATTGAACCCCAAGGTCGAAATTTCGATCCTTGGAGAAGTATCATTGGGGGAGACCTTTGATCTTTACCTCTCCTAGGTCAAAATTGCGAAAGCAAATGTATATATCTCAAAATAACATGGTTGTGGTTCCCATATGTTGGTTTTCAATTGTATTGATAAAGCATTTGTCAGAATTTGCATGATCAACATCTGTCTTGACATCAAGTATTTTCATGCATTTATTTGGGATGGCAGACTAGTATGCAAGTTGTTCTGGCTATTCTACTGGCTACGTTTACTGGGTTTGGAGCTGTAATGTGTGGAGCTTCTATTGTTATTGAGATTTTCAATTTGAGGAGAAGATGGCTTGTTCAGTTGAATCAGCAACAACGTTCGCAGGAGGTGGTACCACCTGATCAACCATCTGCAGCCACTCATCAAGCTCAGATTGATTCTCAACTTCCTGAAAGTAATTTGAGAGATTCTCCTGCGCAAAATAGCTGATAGAATATATTTTCATATTATTTTCTTGAACGCTGGCATCATAAAGGTGTCTCGGGCTGTACATAAAGTAGATATGGACATGTTTGAGCACATTACACGATGGGTTTGATGAATCTCAAGTTATAGCACATGAAATTACATCGTATACATATAAAAGTATATGAGATTCATGTGGGGCCATGTGAAGAAAAGAAAGAGAAAAAAAATATGAACTTTTCATACTTTTATATGTCTGTAGGAGATAATTTTATCTCCTACAACATGAGAAACCCTTACATTACACTATTGTTCTCCTTTCTCCTTTCTAATGCCATGGCATATATACACTTAAGATTGAATAATTGTGTGTCTAATACGAGCACACATGGAATATATATATATATATATACATATATATATATATATTAACAAGTACATAAACTAATCTATCATATACAAGATGTGAGACTATTCTATTATATACATTATACTGTTTTAACATACTATTCTAACATTCTCCCTGAAGCTGGTGTGTATGTATATTGTGAGCACCTAGCTTGTTACAAATGTATTCAACCCAAGGACCTTTAAAAGCTTTAGTGAAGACATTTGTGAGTTGATCTTTGAAGTTGACAAATGTCATTTTGGTTTCTCCTTATTGAATCTTTTCTCGAATGAAGTGACAATTGATCTTTATATGCTTGGTTCTTTTATGAAATACAGGATTAGATTATATATGAAGCGCAACTTGATTGTTACAAATGTGTCATGGACTGTTTCTGTTCACAAAGATAGAGCTCCTGAATCAACTGCTTTAACTAGATTAGTTCGCAGGTGGCATCTCTCATTGCACAATACTCGGCCTTTGCACTAGATCAGGCTACAACAGTTTGTTTCTTACTCTTCCAAGAAATCAGGTTTCCTTCAAAGATGATACAATAACTTGAAGTAGAAGGGTAATTCTACCCAATCGGCATCTGAATAACCACAAATTTTTTTATGTCCCTGATTTGAATATAATAAGTCTTTCCTTGGTGCTCTTTTGATGGATCGGAGAATCCTCACAGTAGCATCACAATGAGAATTACAAGGGGAGTCAAGGAACTGACTAGCCACACAAATAGCAAAAAAGATGTTTGGCCTAGTCATAGTGAGATAATTGAGCTTCTCAATCAACCTTCGCTAATGTCCAAGATCAGATAATGGCTCCACCTATCCGGGCAATAATTTGATATTGGGATTTGTAGGTGTATCTATTGGCTTACACCCCAACATGTCAGTCTTCTCTAAGATATCTAAGTCATATTTCCTTTTACAAATGAAAATGTCCTGTCTAGACTGTGTCACCTCAATCCCTAAGAAGTAACAAAGCTTACCAAGATCCTTTGTTTGAAATTGACAGAACAAATATTATTTTATTTAGTCAATCTGAGCTTGATCACTTCTAGTGAGAATGATGTCATCGAAATAGACTAAAAGATAGATGCACTTATCAGGAGATGTGCACTTATAAAACACAGAATGATCAACCTTATTGCGGATTAAGCCAAAAGCCTAAACGACAAAACTAAAATGACTGAACCACGCACGAAAAGATTGCTTGAGACCATATAAGGAGTTACGAAGTCTACAAACCATTCCAGACTCCCCCTGAGCAACAAAGCCAGGTGGTTGCTCCATGTAAGCCTCTTCCTGTAACTCACCATGAAGAAAAGCATTTTTAGTGTCTAGTTGAAGGAATGGCCAATGACGAATAGCAGCGAGGGCACGAAACATGCGGACAGATGCCATCTTAGAGACAGGAGAGAATATGTCAATATAGTCTAGGCCAAAAATCTGAGTAAAGCCCTTGGCGACTAAGCGCGCCTTGAGATGGTCAACATGGCCATCAGGTCCAACCTTAACAGTAAAGATCCACCGACAATCAACAATAGACTTCCCTAGAGGAGTAGTAATAAGATCTCAAATGCCATTGGAGTTAAGAGCGACCATCTCATCAAGCATCGCTTGGCACCACCCTGGATGGGAAAGTGTTTTACTTGTAGTCTTCAGAATAGAAACAGAAGAAAGACTAGAAACAAATGTGAAATGAGGAATAAAATGACGGTCATAGATCAAAAAGATATAAAGAGGATAAGGGTTACGAGTAGCACGTATACCTTTTCTTTGGGCAATGGGAAGACTTCTAGCGAGGGATCTGGAGGGGAAGAGTCGACAGGAGAAGGCGATGAGTCAGTCGGGGTCAAGTCCACATGAGGCACAGTCTGACAACGCTGATAGGTGAGAAAAGAGCGGTCCTCAGGGATGGAAGCAAGAGGTCGCTCCTCTAGAACAGAGTCACCTGCAGCTGGTAAAGACAAGTCAAGAAAAGGAAGAGGAATAACCTGATCAACCTGTGACAACTGTTTTGGTATAGAATGAAATTTTTGTTGATCAAGAAAAGTGAAATCAGTGAAAACAATATAACGCTTAAGATCAGGAGAATAACAACGATAACCCTTTTGAAGATGAGAATAACCAAGAAAAAAAATACTTTAAGGCTTTGGATGTTAACTTGTACTTAACAGGAGTGAAATCATAAACAAAACAAGTACAACCAAAGACATGTGGGGATAAAAGATAGAGAGGAGCATATCGGGAATGTCATTGTTAAGCATAGAGGAAGGCATGTGGTTGATGATAAAACAAGAGGCGGGTACTGCATCTGCCCAGAAGTGAAGAGGAACATGCATGTGAATAAGAAGAGTTCGAGCAGTTTCAATGAGATGTCTGTTTTTACGTTCGGCCACCCTATTTTGTTGTGAAGTGTGATGATAAGTAATCTGGTGTAAAGTATCTTGTGTGGCCATGAAATTAGAAAAGTCAAAAGAAACATACTTTTTAGCATTATATCTACGTAAAATACGAATAGAGGCACCAAATTGAGTATGAACCTCAGCAGAAAACCTTTTATAACTCAGAACGATTTTTCATTAAATAAATCCAGGTACAACGGGAATAATCCTCAATAAACATAACAAAATATCGAAAGCCTAAAACAGATAAAGTACGACTTGGACCCCAAATATCTGAAGCATTAAGAGAGAAAGGAGCATCAGCTCGATTATTGACTCGATTGGCAAAGGAGGAGCGTGTGTGCTTCTCTTGTTGACACGACAATCAATCTAAAGACTAAAGACCAGATAAAAGAGGAACCATCTTCTGCAATTTTGAAAGACTTGGATAACCGATGCGACTTTGGATAAGTTGTGGAGATTCTGTGAGAGAGCATGCCACTGAAGGACGAGGCACAACCAGATAGTAAAGACCTCGTGACTCACGGCCCACTCCAATTGTCTTCACCGTACCCGGATCCTGCACAAAAACAGAATAGTTAGAGGAGGTAATAATGTAAGTAAGGAAGTGGACCAATTTACTAACTGAAATTAAGTTATAAGGGATGCCAGGAATATAATAGACAGATGTCAAAGTCAAAAAAGAGGTTGGATGAGCTTGTCCAATCCCACGATCAGGGGTTTTAGTGCCATCAACAAGGGTAAACGAAGGTAAATGATTAGAATAAGCAAGAGATATAAAGAGTTTTTATTACCACAGGGGTGATCGGTAGCACCTGAGTCAAATATCCAACAATCAAGTGATGTAGAATGAGAAACACAAGCAACGAGATTACCAATATCTGGAGCAGAAGGTTGAGATTGAGGAGAAGCCTTCCTTAGAAGAATCTGGAGTGTTGCATAGTCTGCAGGAGAGAGAAAGAGATGCTGAACTAGATAAAGCAGTATATGACTAAGCTATATTCGCAGCATAAGAGGGTTGCCGGTAAGGATACTTTGTGTAACAACGCTCCTCATACTTCGTGTGAACAGGAAATGATTCTGCCATTATAAATGCAATAAAAACTTGCAGAACAAAGCAAATAGAATCAAATTGATAGCCAAACAAGAAGAAACATGCACCAAACAAGAGACCCACGAAGAACCAAGAGTAGATTTGGAAATAGGAGACAAATTGAGCAGTTTTGCCGTGGAACAACCAAAAAAGGATGCCGGAACAGTGTTTCCAGCGATGAACAGTAACTCCGGCGACGTGAACAATGCTTTTGACAGTTGTAAGCCAGAGGAACACATGACAAGGAAGGAGAGAACAAGTAAGCAGTGGGCTTAGGGTTTTAGCGGAAGGGAAAGTTCCTAAAACAAAAAAGCTCTGGTACCAACTTAAGATTGAATAATTGTGTGTCTAATACGAGCACGCAGAGCTCTGGTTCCTAAAAAAAAAGTCTCGATGTCCCTAAGAAATTCAAAGTGAACTCATTTAGTTAAAATCGTGGTCCCTCACAAATTCAAAAAAGACCCACATTAGTCCCTCAAAAGGACTAAAATTGGTCCACTTTGAATTTTATAGGGACCAGACGACTAATTTTTTTTTTGTAAGGGACTAAAGTGAGGACCGTATTTTTTGTTAGGGATCCAAATGGGTTTTACTTATATATATACATATATATATATATATATATATATATATATATATATATGGTAAAATCATTTCTGCAGCCGCTTTACGTACAGCAACGACAGGTTTATGGTTATGATTTCTCATATTTAATGTTTTCATCCTTTGTATGGTTATGATTTTCCGCATTTAATGTTTTCATATATATATATATGGCAAATATTTGATTGCTGCACGTACAACAGCTGCAGAAATGTAAACCCCTATACTCCCGGAAGTACATAATTATAATATTTACTATAAGTCTATAACTATGTACTTCCGGGAATAGATAGTAAATCACACCAAATTTTATATCTAGTCACTGTACATTTACTTTATATATATATATATATATATATATATATATATATATATATATATATATATGGGAATGTTATATTTACAACTTATCTTCATTTACAACTTCTTACAACAATATCTTAACCGTTGATTTCCGTCAATCAACGATTAAGATTTTTGCAAATCAAATTTATTAATTGATTTTTAATTCATAATAAATGACAACCGTTGATTGACGGAAATCAACGGTTAAGGTATAGTTGTAAGAGTTTGTAAACTATTTGAGTTGTAAATATAACACCTCTCATATATATATATATATATATATATATATATAATTCATTTCATTAGAACAGTACTTGAGAGTTTTGGCCTAGTATTTCCGGCAATTGCAATGGTTTCCTTATATATATATATATATATATATATATATATATATATATATATATAAACTAAGGGTTTGCATTCTATCATTTAACATAACCACAACAACTTTTTTACACATAATATTTTGTGGGACCGCATGTTTTAAAATAAAAAAAACTACCGGCACGCAAAACGAATCTCTATAACATAACACAATCATTTTTCCTACAACATAACTCTTATAAAACCCATAAACTAATCTATCATATACAAAATATGAGACTATTCTATTATATTCACCGTACTATTTTAACATAATATTCTAACATATACAAATAGACATTTACCGTGTTTGGCACCCCTCTCTCATTAGAAACAAAGAAGCCACTGCTTCTACGAGAATTGTTGGGCCACGGTCGCAAGAAACAAAGGAGGCTGTTCATGTTGGACAAATTACAGTGAACAAGAATTTTCGACTTACTAGGAGTGAGAGTTTGATTGCACTTAGTCTTACTTTTATAATTTTTTTAATTTTACAAAGAGGCTGTTTATCAAATTAGAACGAGTGATCTTCGGTTACAAGGAACTCATTACACAAGACCCTTTATGTGATTGATAATATTTTGCTGGTCCTGTTATCTAATTAAGGATTTGTTTACCTTAAAAGTGAGAGGTGAAATTTTTATAGAAAAGTGTGGAGCTATTCATTTATAGGGATAAGATAAATATTTGAGTTTATTAATAATTTGTACAAATCAATTATTTTACAACGAATATATTAATGGCAGTGATATTAATTATTAAGTTTTAATCCTTTTATTCTGAAGACTTAATTTTAATTACTAATTTTATTTTTTTCTAATTCAAATAAAATAAGAACTCTCGCCTTGTGACACTATCTGGATGTGATATCAACATGATGCGTGCCAACAACGATAATTGTCGACAATAATTATTGAAAGAATATGACAATAGCAATTGTTTAAAGCATGTAAGTGGCAATAAAAATAAACAAGAAAATGCAAAATATTAATTTTAACTTATGCATTTGGCATTTAAAACTGTAATTCTTAAGATGTAAGTTAAGAATTAAATATATTACAATTGTTTTTAATTCTATAAAATAGAATTCAAAATTAAAATTTTAATTCTAAAGTACACACCAAATGAAATAATTAACATTGGAAGATCCAAATCCAATTTCGAGCACAAAACGTCACCTATAATTTACTGAGTGCTAATATTTGCGTACATCTTTTAGGTTTCACACAAATCGCTCACTCCCAATCTATCTATATGCAACTCATTGATTTTAAAAGGAATATATATATATATATATATATATATATATATATATATATATATATATATATATATATATATATATATATGTGTAAAAAAAAAAACACAATTAAAGCTAACAGAATAAAGGCTTGTATTGACTCCAAAGTATAGATCTCCAAGAACCAATTTCACATTATTCCTGTAATCAGACATACCCTAATGAGCCGGTTTTTTACTTACAGTAGGAGGCGGGAGAGAACTCACCCTCACATCCCCACAGTGCCATCAACGGCATGCTCATCCCAGAATATACAATAGAACCAGTTGGTTTATCTTTACTACAATCAGCATGGTAAAATTAGGAAACCAACCGGATAAAAAAGAAAAACAAACCATATCAAAAATTGCTGAAAATTCCCTTCGGAGTATTACCAAGATTTAGTTCAATGTTTATAGCTAGCATTGCCCATCTTACTCGAACTCGAAGGCTTCTCCTTGAGGCTAGTAGCTAAAAAGGTTTCAGAGTTGATTGATGATTGGCTATCAGCAACCACAGGTCTCATCCAGATTTTTATGTGCCCTTCCCGGCAAGCAGTAAGTACAGATTCCTGGGTAAATATCACGCCGGAAAGTGGTTCGGTATGGACACGGTGGGCAACCAGTGGAGAGATTTTTGGAACATCCTGCATACTAGGAGCAGGTTGCAAGGTACCCAATGGGACAACAGTGTCCAAGTGAGAAGACTGGCTTCCAGCACTGTAAGTCGGGGATCCACAAGAAAGACGTCGCAAGGGTACTACAATCTCATCCATTTCCATGTCCCACAGAAGCAATTGCGTATCCTAACACCAAAACATCTTTAGTGCATTTTTGCTCACATAAGAGGTTGAGTAATGCAACACACATAAAAAGTTAGGAAATTTCAGGAATGAATATTCATAACCCCTGTCAATGATCACAAAGATCAAATGCCATTTTCAAAAGTCTAACATCACATATTATAAATACGTGTGTGTGTGTGTGTGTGAAATCTGCTAAACCCCAGTACTCAATCACTACATGAGAAAAGTTATATCAATATATTTAAGGCCGTCATTCTTGATTGTGTTTCCTTCAGCTTTCAAGTTAGCTTTAATTAGGCATATAGTTGATATTCCAGTCTACTTGATTTTTGGAAGTCATCACAGAACCAATACTTGGAAACCATTTCTGGACCTGAATTTCCCCCCAGTGTCACTAAACAGCCATAACTAGCAATCAGCAAACTTCTACAAGACACAGCAATATATGTTCAAAACTGCCAATCATGTCAACGTGGGATGGATAAAAGGACAAAAAAAATCAGGTGAAAAGCACAATTTTGAAAGGTAGAGCCAAACCTACAGAAGGAGACAGCAAAATGTATAGTGAAAACATTTTTGAGTACCTGACCAACAGAACCAAACCGATATCTAACAGTCTCGCCATTGTCATTTGCATTAGGTGATGACCAGTATGAATCAAAAGCCACTCCACTGACCTGATCAAAGCATCAGACAAAAACAAAATTCAGTATTAACAGTAGAGAAGTTCCTGGTTTGGGGAAGTTTGGTTGGACACAACCTTTATCATATCAAGTTGAAAAGATATTTCTACCATTAAAACCCATGACCACCGGATCACAAAGCAGCAACCTTGCTGTTGTGCCAAGGCTCATCTTCTCAAAAACTAATTTAGTACTATGATGCAAAAATTTTGCCTACTCAAAGTTACCATACAACTTACCCATGAGTTGTGTCCCTCACCCCATGCCACAACCTTGCGATCTTCCATACTCCAAACTTGAACTAAATCATCTTCTCCACCCGTCAAAATATATTTTCCATCTATGCTGTTAAAGCAGACTTTCCATTATGGCATTGTATTTTCGAAGTATGAATTAAAAGAAAGACAAAGAAAACACAGTTACAATCTAGAGGAAGTTAATATTATTATTTTAGAAGCATTGGAGTAAGAACTGAACTAAGGAAATAGTATCCAAATATGGAAATATGCCAATTGACTGACTAAAACCAAACATGCCTCACCTCCAAGCACAACATAACAAAGCACCATAATAACTTTTCCCACCACATATAAGTTGTTCTTTTGTGTAATCAAACACTCGTAAATAACCTGAATTAAATAAGTAAAATAAATGTTGAAGATATTTTTGTAAAAAAAATGAAATAAAAATCAGAACTACCACACAGTGCCAATGGTGTTGGAAGGATAAATAAAATATACCATCTCTTCCAACTGTTGCTAAGTATGCCCCATCAGTTGAGAAAGAAAAACTGTTAATTGAACCCTGGCATAGATGCCATCTGGCTATTGGATTGCTCTGCAAAGTCAATATTCAAAGAAAAAAAGATGATAGAGATAATACAAGAAATTCTCCATAATAGAATAATCTAGAATCTATCCTACACAAATTAAGCCTAAAAAGTGTTTAAATGCATGATTAATCAAATGTTAAACAATAGAGTTGCAATTTGCAACATTCTATAAGAACTAATTGATAGGAATACAGCAATTAAAAGAGAAAAATGATGAACTGGAAACAGAGTATGGTATTGATATGGCTAATAGCAGTGTGATATCAGTCAAAACAGAGTAAAAATATAGTCCGTGAGCATGAGAGGATTCTTGAGTCTCCCAATTTCTCACTAACAATTAGCTTAGATCCCCCCGCCCCCCCTCTCTCTTTTCAAAACCCGTCTTTCCTATTTAACTTCCTATTTGCATACCCAGTGCTGTTAGTAACAGCATTTCCCACCAATAAAGGGGGAGGTCATGCATGATCAGTTTGTCGAGAAGAGCCCAATCCCGTAAGGCCCTTGCTAGTGTAAACCCGCATTACAGGAGGAATCCTATCAATATTTCCCCCCAAAGCTTTAACCTTGTCCTCAAGGTAAAAAGTTGGGAATTGTTGCTGGATAGTTATGAAAAGCTTCCAAGTGTTCTCGATGGATGGTAAGACTGCCATTTGATCAACACTTAAGAGTTGGCCAGCCGCATTTTCATATAGTTACTAATTAAAGCTGAATTTAACTACGATAAAAAACAGACAACACCCCTTACATAGTTTGAGCTTCAATTCAACTCCACAGATTTTACATGACATTGTAAATTGTAAGTACAAGGTTATGCTAACATAGGAACCAAATTTGACAAATTGTCATCAATTTTGTATAAAATCTAAACATGTGGAAATTTTAGAAAGCATTTATCCATATTCATGTTTTGTTAAGAAATCAAATGTATGTCAAACTCAATACCTTACTGTAACGTGCATGGGAAACAGAAAATTGTGTTTGATCTTTGAGAATTGGGAATGAAGAATCACCAGCACCATCTTTGTTCTGAAAGGGGAGAGGAAAGTTAATATATGCTCAAATCACCATAATAGAAATTGAACCGAAATTAGCATATCTCTTGTTTATTGAGTCTTGCCTTTTCATATACATACAAATTCCCATCAGCATGAGCAACAACAAAGGCACCATCACCTCCAGGCACCCAAGCAATACAAGTACAACGACTGTTCAAAGCAAAATACATCAATCAAAGCTAGTTTCCAAACAGTATCTTTAACACGATAATCCAATACATTAAAGATCTTTAAAATACTTAAGACAATTTTAACAAGTAACAATTTCAACAAATGACCTCTAGCTTCTTTACTATTCAATGCCAAGAGATTAAGACCATTGAATTTCACTATGCACCAACAATCACAAACTTTACCTAGTATGAAAAATATACACTTATAATAAATCAGCTGTATACAATTGAGCTACATTTTCCCATTAACCGAAAATCTTCATTATTTCACACCAAGATAAATTACTAGCTCATAGACAAATCACTTGCACCATACATGTAAGGGGGCTGAAAGGCAAACAGCAAATATGGAAAGAATAAACCTACAGCATACAACAGGAAGAGGAACATGCACATAACTTAGCAGATAATCGCGATAACTTCTAAAACTGTAAAAAGTTCATCTCAATATAAAAAGTGACCCTAAACACAAGGAACTCATAGCCTCCCTGTATATCTGATGTTCTCTGAACAACTTCATATGATGATCTACTCTAATCTATCATAGATAACCCATATCCATGCCCATTCTAAATCAGGGCCGAATGAGCCTTTAACAAACTGAAATGGAAAGGACTTGATTGTGAAGCATTGGTATAGGTAACTTAAGATGACCATATACATAGCCCAATAACTTCTATTATATACTTTGCAGCCACCATGACATGAATCAACATGCAGTGGCTGAGCAAGACCTTAAGAAGCACTATTGTCTCGGGGCCAAATTAATGAAAAATAAAAATTCCAAGTAAAATACTAGATTTTAAAAAATAAAACTGCATGGAGCCAATGCACTATGTGCCGCTCCTGTCTATAACTAACAAACAGTATAATATGTTTCTTGCAAAGTCAGGTATTCAGGGTAGTCATACTCAATGAAATTTAGGGACAACTTTCAGAATGACAGATGACAGTCAAGGAACAGAAATGATCAAAATTTGGCCATCTAAGCATAATATTAACTGACTATTTGTTTCTTATGATATATTTTCAAAAACTCACAAGATCACCCTCAACGAACATGAATCTCTCAAGAAAGCAAAGAACGCTTGCTGCATATAAGATTACTCTAAAATCATCATTAATATACCTTTATATCTCTCAGTAATATTAATAATCAAAAGCTAGCAATTTTAAGAAACGCCAACACTTGCAGTGAAAAACATCACAAGGAATCAAATGTTGCCTGTTATTGACAGAACCATCTTTGTTGTAATGCTGGGCCCCAACAAGCTTTTTACCAACATCTTGTAATTGCTGTCTCACTGACACCGAGTAAACTACATAATACACACAGGAATAATAAATTGATAAAGTTTAAATTTTCCTCACAAAATGGAAATTTAAATTTCAGTGAAGGCATTTTTTTACCATCACCGGTGCTCAAGCCAATGAGCAAATCATGCCCATCCTTTGAATCCTGATCAAATGCATGGCATGTGGGGTTTGAATTACTGAAGTGGATAGACTTTATGGGGTCCTACATTGAACAAGAAACCCCTCATGAAGAAACTTCAAATTACATACAATCCACCCAAACCAAACCAATATACCTTGTCTTGAGAATTCAAATCACTTATGAAAATTGCATCCCCAACATTGAAGATCAAGTAAGTTCCTTTCCCATCAAAATTCGAATTAGCCATTGAATTACTTGAACTAGAGGCACCAATCGAACCAATCCTAGTGTTTCCAGCAAAATTCTTGCTGCTACCATTTCCTCCAACAAAACTAAGAGCACGGCTTCCATTGCTTCCTCCCAACAATCTAGCTGCAGCGGACCGTACACCACTGCTGGCACTGAAACTCAAAGACTGCCCAGTTGGAGTTGAAGGTGCGGGCTTGTCTTTGAGATGTGCCAGAGTTACCTGATCATCCAACCCAACCAACAAGGTCCTAATGATTAATGTTTACATATTACATTTTAATTCTACAAACTGTTAAGGGAGCAACACACACTGAACAAGGAAGAAAAAAAAATCATCATAATAATAAACAAACCTGCCAAGCCTTCACTGAAATTGATTCTACAAAATAGCTAACTAGACGACAATAAAATAACCACTGGAACTGAATAAAACACATCAACGAAATGACCCTGGAATTTGCTTAAAATCAATAACTTAAGAACTAACACAATTGCCAAAATCGAATTGAAAAAAAAAAAAAAAAAACTCAATATCAGAAACAAAAATTCAACTAAATAAGAATCATAGGAAACCCTAGGAAGAAGAAGGGATGGACCTGAGTAACGGTTTTGCCATGGGCGTAGTGAAGAAGACCGGAAGGGTAAGTCTTCTCGTAGTGAAGCTTATATCGGCCTTCGAGGGTTTTGAAATATGTCTTCAAACCAGAGGGTTGTGCGGTTCCCGACGAAGACGACATCGGAATCACGCCGTTCCCGTTGTTGATCATGGTGGCGATTACGATGGGAACCGCAACATACGATCACGACATAACACTACTATCATCACTCTACTATAACTAGGGTTTCAATTGAGTTCAACACTTTTGGTCCTTCGAATCCTCTTTCCCTTTTGTGTTTTTCTTTTTTAGTTCAACAATGGCTTCGTTTGAGGTTTCCTTTGCTTGTTACAGTTGCAGATCAAAGGAAGAAGAAAGTGGGGTTTACATCACATGTTTTGCCGGTCAACGGAATGAACGGCAGTGATTTAAATTTTTAAAATTAGTTTCTTTTTCTTTCCTGTTATTATCGCTTTATTGCAAATTATCATGGTTATTGTAAAGAGAAGATGTATAATTTATTTTTGTTTACAACTTCTTATAATCATATCTTAAATGTTTATTTTTGTTAATCAATAATTATTATTTATTGTGAATTAATAATTAATTAATGAGTTTAAGAGTTTTATAATAGTTATATTGTAGGTAAAGTGATTGTGTAATGTTATAAAGATTCGTTTGAGTGCCGTAATTTTCTTTTCTTTTTTCAAAAAATGTTAACTCCACAAAATGTTTTGTGTAGGAAAGTTTGTTATGTCATGTTAAATGATAAATTGAATCCCCATGAGTTTAATTTGCAAAAATAATAATTGTTTAGTGCCCGAGACCAATGGTTAAAGATATGATTGTAAGAGATTTGTAAGGTTGCAAGTATAATCTTCCTTATTAAATGTAAAGTCATAAAAAATAAAAGAGTGAACCGGGGAAACTGCTATGCTTGCGGTTCGCTTCTAGAAGCTGTGTACTGAGAGACTGTAGGACTCGTAGGAGAATATTCTGAGATTACAATGGGCTTTCTTGTATTGGTTCAGTGTTTAGGGGCTGTCTGATTTTTATTTTATCTTTTGTAGAAGGGGCTCTCTGATTTTATTCTGTACAATAGTTAATAAAATATATGTTTTTATATTTTAAAAATTAAAATTCAAAATAATAACAACTTAGATATATTTTTTAATTTTAAATCTACACATTAAAAAAATATATATAATTTTTAGAACTATTTTTACCTAACAGAACTTATTTAACATTATTTTTTATTTTGAAAATTAAAAAATTAAACAGATATCAAACAGGCTTAGATTGCCGATCCATTAAAACCACACTCCATATTTATATTATTATAAGAGATAATTTTATCTTTTACGTACCTATAAAAAAAAATGTGTGAGATTCATATTTTTTTTTCTCTCTTTTTTTTCTCACATGACCTCATATGAATTCCACTTGGAAATAAAATTATCCTTAGAAACATTAATCCATTACCAAATTACTGAAAGTGAAAGGGGTGAAGAAAGAATTTAAGTGTCTCACGACACCAGATGATGTGGTATTATTGGGTAAGGCCCTCTGCATTGTAACAAGTTCCTAATCCTAGCATCATAGAACAATATTAAGAATCTATTTTTTGACATATTTTTTAATATACTTTTATTGTTAAATAAATTTTATTATTAAAATATCTGAATTAACATAAAATTTATATAAAATTCACTCAATAGTAAAAAATGTGTCAAAAAAAAAATGTTATTAAAACTTTTTCAACAGCGTATTCAAAACTCGTGCTGCGAGTTTAGCTCGAGTTAATTTAGTCTTCTTTGGACTTGGGGTGTAGTTGTTATGGATCTACAATCTAAACCTGATCCAATACAACAAAGCCCATTGCAGAATTTGCTCTGAATCCTAATGCCTTGCCGGTTCCTTTTTTAGGTTATGACTTTACAATAACAATTTGCAATTAAGCGATAATAACAGGGGAAAAAAAACTAATTTTGTATGTGAATGCTAACTTCAAGCAAATATGAAAATGTCCATTATATGGGGTCAAGTGAGAAAGGAGAAATGAAAACAGACTCGAGACTTCAAAATGAAATTTCAAAAATAGATCAGGGGCTTATACTTACTCTTTTTGGATAGATTTTTCAATCCAAAATATGATGAAAAGATGTTATATACCTTTCTTTGCATGTTTGCATAAATGTTCACAATTAGAGGAAAACACCACAAAAGAGTTATAGATAATCTAAAGTAATTTGGGTCAACATGTGTACATCCACGTATGAAAAGACTCAAACATACGCTTAAAATAAGATTATAGGATAATTTTTAAGGATGTTTTTAATTTCTTTTATCTAACAAGTAACCACTCTATCTATATTTCTAGTCTTCTCAATCTCATATCCTTACCATTCCTCAAATAATTGTCCACAACAATTCACTTAATAAACGATTATCCTCAAACACTACATATGAGCCTCCTAATTTTCTATTAAAGTGAGTGTGATAATGTTATGCCAGGTAATCAAAGTGGTAGAGATACTTGATCATTGGTTTAACCAGTAGGTCACTAGTTCAACCGTTTAAATTGGATAAATATATATATATAAATTTAAAAAATTTAATTCATATTTCAATTTTTTTTAAAAATATGACATAAAAATATATTTATGGCATCAAAATCAAACAAATGCAGCAATGCCCAATATAATAAAGAAAGTGAAAATAATTTTTCCAAAAAAAAAGTGAAAAAATAGGAATAAAAAATTATAAATTTAACTAATGAAAAAATTCAAAAAGAAGGAAATGAAATAAGAAATGAGTGGTACATACGAAACCAAAAAAATAAATCTCTCTATATCGTTTTCTCTTTCTTCAGCGTTGGTTTTCAAATTTCAACTTTTATTTCTTTCACTGTGGCCAGTCTTTCTTCCGACGTCTTCCACTCTTCTTCCTCTTTTATCTTTTTTTATCTTCACTGTTCATTTCATTTCAATTAAGTTTTTTTTTTTTTTGACTCAACAAGTTACTGGGTTTAGTAAAATCAACTGGTTCACTCCGATTCATACCAGATCACACCAAATCACTTGCATATTTTATCCATTATTTAATCTAAATCGGTTATATAATTGGTTTATCGGTTTTCAGTTCCAACCGACATGTCCAATTCAATTTTTATAACACTTGTGACTTGTGAATTTGTTGGTTGAGCTTTGTGGGTAATATTTGGAATAGAATTGAACCAAGCCCACTCTCGGGCGCAGTGCCCATCTTTGTGCATCTCTAGGGATAAACTCCCATACAAGGCAAAAATTTGAGCCGATTTTCATTTTTTTTTTTTATTGTTAGTTAGAGAACAATTTTATTTTATTTTTGAAAAAGGAGAACAAATTTTTGTCGAGTCAAGTATTGACTTATTTTGAAAAGCAAACCATAAAGAATACACAATTTATATGCTGTACAACCTATATATAATACTCACCAAGCTTTGTAAAAAAGAGAAAAAAAGGGAAAGTAGGATAATTATTGTTAGGGAACGCAGGAGTTCAAACTTCAAAGAGATTGCTAGGCCCGACTCAGGTCTCAAAAAGCTGATCATGACAAATACCAATAAAAAGTGAAATCTCACTTAAAAAAAAGTTGAAATCTCATTTTGTGCAATTTTCTTTACGCTTAGGACTTCTCTTTTTGTGCATTTTCAAGAATCCTGTTGCTGCGCCCTAGCTAGCCATGGCCTACCCTCTAGATACACCTCTTGAACTGGAGAGCTTTTTGGGTATTATAATTCTTATATCATTTCCTAAATTAATAATCATGAAAGCAAATATGAAAAAAAGACAGAGATTAAAATAATATAATTTTATTTGAAAAAAAAATACCGAATTTGATACTAAAAAATAAAAATTCGTTGAACAGTTTCTCTTACATCAACGGCCCTTTTTTTTTCAATTATATCTTTATGTACTTATAAGAAAGAGAATCACATATTTAGAAACTTTTTATTTATAAACTTTTATAAACTATGACCGATCATACTTCAATTCAATGGCAGACTCAAAAAATTTTATTTATGTCGACATATTTAGTGACGTGTTGCCCCCAAATTTTTTTTAAAATAAAATTTTAAATGCATTAAAAAATTATAAGAATATAAACAAGAAGGGTTTATATTCTTATGTTACTTAAACCAAATTTTTTGTCAATGTTAAAAAAAAATAAGACCAATTCATTGAATAATGTGTCATCTCACTTTCTTTAGTATTAACTTGTCTTTTCAACTTAAATTTTTTTTTCCAAAGTGGTGGGACCCCCCTTCTTTGACCTTTGTTTAATAACTAATAAGAATCAATTCGGAGCAAACATGTAGTAAGCGCCCTGCAAAAGCAATAACGATATTATAGGAAGGGCCGAAGGGGTGTGAAAAAAATCAAAGTAACTGAACTGAAAATTGATCCAAACTGCATCAAGGGAACTGTAAAGAATCTTGGGATACGTCACTCCAAAAGCTAGCTCAAAGGGTGGGAGTGTCTAAGACCTTATAAACTCCACATTAATTGCACATACAACCAATGTGAGACTATATATCTCAACGCGCCCCCTCACACTAGAGTCCATTGGGCTTGAAGAGTGGAAGATGCAACATGCCCAGCCTACCTGTGCTAAGAAACGCCACAAGAGAAAGTGGGGGAGGCGGCGAGGGCCTTGTAAAGAACCTTGGGATACACCACCCCAAAAGTTATATAGCTCAAAGGGTGGGAGTGCCCAAGGCCTTATAAACCTCACATTAGTTGTCCATACAACTAATGTGGGACTATATTTCTCAACACTTGGGATACACCGTCCCAAAAGCTAGCTCAAAGGGTGGGAGTGCCCAATGCCTTATAAACTCCACATTAGTTGGCTCATACAACCAATGCGGGACTATATATATCAACAGTAAGTATGTTTTGTATTGTTTCAAAAACTGAACTACTTTATTTGAACACGTTTAAGAATTGAGAACCGAACCATTTTATTGGTTTAGTTTGGTTCGGGCTGAAAACAAAACTGAACCGAACTATATTCATTTTCAAGAGTGTAAAAAATTCAGATGAATTGAATTAAACTGCAAACTATAAACCGAATTACATTTTTTTCAGACCAATTTAATAACTAAATTATTTTCTCCAAGTCAGTTTAGAAACTAAACCATTTTTTAAAACTGATTTGGAAACTCAATTCGATTCAATATACAAAACATAACCAAACCGAACCACGCACAGGTACATCATATATAAAGCCCGAACATATTGGGAACGTTAGGGTGACCGGGTGCACCATGCATGCAATCTATTCATTAACCAGCAAATAATGACGATTGATATCGCCGAAAACAATATAAAAAAGAAAAAAAAATACAAAAAACAAAACAATAAGAGAGTATTAATATATCTTTTTTTGAAATATTCCAATCGGATCATCATTTCGCGATTAGTTCGATTTTGGGCGGGTCTCGAAATTATAGCTTTCAACTAGTGGGAAAAAATTATGAGAGCCACAAAAATAAATATTTTTCTTTCTCCTTACTTTCCATTCAACTTTGTTAGCATGATAGAAGGAAAAGGAAGAGAAAGAATATAGAGAAAAAAAAAACCAAAAAAAAAAGCAAAAACAAAAAACAAAAGCAGATCGAAGTCGATGTATTATTACCCCTCCTTTTTCAGCTAATAAAAAAGATCGAAGTGATATCTTCTCTCATTTGTTTAGTTTTATACAGAAAAAGAATGAAAATGCATGTAAATTAAATAAATAAATAAGAGTGTATGTAAATGTATAATGAGGCGCATAAAATTACTTTTTCTTCCTTTCTTTTCATACGTACCAAAAGGGAAAAGATAAGAAAATGGTGGGGCCCTCGAAAAATTTATCACCTCACATCCTTTCCTTTCCTTTACAAATGTGTTGTGAAATAAGAGATAGATTTCAAACCTAGATCCTTCTTTTCTTTTCCATTCTAAAAGAACATACCAATTAAAGAAAGCTCTAAAAAAGAAAAGACATAAATAGTTCTAAAAAATTAATTTTTTTATTTCACAATCAATTTATTGCAAAGTGCAAACTCAACTTCTCCTGTTCAAATATTATCCCATTCATCTAAGATGCGGTCGTGAGCTTTTTCAAAAAAAAATTATATATTAATTGGTATTCAAAATCCTAACAAATCCATTAAACTTCTTATTAGTTCTGGTAGAGGCAGAAATTATTTTAGCCCGTAGCAAACATCAATTCCAAAATAAGACTAGCTAGTACCAACGCCAGCTAACTGTGGAGGAAGGATCCTCTCATGTGAAAAAGTAGTCATGTGATCTTATTATTGAATCACAATTACTCATTCATGATGAGATAAGAGAGAGAAAAGTGTATAATTTTATCCTCTCATGTGAAAAAGTGATCATGTTATTTGATCACAATCACTCATTGGTGATGAGATAAGAGAGAGAAAAATGTATAATTTTTAAATGAGTGGTCATGACAATCACTTTTTCACATGAGAGGATCCACTCCCGTTGAGGAAGATGTTATTTTCATAGTTTTATGTTATGTCTATAATTATATAATGGAAAAAGTGTGTGTCATTTTAAAGGATGTAAAGTTGTGTCATTTTAAGAGAGAGAAAGAAATAGATAAAGGAGGAGAGAGAGTTGACAAAAAAAATAAAGGTATGGATCTCACCTCTTTGTAAGAGTGAAATGATATAAGTTGTGTCATTTAAAACGATAAACGATTTTTCCTTATGTAATAGAAAGCCAAACATTTTTAAAATACTTATTGATTTCAACGGGGTCGGCCACATATTCCCATCAATAATTATTGGTACGTAGCAATGAAGAGATTAATTTAAGAAGCATGTCAAGTAGTTCACTACTCCGGTAATTGTGGATGGTTATCTAATGCACAGCATCAATAAGTATGCAAGTGATTCTTGGTTTACACATTTGCATCGTTTTTGGACATTGATCCTAATTGGAAGCAGTCAAGGACACACTTTACAGTTACTGTGCTGAGAGAGAGAGAGAGAGAGAGAACAGCAACCACGAACTGTCAAGCAATCAAGTGTCGTCAATCCATATTCCAAACACAATGAGTCACAGAAATTTGACCAGCAGCTAGCCATATATTCATTTCACCCATGATGATTCTAATTACTATGACGTGATTTTTATATAGCTGTAGCTACCACTACCACTTGACAAATCTAACGGCTCGAATGTAACTTTCACTGTTTAACACTGGGTAGCTGGAGACTTCACTTTCTAATAGTGACAATGAAATCAGGGTCTACCGAAAAAGCTACTCTGGCACCTAGATTCTCCCTACTTAACAAGTACTGTGTTGTGTTGCACTTCATATATATCTACCAAAAGGGTAAGCAAAGATTTACGAGGAATATTACTTTTATATTACGCAAGAAAAAAAAATCTTTCATATATTCATAAATTGAAAAAGAATATAAAATGAATCTCACATTTAATTTAATATGTGAGTGCATGAATATAAGAGTAATATTCCCCAAGATTTATAACTCCTGAAAATGCTCCCCTGCATTATTATTATTAAAAATTTCGTAAAACATATCCAAACGAATCAAATTGGGTTACCCTTGCAACTAATTATATATATTAATATTTATTAGCACCAAATACGTGATCAACTGGTAAATATTATTTCAATTTAAATAGTGGTATGATCTCAAGTTTGAATATTGGGTACGCACCTATCTTAAGAAATTTGATTAGCTGAGTAATCATGGGGAATTAAAAAAATAAATATTAACGTAACTCATTTCATTATTTTATACCTCCATTCCCTTCTCTCAAAGAAGATGAGAAGCCAAAAACAACAAGAAGGTTAAGACAGAAGATAAAACAACAACAACAACAACAACAATGAGGAGAACATGCATGACTTGGTGTTCGCTATTTCTTTCAGTTATCTCCGACATGCAGTGGGTCCCAACACGAACCAAAAGCTTGATGAAGATTCAAGTTTGATGTTATTTTACAAAGATTCATAACACATCACATGAAAGGGTTGGCTCAAAACGACTTCACTGGTTGCCTGTGAACTGGGTTAACCCCATTGATGAGCCTATAGAAGCAAACTTTGCAAGCTCATGGGGAAGGAATTGATGGCCAGCTCCTCCTCCTCCACCACTCACGCCAAGAAAATCTCTTGTCAAACTATGTTCCACAGCGTTTGAATGGAGCTTCAATTTCACTGGCTCACTTTGTTGCCCATTGGTTTGCATCACAAGTTGATCAAAACTGTTTGACGAATGCGTCAATGAGCCAAAATTAGTAGGACTTCCCATCATGGCTGCATTGCTAGTTGTCGAAGTAAAATTCTCAGGTTGCTTCATACTCTGAAAGGCATTATTATTATTATTATTATTATTATTACTATTACTATTATTATTGGTATTACTATTACTATTGAGAGTGGTAGTTTGGGAGGAAGGTGAAGTGATTACTCCAAAACTACCACTAAAAATGGAAGGGTTGGTGCTTCTGGTGGAACCCATCTGAGCTGCTTTTTGAAGAAGTGCAGTGGCAGACATTGGAGGAGCTGGCCTTGATTGCTTGTTTTGACCCTCAGAATAAACACATGCCAAGTCTACATTTCCACCTTCTCCCCTTTTCCCAATAGGTAGTGAAGACAGTGAAAGATTTGAACTTGTTGAATTTGTAGCAGGCACTCCAAAAGTAGACAATATTGAAGAAGAGCCAATCAAGGAATTATTAACCTGATGACCCATTTGCACAATCTCAGGCAAACCTGATGAAGAGCATGATGAACCATAAATCCCAGAATTTGGTCCCACACCAGGGTTCCCCTGGTTCAACCATAGTGATAAGCTTGGCCTAATTTGCTGCTCTGCACCCATTCCATTAAAATCTAGACTAAACGACCCATGTGGACCAAATTGGTGAATTCCATTGCCAGCTACATTTTGTAGTCCATGCCCCAAACCACCCTGTGATGAGTTGTTGTTCATCACACTAGTAGTAATACCCTCTTCGTTCTTGAAATTTAGATTTGTTGTAGCAACTGAGGTGAGTCTCGCACTCTCTTCAGCCAAGGCATCACAGAATGCTCTATGAGTTATAAAGCTGTCCTTCCTGTTCAAAATTCAATGAAAACCCCATTAATTACCTTATTCTTTGAAAACTATGTATATATATAATTAAGGAAGCATTAAATGAATGAATAAACCTCGTACATGTTACATTTATATATATATATATAAACATTTATTTCATTTACAACAGACACATATGTATATATATTTTAAGTACCTGGAGAAGAGGGTGCCACAGTCACACTTGTATTCTCTAGTGCCACAGGTTTTGGTGTGAGCTTTCCAATCTGATTGGACTGCGTATTTCTTAGAGCACTTCTCACACTTCCACTTCTTCTCACCGTGCTTTCTGCTGAAGTGCTTTTTTATACCTGTGAGGTCACCGAGTGCTCTTGATGGGTCATGGTGAACGCAAGTCTTCTCAGGGCAGATGTAAACCTTCTTCTTCACCTCTTTGTTGGACCTCTGTCGTAGCTTCCATGGAAGGTTGTGACCCCTTCGATGAAGCTGAAGGTTTTGATCTCTCTGAAACCCTTTGTTGCATATTTCACAGATGAATCTGTTCGTTGCCATGAGGGTCTTTGGTGAAAGAGCAATGACCTCGGCATCTGGATCTGTAATGAAAATTAATTACCCATTTGAAAAATATAAAAAAATAAATATAAAATTGAGAACAGAAAAAGAGAAGAACAGCTAGAAAGGAGAGTGCTTTAATGAATGGTGAGCGACCTGGTGTTCCTGGTAGATTTCTCTTCTTCTTGGGGACAGGATTAGGTTTAGGGTTAGGGTTTGGGTTTGTGTTTTGTTCTTGAGAAAACCCTCCAATTGAAGTGGATTGAGAAAAGGGATCACCGGGCATCATTTGCATATTAGAAGAAAGAGAGTGAAGAAGCTATAGTGGAGTGGTTTTGGACAGAAGCAAACAGCAAACTTTTTCAAAGGTTTCAGACAGTACAAGGAAGAAAACAATGGTTTTGGAGTAGCAAAAGCCAAGAAATGAACATAAATTCTTTTGGAGGGTACCCAAATTCTTTAAAGAGAGTGGCTGGCTATATATATATCATTCTGCCAAAAGACAGGAAAAAGCCATAAACGAAACTTGAATCGAACCAAAAGTATTTGAAAGTCTAAAAAAGAAAATATATACTAATGCAAGAGCTTCCAACTAGTGATTTCGTTTCTTGTTTGTTTGATTTCATTTCTCTGAAGATAAAACCAAAAGCTCTTATAACCATAACATGGCTATAAATAAATATATCAGCTCTTTTTTTCTCCCAACCTCTTCTCTTTCTCTCTCTCTTGCTGTCTTTGGTCTTGGGAGTAGTCTCTTTCTCATCTTATTTACTGGTATCCTCAAACACGGTGAGCCATATATTTTGATGGGCCACCACACACACACACACCCTCTCTCTCTCTCTCTCTCTCTTTCACAGTCACACACAGAGACAAACAAAAACAGACACAACCCACACGCACAATATTGTGGAATAGTGTGTCTTGTGTTTGAGGGAGTGAGCTACCTTTCTTTTGCCTTTTTGCCTAGTAAACCATAAATTTGAATGTGTAGGAGGGTAGTGTCTTTGTAGAACATTTTTTAGAGCACAAACTCCAATTGTTTGCTTAGAAAGCCGAATTTTATTTTTTTGAATAGCCTTTTGAAGTACTAGCTTTTCGTAGAAGTGAATAAAAATATTATTATGATGAAAATCTCGAGAGCTAAGTAGTAATAGTAATTTAATAGTACTAGTACTAGTACTAGACTAATAGCTAGAGTAATAGTAGGAAGGTTTGTGCTTGACTACTTGTGTGTTGTGCATGCAGTACAGATAGGAAAATCAAAGGTTAAAAAATGATGCTGTGGTTCTTCAGAGAACGAGGGGTAACAGAAAAGTGAGTTACCTTTTTAAGAACCTTTATCTTGTGTAGAATGATTAAGCCATAATTACAGTAACGTAAGACCCCCCCGCTTTTTTTAGCATGCAAGAGATTAAATCAGATTCACAACACAGACACTGATGAGATTATTGTATGCAAGACTCTGAATATTGTGGGGTCCAATACATTATATAGTGGGGCCCTGTGGGGGAGGTTTCTCTTTTCCCAATGCAAAGTGATAGGACCGTCCGTGATACCTCTGTCTCTGTCAGAGTCATAGCGTGGGACCCAAAAAAAAAAAATTGGAGTGTGTGGGGACCCTTGATGCACCGTCCATCTCCAAAAAGTGCGAGCGTGATCAATACTTGTGCATTAGGTTACAGTGCGCTTACAGGTACAAGTCAATGAGAAGTCACAGGGCGAGGTTATAGCTAAGACTAGATGTTAGTTGATGTATGTATGTTTATACGCGTACATTACGTTAGAATAGCATAAAAACATGTCTGGGAATATGATCGTATTGTTTGGTCACCATGACCACGATGTTACATTAATAAAGCTTAAGTTTTTTATGGGCTGGCCCTGCCTAGTTTGTTGTTCGTAGCAGTGTCCTAACTAGATGTGATAGAGAAAGTTTTGTGAACAATTTATACTGTAATTGTTAAACCAAACAATTTTTTATCTGTGTCTAAAGAAATTGGTGTCGTATTTAAAGCATATATAGCATATAGATATATACCTGTATGTTAAAAGGAATATTCCAACTAACCACGAACTTTAAGTATAGATTTGGAGATTACTTGAATGAAAAAGACACCTCACCCTCCACAATCAAACTCCTACAATTAATGAGAGTTACTAGATGATCACCAAGCCAAGACAATCATTAACCAATCTCTTTCTTTTGTTGGGCTAAAATTGTCAATTGATCGAATTCAAATTTAAATTGATACTTTTTTTGTTGTTGATAAATTTAAATTGATACTCTATATCTAATGTTAGGACTGTAACAATCACACACAATCACAAAGTAAGGAAAGAGAGAAGGGAAGAAAAAGGAAACACAAAATTTACCTTGTTTCATTCAACATGGGCTACATCCATCAGCAATATTTACTATATTCTTCTCACAGTATTTATTATAGCACTCAATTTACAAAATGAATATATAAATATTCTTAGAAACCTTAAGCAATAACTATTCATGAGTCGAAGCTTAAACTATTAAAAAAGAGAAAATAAATAAAATAAGTTAAAGGCTTACAACAGTATCAGGCATCCGTTGTCTTGGGTGCGCTGCTCCCACATCTCCGTTAACTTTCTCTGCGTCCTGCCAATAAAAATTGTCATATGAATGCGAAGTATGAATTTTACCCAACATGTAATAATATAGTTACACTCTTCTAAAAATCTATCGGACTAATGCAATACACATAAATATATATATATATATATATATATATATATATATATATATATATATATACGTACAGCTGCACAATCCCTCTATTATTTGTACTCTTATCTTTTTTTAGATGAACAATAACTATTTAAGCGAGCCAATAATTTTCAAGTTATATATATAATACTAGCCTGAGCTACTTCTCTATACCATATGTAATCCACGTGATTAAAGTTTACTTAGCTTTGAAAATTTATACATTCCGATTCCTCGTCATAACTCTTTCTGTCTATTTCCAACAACCCTACGTGTCTCCTTGTGTGAACAAATTTATTCATCACAAGTAACAACATTGACCTTTTTTATTCCTACCTCAACTAAACCACTACTACTACATAAGGTTAGTTATATATATACGAGGACTCAGGACTATACTATTCCATAGAGGGCACCGATTGTTTCAAAGGATGTTAAATTTTCTCATGCGAATGGTTGTTTAGAGATTGTACACGCATTTCAACTGACTTGGTTTCATATATGCATGCATAGACTAGCTATAGTTGACTTTCACTGCAATGGGTTAGATGAGGAGAGGGTGAGCCTTTACCGTCCTAATAAGCATAAACCTACGTGCTTAATTATGCAATTAAAAGGAGGACCAGCCTACGTTATTGATACTCCTTTTTGAATCCACATGCATACGAGAAGAATAAAATCATTTATGTAGCTCTAGCCAGTTAAAGTGTATAGTGCTTAGTTTGGCATAATCCCATTTTTGTGGCCATGGTAACCAACGGCCAGCGTTAATTGAATTTCTAAGATATTACCTCATTTGGTCCCATGCATTTAAATGTGGTAATTAATGGTTTAAAAAAACATGGGGCAGTCCAATTGCCATGAATATCCACAGTTAAAAGCTGTCACTTTTGATATACCAAACTTAGTATAATATATTAGAAGCTTGAGTACCCACTTAATTTGTGTTAATATTAAGAAAGACTTGACGAATTGCAACTTACCTAAGGTAACATTAATTAAACATTTAAAAAAGGGATTAAGATTGCATCATCAACTTTGGGGGCTTGACTAGCTAGTGGAATTGGTGAGGAACAGAATTAGGTGAAAACTAGCAATCAAACCAAGAAATAATTAATTAGATAGAATTAGAGGATTAGATAAAGTAGAATCTGTTGGGGCCCAACCTATTTGACAATATTGTATTCAGGAACTGAATGAGCAGGATCGATGCTCTGGGGCTGCATCTTTACATTATAGTTTGATGGAAACATAAGGAAATATAATAATTAAATTATAATAATTAGGGGAAAACGTAATGTGTTATGTTATAAAAATATCAGACAACTCAACTGCTTTTGGCTTCTTGCATTCGGAGCTTCCTTTCCAATCTATATTCTTTGTTTTCTCATCCTCATTTTGGTATCCGATGATCAATTCCTATTGTCACATTGACACTCATTTAAAACCCCATGTGCTAATTAATAATTTAATTTTACAAAATATTAAGACACGGTAAATAATTTTTTGAATTTTTCCACCTATTCATGGGTTATTTCGTTCAAGCCAGATAAGACTATAGTTTAAGTTGGACAATTCCTATCAATTGATCCACGTATTTCGTTCAAGTCAGGATAATTCTTATGAGTTAAATTTTTCCACCTGTTCATTTAAAACCCCATGTGCTAATTAATAATTTAATTTTAGAAAATATTAAGACACACGGAAATAGTTTTTTTGAATTTTTCCACCTATTCATGGGTTATTTCGTTCAAGTCATATAACCCTATTGTTTAAGTTGGACAATTCTTACGAGTTGATCCACATGCTCGGTGTTACTTATACATAGTGTACGTAAATTTAAAGTAAAATAATGAAAAATATATAATTGCTTGCTTTTTCAAATGAATTAGTATTATAAATTAAAAAGAACTCTGATTTGATTTACATATTCGTCCATGGAAAGGAATGAAACTCTCAGGTACGATATAAAAATCCATACATTATGTCCATTGAGATAACGACACACGTCACACACATCAATTCCATGGATTCCCCCCCGTCTTCCCCGCAAGCGTTTAGAGACTGAACGCCCCATAATTCTTGTTTATAAATTATAATTCATTCAATAAAGGCTTGGTCTTCGCTTGCAAATTTTAAACAACTAACCTGGAGTTCATTTCTAAATAAACTATAAAGTTTTGCTATCCAAAAACGCGTTTTAGTGCTAGATTTTCAAAGAAATCCTATGGATTGAAAAATGAATATGCATCAGAGAAGCAAACATTAATATATTCACAAGTGGATCTACTTTCCTGTATATGAATTGATTAGACGTTTCAAGGCCTTTTTTATGTGTTTTTTTTTTTTTTATTTGATACCAAAGGCATCATAAACAATATTTCAGTATGTTAGTACCGCAATTTGTTAGCTTGGATTATTGAGGCTGATCATTTCGCCTCGCAGAATCGTCTATGACAAAACTGTAAGTACTTAGCTTAAGATATGGTTAAGCCACAAATAGTAGAGAAAGAGAGAGCTCCAATGCTTAAGGGAGGACCTGTTTTGACTTGTGAAGAGGAGGCTGCTAGCAATAGCTTGGGTTAGATTGAGGTTCTTAAGAAAAATAAGATGCGTAAACATGACAATTGCTTCAACGTGCAAATATGGAAGACACCATTTTTTCTTTCTTCAAGGCTAAGGCATAGATGGGGTCAAGATATATATCACACAACCAGATTATCCAGATCCAATCATTTTTTAAATAGTTGTGGTGAATGGTGATGTTTTACTTCTTAATATATGTGTTAGTTATATATTAGTGACTGAATTACTATTGTTCATAGTTTAAGTTGAGTTTATCATAATAAGAGTGTGCATGACAACCATTCTATTCTTTAGCACTGTTTCTGAAAAGAAACAATTCTTTTCTATTTCTGTGCCTTGGAATAGTTTTTGAGAAAAAAAATGTGTTTGATAACATGTTCTATTTTTATTCCGAGAATGAGAATTGTGTTTGATAACACAACAAATAATATAAAAATAATAATTTCTATTAAATACAAAAAAATTTCAGATCATCACTTTCCTTTTCATATGGTGTGGTTGTGGTGGTGGTGGCGGTGGCGGTGGCGGTGGCGGTACGGTAGTGGTGGTGGCAGTGACGTGGTTAAGATAGTGGTGGTGGTTGTGACGGCAGTGACTATGATGATGGCGGTGGTAATGGTAGCGGTGGAGGTGATGACAATGGTTGCGACAATGGTGATGGGTATGGTGGTTGGTAGCGGCAACAATGGTAGCAGTGGCATGGTGGTGGTGGTTGTGAAGGCATCATGGTGGTGCTGGTGGCAATGACAGTGGTGGTAGGTGACAGTGGCGGTGGTGGTGATGGTAGTGGCGGGGGTGGTGTAATAGTGACAATATGGTGGTGGTGGTGGTGACGATAATGGCTGTGACGATGGTGATGGTGGTTGGTGGCGGCGGCGGTGACGATGACGGTGGTAACTGCAACAATGGTAGTGGTGGTTAATGACAGTGGTGGTGATGGTAGTGGTGGCGATGGCGTGTGATGGCGATGGTAGCGGTGACGGCAGTGGTTGCGATAATGATGGTGGTGGTTGATGGCGGTAGTGGTGATGGTGGTGAAAGTGATAGTGGGGGCGGCGGTGGTAGTTGTGGCGGTGGTGACGATGACATGGTGGTAGTGATGGGTGGAGGTGGTGGTGGTGGCATCGTGGTGGTGAGGGGCGGTGACAATGGCACTAGTGGTACGATGGTGGCGGCAGTCGTGTCGGGATGATGGTGGTGGTGGTGGTGGTGATGGTAGAGGTGGAGAGTGATTGAGAGAGATAAGTGTTTCTCATTTTGTGCCCGGGAACAAAAAAGCAGAAATTTTTTTATTCTTTTTTCTGTTCCCCAGCACAAAAATTAAACCGGTTTATCCCGGGAACAAAAAAATAAACCGATTTTACCAAACGAGTTTTCTATCCATTTCTGTTCCCGGGAACAAAAATTAAAAAAGAATTGATTTTGGGAAGGTTGTCATGCACACCCTAAATGTTATCATGAAATTGTACTTTATGTTTGGCAAGAAAAAAAAGATAAGAGAAAATTGTATTTTTTTTTTTTTGATAAACCACATCTAGGTATCCCCCACAGGAGGCAATCATGTTCGAGCTTAGAACATTCACATTATGGTGGGCTAGCTCTCCAAAGAAATTTTTTTGCATTCATAAGGACTTGAACCCCAAGACTTTGTTTAAATAGAATTAAGCATATACCACTTGAACCAATCTACTTTGATAGAAAATTGTACCTATATATTTATACGGTTACAAAGGAGATTTTTTTATGTTTAACTTTAGATTTTTTTATAAAAATAACCATTAAATATATATATATACATTTTATTGTTACATGGCTTAGGGAGTCAATAGGAAACTATCATCAATAGATTAAAATACTTGTTTAAGAAAAGAAAATATAGAAAAAAAACGAAGACAATTGAAATATGGATTCTAAAAGCCTAGTTCTTCAGGATTTAGCTATAATCTTTGTTTCTTCTTACAATTTCATGGGATACATATCTTTATATAGAAATAAAAGAATATAAGAAGTTACATATGTTCATAATGTGTAGATTACACCATTATTTGAGAATACAAATGGTTGTACCCATAAAGGCATCTAATGCTACCTAGGGGTGGTAAACGAACAAGGGACCTTTTAGGGGTCTTTGGCTCGGCTTGTGAAGGCCCGATCTTACATGTCTAAAATTAGTTATTAAGTCAGACTTGAAGTTGTATAAAAGCTCGTTTAATAAAAAAGCTTCAGGCTCCAATTCAAAAGTTTGGCCTTAGAACCTCTCAGGCTGGCCTAATATATTAATTTTTATTTTTATTTAATATTTTTATACTACTTATAATAATGTGATTTTTACTTTTTAGTTACAGTTATCTTCAAACACATATCATTACATAGTTATATTTATTTTAAATATTTTTTATAATATTTTTTTTATAAAAAATTTAAATTTATAGGCACATATGATAATACTAATTTGAATGTTAAAATTATAAAAAACGATTGGTTTATTCATAAATTGCACTTCTCTCTTCTGAAACTTGCTTATGTTTTTGGCACTTCATCTGTTTTGAAAAATTACACTGTTTACTTTTAAGAGATTGAATTGGGTTACATGTTAATCTATTTTAGTTTGAACAAGTCTCGTAGGAGCCATTTTTCTCTCTCTCTTCAACTCTTAGCATCATTGGCAGGTGGCAAAGTGGGTCGACTGTCGACTCACCCCGACCTGTCGCTAACTCGCAAAAAATGAGGTGGGGCGGGTGTTATAGCAACCCATATCTTTAAGATTTTAAAATGTCATATGATTAGTAGGTTTTATAAGCTTTAACAAGAAAATTTAGTAAACTATGAATTTAGTAAGCCTTTTATGCAAAGTATGTCAAGTTGATCATGTGAGGAACATGATGAGATGAGTAAATATATCATTCATGCCAAGCAAGTCATCTAGTATTCAAGTATATTTATGATAAGGATTCGGGACGTATATGTCATTATGGTTAAAGTTTAGGACCATTGTGTAAATAAACAAGAATTGATCTAAACTTGAATTAGATGTTATAATTAAATTATTTAGCAAATTCTATGAGTTTTAAATGGTCTTAATTTTATCTAATTATGTTTAGATTATTTATGAAAAATAGGTCAAATTATGTTAAATTAGTAACCAATAGGATTCTTTTTAAATGGTTAAAGTCAAAACTATGTTAATTTAAGCTATCCTTGTTATTTTTTCACACCTTGGTCGATCATCTCTTTTCTTTTCTCCAAGTTCACGAGCTCTTCTTCTTTCTTGAGGTCGTAGCCATTAAAGAACAAGGGCAAGTTAGGAGACTTTGATTTAGCCACTTTTTGAACATGGTTTCTTCATAAAACTTAAAGATTATCATCTTGTGATGAAAATCCTTCACTTAGTTCATTGTGAGGGGCTATATATAGAGAAAGCTTTTCCTCCTTCTTGTCAGGCGGGTCCAGGGGGAAGCCTGTGGCGGGGGCCACCACCAATGAGCTAAGGCTACACCAACCGTAGCAATTGGATCTGACACCATGTCTCAACCCAAAATCTTAAGGCTTTGGGTTCATGGGTCCCTTCCACTTATATACTCTTCACTTAGCCCATTACCAACCAATGTGGGACTCATCACACTTGAATATCCCAACAATCTCCCCCTAAAGTGTGAAATCCACCATTGATATGCTCCCCCTCAACCGAGTACCCCAAGCGCAAAGTACTCGACCCGCCTTCTAGCCAATCACCAGGCTAGCTCGAGCCCAATCCGGCTCTGATACCAATGACAGGCGGGTCCAGGAAGAAGCCCGTGGAAGGGGCCACCCCCAATGAGCTAAGTTACTCTAAGTACACCAAGTGGGTATGACGCCACATGTCTCAACCCCAAACGTTAAGGCATTGGGTTCGTGGGTCCCTTTCACTTATATACTCTTCACTTAGCCCATTATCAACCAATGTGGGACTCATCACACTTGAATATCTCAACAATCTCCCCCTCAAGTGTGAAACTCACCATTGACATGCTCCCCCTAACCCGAGTACCCCAAGCGCAAAGTACTCGACTCGCTGATAGCGACTCGGCAAGTGCACCGACCGTAAAGTAATAAAGTTTACCGGAGTACGAGATCATTCCCACGAGGATCAGAATTTTCAAGCACTAGTTCGCTAATCACGTTTTAGTTGGACAATCAAAAGTTGGATTGGAGAGAAATGTAATTGAAGAACTTAAAAATTAAAAACAAGTATAGCATTCAATTGAAGAAAATTCAGAATTAAAAAGACAAAGATGATGATTGATTAAAAATTTAAAACAAGCGTAGTTAAGGTTTCGACTTCCCCCAGTATCCTCGTTATGTTATGAATTAAAGAGTCAAGAACTTGTTCTTAATATATTGCCAATCAATTCTTTCTAAGTTAATTAGGGCTCAATTCCTTGTTACCCTAAATCTATGTGATCTCAGAAGAACCCTAGTTCCCCGATTATTCCCCAAGAAAACATGCATTAAGATCAAGAATTTCAAGATTGTACAATTACCCTATGTCTATCCCTAGATCACAAGGATTGTGATAAATTTATCAATTCAGGGTTCATGCACCAACATCCCTATCGTCATACAATTCCCCAAAATCTTTCTATAAAGAGCAAACTCATATAAAGCATTAAAGACAGATAAATTTATTCAATTATAAAAAGAAAAGAATTCGAAGACAATTTAATTCATAAACATAAAGATTCAATTGGGTTCCATCTACCCTTAACTACATAAAAGACTAGCCTAACATACTGAATTGAAAGACAATAATAAAGAAAAGAGAACCCCAAGTTTGCATTGGTGTGATGTTGACTTGGTTCCTCAGTGTTCCAGCGCTCCGCAACAAGATTTCTCCTTCCGTCTTGGTGTAATGCTCTGGACTTGTGAATTGGTTTGACCCTCAGCTCTTTATTTATAGCTTTTTGGAGTTGTATCCGTCATTAAATCTCCAATGAATCCATATCAGATTTGTGATTGATTTCATCTTTGTTTCCTTTTTGCATTTAATATCTTGGAGATTGGTTGACAGATTTGAGCTTCGAATCTTCATTATATCTTCCGACGAATCTTTCCAGGATTTCTTTCAATTAATAAAGATGTTTCCGCTTTAATCCCAGATATCTTAATCTGTATCTTCTGGTAAATCTTAATTGAATCTTTGGGCTGATTGGTTCGTGCATGGACGTTTTAGCGTGCATTTAGAGAGCCAAAACGTTCTCCCAGTGTATTGCTGTCTACCTCTGGGTGTTTTGGCATGCTGATTAGCGTTTAAACGCACTCTTCGAAGGGAAATTGAGGCTGTCAGGGCGTTTTGGCGTGCTGTTGAGCGTTTAAATGCTCTAATCTAGTGGATTTTGGCTATTTTACTTTTTTAGAGCGTTTTAACGCTCTCCTGAGCGCCAAAACGTCATCTTTCAACATGTAAGTACTTGTAATCTTGCTTCTTTAAGGCTTCAACTCATCTTGTTGCATTCTTTTGGTTTCAAAGGGCCATAATAGGTGTCAAAAGTCCCTTGGAATAAGAATTATGACAACATGTTAGCAAGATATTCAATTATTGCGACTTTACGGTATAAAACCCTAATTTCTATGCAATTCATGATATATATCAATCATAATTAAGCCTAAAAACATGGTAAACCAAGGGTTTATCAACCATTCCCAGATTTGAACATTGTTGTCCTCTACAATGCACTAGTATAAACTTAATGGAATTCAATCAAGACTCTCAATTGCATGGAATTCATAGGCAAAATTTAATCAGAGAAATGGCTACAGAGCATTTAGACTTAAGAAAAGGATGATACATTAAAGCATTAAGATCAACAATCCATCAGTAAAAACTTTTAATGAAATTCCTTAAGATCAAGAACAGGGGAAACTTCCTGAGACACTCCTTCACTAGGTTTATAATTCACTCGCGCTCAACTGTCTAGAGGGTTGGTGTTTCTCTCTTATTCCACTGAATTAACACTACCATAGACTTGCTTATATTCTCACTCTTCATAGTTCTTATGATAAATCAAGCAGATCAAGAGGTCTTTAGCATGGTTGTAACGTGGCCTGGTGAAACGGAGGGAAAGAATTTGGGACAAAAGTTTAAGATCAATATTTAGATTAAGGAACAGAACAAGTGTTGTTCATTTCTTCCGGCTATGGAGCTTTTCTTCTTCTTTCTAGTTCTTCATTTGAACCTTTTTCTTTTGTCGTTTTCTTTCTAAGAATATTTTCTTGCTTTTCACTTCTTTTCCTTTCTTTTCTTTGAGCAATTTGCTTGCTCTTCTTGTTCTAACCAATTTTTCATCCTTGGCCTTTGCCCTTTTGCTTGTACTTCTTCTTTCCGTTGAACGCTTGTATAGTCACAACTTATATCCACTCCTTTCTTCAAATCTGAATTTAATCTTCTATTAAGGTGAGGATTTAATTGGAGAAGTGGCTATTCACATTCAAGGGTTTTTCATGAATAAAAAGGTCTAGGCTCAATGGGGCTTAACTAAGGAATATCAATAAAGGTTAGCTATTTGGCCATATAGTTAGAGAAAGAACATGTCTCTATCATTTCTACTAAATATATCACAGACCATTTCAATCAAGAAACAAAGCAAGTTCTAGAGTATCTCAACAGTAGAATGCACACTCAATAAAAATTTTCTGTATAGGCTCAAAACCTCACGGCTATGAATGCACAGTAATTATCCTGTTCTTTTTCTCAAACAAATTCAATATCAACATATATTCAATGAATCATGTCACTTATTGCAATGATGCTCATAAAACAATGTATAAATGCATCACCATGCTCTGAATCAATTACTAATTTAAAATTCCCGCCATTTTACAATTAAAAACACTGAGAAAACTTTAAAAATTTCAGAATTTTCACAAAACAGTGGCTTGGGGTTTTCAAAACAAACTAAAATTAAAAATTAAATTCAAAAAGAATTAAGCTAAAGAAAAGGAGAAAGGATTTGAGATAGTTCCCTGTTTTAGCCGGATATTCTGTGTGTGCTCATGAAGTTCCTCCAGCTTACTCAATTGTGCTTAGATGAATCGCGCGTTCCCCATTCCCAGATTTAAATGTTGCTGTCCTCAGCAACAGATTTAAATCTACAATGAAATCGCATGAGAAATAAAACACAACTAGTCATTCTCTTGTTGTTTGTTCCCTTTTCTTCACCTGTAAAATTCACTCAACGATAGCCATTAGTCTCAATGTCTTCTCCTATATTTTTGTATTTTTCTCTTTATTTAATTCAAAGTAAAAATAACTAAAACAGTGAAATTAAAATAAAACAATAAAGTGTGGGTTTGCCTACCCATTAGCGCTTGTTTAACGTCACGACCCTGACGTACCTGATTTTTATGGGGGTTCAAAGCATGATCTTGGTGATGACCAAGCTCCATCATTCAGAAAGTGTGTCCTCCCATAGTGCTCTTGTGCATATAAGTGAGATGGAGTAGCCTCAAGAACTTTGAATTTGGTATTTATATGTTTTCCCTAGCTCCTGGGCTTCTCCATCTTAACTTTTGGCTTACTTTCTTGAGAAGACTCCTCATTGTGTTCTTCTTCACCTTTCCTTTCACCAATATAGTAGACTTGATCTTCCAATTGAGCTACGAATGAGGGGAATTCTTTGTCAAAGAATTTGAAAATTGCTTGCTCTCCGTCTACCCGTAAGATCAACTCGCCTTTAAGTACATCAATCAGTGCTCCTGAAGTTGCCAAGAAGGGTCTTCCAAAAATCATAAGAATTGTGGCATCTTCTTCAATGTCAAGGATGACAAAATCAACAGGAATGATGAATTTGTCTACCTTTACCAATATGTCCTTAATGATGCCATAAGCTTGCTTTGAAGAGCAGTCAGCCAATTGCACTATCGTCTTTGTGGGCTTCACTTCAGTAATCCCCAGCTTCTTCATCCTGGAGAGTGGCATGACATTGATGCTAGCTCCAAGATCACATAAAACATTGTCCACTTCCACTTTGCCTATAGTGCATGGAATGTTGATGCTCCCTGGATCCTTGACTTTGGTAGGTAACTTCTTTTGGATGATAGCATTACATTCCTCCGTCAGATTCACTGTCTCACATTCCTGCAACTTACGCTTTCTTGATAATAGATCCTTCATTAACCTTGCATAGTTGGGCATGTTCTCTAAAGCTTCAGCAAAAGGAATGTTGATCTGCAACCTCCTGAATATGTCTAGAAACTTTGAATACTTCTGCTTCTGAATCTCTTTCTTTAATCTTTGAGGATAGGGAATTCGAGCATATGGGGAGAGATCCAAAGGCTTGTCTTGCCTTTCTAAAGCTTTCTTCTTCTCCCACTTGAATAGTTTCTTTTTAACTTTTTCAGGAATGCTCTTGTCAACTTCAATAGTCTCATGTGCCTTTTCTTTATTCTGTTCTTCAACTGATGCCTCCACATTTCTCTTCTTTTCTTCAGGTTGCTCCTCTATAGGCTGAATCACTGTCCCACTCCTAGTGGTGATAACATTGCAATGCTCCCTTGGATTGACAACTGTGTTGCTTGGAAAAGTACCCTGAGCTTTCTCAGAAAATTGCTTCGACAACTAGCCAATCTGAATTTCCAGATTTCTTATGGAAGCTTCTTGATTCCGGTGTGCTGCTGTAGTCTCTTGCATGAAAGCAGATATGTCCTCTCTGAAAGCATTTGCACCTTGAATATAATCAGAAGTGGTCTTGCATAGCAGTGCAACAACTTTCTCCCACTCAGAAGTGTTACTTTGTTGTGGGGTACGTGGTTGCACTGAAATGGGAGGATTGAGCTGATGGTTGGATTTGTAACTCAACCCTGGATGTTGATTCTGATTCTTCTGGTCATACCAGAGTCTGTTTACTTCAGCATTTTCAGGTGCTCTCATGAAGTCGCAATCTTCAGTAGCATGAGTACCTGCACATATACCACAAGTAATTTGAGGATTATTAACAGAAGAGACTTGAGAATTAGCAATTTGCTTTGTGAGAGCATCTAATTGTGCTTGTTGTTTCTTATTTATTTGCAGTATCTGTTCATTCTGGGCCAACAGCGCATCATAGCCGTCACGCTTCATGATCCCTGCTCTCTTGCTTGGGACTGGAGCATTATCGAACTCCTGAGAAGCTAGAGATTCCAGCAATTTTAGCGCTTCCTCAGGAGTTTTTGTTTTCAGAGATCCTCTTGCTGCAGCATTCACCAAGGTTCTTGTGCTCGACGTCATTCCTTGGAAGAAGGTACGTCCCTTCTCCCAAGCTTCCATGCCATGTTGTGGACACTTCCTGAGCAATCCTTTGAATCTTTCCCATGCCTCGTACAAGGATTCACTTTCTTTTTGTTCAAAAGCAGTGATTTCTGCTTTGAGCCTTTCCGTCTTTGAGGCGGAGAAGAATCTGGCCAGGAACTTTGTAGCCAAATCATCCCAGTTGGTGATGCTTCCTTGAGGTAGTGACCGCAGCTGTAACACCCCATGTATACCCGGAATATTAACATTACATCGTATTAAGCGATGCTTAATTAAAAATGCGGAATATTCTTTTTCTTTTCAATTATGACGTCATTATCAATTACCAACTTGATTACTTAATCAATTTCATAAAATAACGCCTGTATGTAAATTGCAATAAGACATCTACTGAAATACCTCAATCTATAGATAAAGTGTGTATCTAAATCACGGCATTACATCAAGTAATCCGGACAATATCCTGATACATTATTACAACTTCAAAAGACTCAAGACATAATAATACTATGTGTCATGGACAATCCACATGCTCACCAAATAGACATAGTAAACTACAATCTCAACATAAAACTCCAAAATCATAACTGAAGCTATAAGCATATAAACAGCATGCAAATCCAGCATCCAATCATGGCAGCATAAAATAACAGCACTCTAACTCAGCTCCGGCCTCCTGCCGCCTGAGGTCTCAACATTACCTGATCCTGAAATAAGAATTCCCCAAACGTGGGGTGATATCTCTAAACTAGAAATCTCAGTAAGACAAGGGGTCCTCAAGGATCTTCCACCCCAAGCTCACTTACATGTACAATATCAGTTCAAAAGCATTTATATCATTATCAGTTCCAAAAACTATGTAGTGCAACAGATATCTATGGCATGTGTGTAATCACTATCTACTGGCCAGAGAAATGTAGGAATACGTCTATTCCCTACATGTAGTACAAGGAACACCGCTTGCACCTCACCCACAGCCTCACCCTATTGTATGTTCTACATACTTAGGCTTACCGTATAGGTGGAACACCTCCATGCATATCAACAAGGCACTAACATACAATAGCTCAACAGCATTTCGAAAACATCAAAAGCATGTAACACAGCATGCATATACCATATCCCCATGGGACATGGTGGAACCACAACATGGCTAAACCGAGGACACGAAAGCTTACCTCTAAGCTAGCTATCCAATGCCACAAGCTCAAAGTCCAATCACAGCAGATCACAATCTGATTGGACCAAACATAAATCAATAACATGTACCACATGCATACAAATTAAAGACAACGCCTTTTCATTACGTTTTCAAGTCTTAAAGCTTCTAACAAAGCCACAAGCCCTTAATCCCATGATTCTGGCTTAATCCGTTAAATACAGAAGTTCAACTTCATCAAACTAGGGTCCACAAACCCCCAATAGCCTACTGTACACACAGCACAGCTGCTGTTCTGCGAAATCCAAGAATATCCGGATATCTCACTGTCCATATCCGGATATGCAATATCCGGATATACAGATTCACATATCTGGATATCCAATATCCGGATATCCCAAAACCACGTATCCGGATATCCAATATCCGGATATCAGTTCGACAAATATCCGGATATTTCACGACAGAATGTAGTTTCTGCATTTTCGTGAAGATATCCCTTAAAGGTTCCCTTTTTACCGATTTTAAACACCTAATCATACATTTCTAGATGTGTTAAGCCTCACCCAACAACAAGTTATCATCTTTTAACCTTAACATGCATCAAGCTACCATTTTTAAGCCTTAAAACTCAAGATCAAAGGTTGGTATACATACCAAAGGCCAAAACAGAGGTTCAACTGCTCAAGAAGCTCCCAAAACAGCTTCAACAGCTACTGGGAATATGGTGTACGAAAATGCTACACCAAGACTTGACCTTTCTACCCAAAGGTTGCTTCTTTAAGCAACAAAATGCCCAACTCAAGCTTCCACAATCAAGCCAACCAAGTCAGCCCCAAAACTCTCACCAACAGCAGCTGGAGTACCACTGAAGAACACCCTCACTCATCCACAATGATGTCTCTCACTCACACCAAGTGTTTAGGATGATGAAACAACCAAGAAAATGGGTTCAAGGTTGAGTTTTGGTCAAGAACAAGATAAGAAAGCAATGGAACAGTGCTCCCTCCCAAGCTGATCAGCTCACTCACGAAGGAAATAAAAGAGTCTAGGGTTTTGTGCCCATAATAGGAGTATTTATAGCTCAAACACACTTAAACACACAGTATTAACTTTAATTGCTACGCTTAGCATTTTAATCCCAAACTTTGGATTCTGGAACTACATAATTTTCTAAGAATTATCATATTTTTCTTATATTTTTCTGAGCACCTTTCCGGTACGCGCTTTTCAAAGCCAGTACCGGTTTCTAGCACCAGTTCTCATTATTTGGACTTGAAACTCGTTTTACAAGTCCTACATATTATTATAATAATTACCATGCACTTACTTTAATTTTCCGGGATACTTTTTCGGCACGCATTTATATCGACTAGCAGAACCGATATCTGCACTTTTCTTCCGAAAAGCGACTTTCAGCATTCTTAATCACTTATTACGATTATTAAGCCTCATAAATAATTATTAGGGTCAATTATGGAATCATTTCCTATTTTCTCGTAATTTATTAATTAAATTCCTTAATTAACGGTGCGGGTTCTTACAGCAGCCACCCTCTTGCTTCTTCCTTCAGTGAGCATGGAAATAGTCTTAACAAAATGGCGTCACGTGAGACTCCATTCATCTTCAATGTGTCACAATAAAGTAGAAAATTTTCAAGATGACTGTAGAGGTCTTTTGTGCTTCCTCCTGCGAACTGATATTTTTGAATTAGTTGCAGCAGTGCCGGTGTAAGCTCAAAATTGTTAGCTTCCATGTTGGGTCTAATAATGCTCGCCATCTGCGAAACTCGAGCTGGAGTCATGTAATCTCCCAACGTCCTCAGAGGGTTCTGAAGTATGTTGTTGTCAGCCATTGTTTCTTCCTTCGGTTCCGTTGAACTTGATGTTGCTTCTTTTGCTTTTCTTTCTTTTGCGTTTTTCTGAGTTTTCTAGCTGTCTTTTCTATCTCAGGATCAAACTGCAAGGATCGTGCGTTAACAGTACCTCGCATAAACTAAGAGTAAAAGATTACGCAGAAAAACCAAAAAAGTAAAAAATAGAAAACAGAAAATAATATAACGCAGAAAATACAGAATTATGCGGAAAAATAAAAATAAAAAAACAAAATAAATTAAAAAAAATTTAAAAATAAAAATAAAAAATAAAAAATAAAGATTTAAAATTCAAAAATAAATTAAAAAATTAAAATAAAAAATAAATAAAAATTAAACGAAATAAAAAAAAATTAAACATAATAAAAAAATACAAAAACAATTTACAAAAATAAAAAACAATTTTATAAAAATAAAAATATAAATAAAAATATAAATAAAGATAAAGATAGAATAGAATAGAATAAAATTATACAGAAAATTAAATTGCAGAAAAATAAAAAGTCCAATCTAAAAGGCCTTTAGCTAGGGGTGGCAATTTGTGACACGACCCGCCAACCCGACCCGGACCCGACACGAAATTTTCGTGTATGGGTCAACCTGTTTAATAAATGGGTCGTGTTCAGGTTGGAAAAAAAATAACACGAAAAAATCGTGTCGGGTTACGGGTCAACCCGTGAACCCGCTTTGACCTGTGAAAGTTATTATACTCATTTTATTCTATGGTATAAAAGGCAAAAAAATACCCAGGGTTTCAATTTAACTCCCCTCCAAGCTCCAGCGCAGCTCTCTGCCACGCCTCTCTCTCAAATGTGATTTACTCCAGTCCTCTTTGGGTATTTTTAATTTGGTTGCTTCTTTTTTTCTTGTCCCAGTTGTTGGAGTTTCTTTTCTGTTTGGAAAGGTTCATGGTCTTCTCAACTGCATTTCTCTATGAAGATGGCCCCTTGTTTTCTAGAAAAAGGCTGAGAGTGTCAGATCTTGGACATCAAGATATTGATTTACCTGCAGATGCAGGAATTTGCGGTGATATTTCCTTGTTCACGCAGCAAAATGTAGAAAGGTTTTATTTTTTGGGCATTCATGAGATGCTGACTTGGTCTTTCTGTCTTGTTGCCATCTTTATTTGGTTTTAACATATTAATAAAATCTGTTATCATTGATAACTTGTTAAATTTTATCATTATCATGTTTACATCAAGATTCAATTGGTCTGTATCTTTTATGCTGTTTATTCCAATTAGTCCTCTGATTTTGACATCAATTTCTAACATAGGATTCTTCTGTTCCATTTGTGACTTGTTAGTTTTGATCCACATGTTTCAGAATCACACATATATTCTATGTTAGCAAAAATAATTAATGATTATGATTGTCCTGCTGTAACTCACTCAAGTCCCCATTATTGATGGTAATTTTGAAACGATGCATCTGGTGGTGCAGTGTGGCGTGCCACACTTGGCTGTGAACTTGGAGTGGTTGGTGGGCTTGGAGGGTACATTGGTTGCTTGGGTCGGGTCGGGTCGGGTCGGGTCGGGTCGTGTCGTGTAAATATAAGTTGCACTCAAAATCGGGTTGTATCGTGTCAACCCGTTTATAAATGGGTCGTGTGCAGGTTGAGTTTTATAACACGAATTGTTAATCGTGTCGTGTTTGGGTTGAGTCTATTCGTGTTCGTGTCAGACACAGGTCGACTCGAACCCGACCCAAGAACACGATTTGCCACCCCTACCTTTAGCTACTCCTGATGTTCAAAGATCCAATCACCGGCAACGGCGCCAAAAACTTGATAGCGACTCGACAAGTGCACCGGAGTACGAGATCGTTCCCACGAAGATCAGAATTTTCAAGCACTAGTTCGCTAATCGCGTTTTAGTTGGACAATCAAAAGTTGGATTGAAGAGAACTGTAATTGAAGAACTTAAAAATTAAAAACAAGTATAGTATTCAATTAAAGAAAATTCAGAATTAAAAAGATGATGATTGATTAAAAATTTAAAACAAGCGTAGTTAAGGTTTCGACTTCCCCCAGTATCTTAGTTATGTTATGAATTAAAGAGTTAAGAACATGTTCTTAATATATTGCCAATCAATTCTTTCTAAGTTAATTAGGGCTCGATTCCTTGTTACCCTAAATCTATGTGATCTCAGAAGAATCCTAGTTCCCCGGTTATTCTCCAAAAAAATGCATTAAGATCAAGAATTTCAAGATTGCACAATTACCCTATGTCTATCCCTAGATCACAAGGATTGTGATAAATTTATCAATTCAGGGTTCGTGCACCAACATCCCTATTGTCATACAATTCCCCAAAATCATTCTATAAGGAGCAAACTCATAGAAAGCATTAAAGACAGATGAATTTATTCAATTATAAAAAGAAAATAATTCGGAGACAATTTAATTCATAAACATAAACATTCAATTGGGTTCCATCTACCCTTAACTACATAAAAGACTAGCCTATCATACTGAATTGAAAAACAATAATAAAGAAAAGAGAACCCCAAGCCTCCATTGGTGTGATGTTGATTTGGTTCCTCAGTGTTCCAGTGCTCCGCAACAAGATTTCTCCTTCCGTCTTGGTGTAATGCTCTGGACTTGTGAATTGATTTAATCTTTGTTTCCTTCCGCAACAAGATTTGACCCTCAGCTCTTTATTTATAGCTTTTTGGTGTTGTATCCGTCATTAAATCTCCAATGAATCCATATCAGATTTGTGATTGATTTCATCTTTGTTTCCTTTTTGCATTTAATATCTTGGAGATTGGTTGACAAATTTGAGCTTCGAATCTTCATTATATCTTCCAACGAATCTTTCCAGGATTTCTTTCAATTAATAAAGATTTTTCCGCTTTTATCCTAGATATCGCAATCTGTATCTTCTGGTAAATCTTAATTGAATCTTTGGGCTGATTGGTTCGTGCATGGACGTTTTAGCGTGCATTTAGAGCGCCAAAACGTCCTCCCAGTGTATTGCTGCCTGCCTCTGGGTGTTTTGGCGTGCTGATTAGCGTTTAAACGCCCTATTCGAAGGGAAATTGAGGCTGTCAGGGCGTTTTGGCGTGTTGTTGAGCGTTTAAACGCTCTACTCCAGTGGATTTTGGCTATTTTACTTTTTTAGGGCGTTTTAACGCTCTCTTGAGGGCCAAAACGTCATCTTCCAGCTTGTAAGTACTTGTAATCTTGCTTCTTTAAGGCTTCAACTCATCTTGTTGCATTCTTTTGGTTCCAAATGGCCATAATAGGTGTCAAAAGTCCCTTGAAATAAGAATTATGACAACATGTTAGCAAGATATTCAATCATTGCGACTTTACAGTATAAAACCCTAATTTCTATGCAATTCATGATATATATCAATCATAATTAAGCCTAAAAACATGGTAAACCAAGGGTTTATCACCCGCCTCCTAGCCAATCATCAGGCTATCTCGAGCCTAACCTGGCTCCGATACCATTGTCATGCTGATTTTCTCCCACTTGGTGAATGCTTCACATGTTTCTTCAATCCCAATACAGCTGTACACCATTCAAACTTCTCTGAAGTCACTGCCTTGGTCAGAAAATCAGCATTGTTGACCTTTGTGTCAACCTTCTCCAGCAATACAACCTTGTCTTCAATCTTCTCTCTGATGAAGTGATACTGTATGCCGATATGTTTGGTCCTAGCATGAAAACCTGGGTTCTTAGCCAAGAAAATGGCGCTCTGACTGTCACACCCAACGATCATCTATCCTTGTACAAAGCCAATCTCTTTGCACAACCTCCATAACCAAATAGCCTCTTTAACAACATGTGTCAAGGTCATGTACTCAGCCTCTGAAGAAGATAAAGCAACAGTGTTCTGCCTCTTACTCATCCAACTGATAGCTCCGCCAAATGAAGAAACAACATATCCACTTGTAGACCTTCTACTATCAATGTCACCTCCCCAATCAGCTCCCACAAAGCATCTCAGCTCTAATAATGCCTATCCCATTGAGCCCTTCACGCCTTCATAGCATATCCCAAGGTCAGACGTACCACGAAGATAACGGAACACATGCTTCACAGCCGTCCAATGCTTATATCCTGGCTTGGACATATACCTTCTCAATACTCCCACTGCTTGAGCAATACCAGGTCGAGTACAAATCATGGCATTCATCAAACTCCCAACTGCACTAGCATAAGGAAATGATGCCATCTCTTCTTTTTCTTCTTAAGTCTTGGGACACTGGTCAGCCGATAACTTAGAACCAGTAGACATGGAAGTCAACACAGGCTTGCAGTCAGTCATCTTGAATTTCTTGAGAACATCTTCTATGTGTTAGTATATGGATGTCCTAGAGAGAATCTTTTGATTAGATTAGGACATTTGTGTACCTTTTATATTGTCGCAAATAAATCATAAGCACTCTTTATCCTGTTTCATATTTTGTCTCAATATCATTGTTTATATATTATATGAGTAACTGGATAAATCCCTTGGAATAGAATAGGTATCTCTTCAGTATCTGTGATGAGATCACGATCATGAGGATTCAAGGATACCAAATGTTTATTCCTAATTTTATGTTCCTAGTCTAGAGACACTGAAAATGGGGATCAGTAATCTCGGGTAAGACTAGCACGGCTTATCTACTTGTATTCAGATACAAGGCAAAGACCTCATGAGCTACATATATGGAGATGTCTTAGCTAAAGTCGTGAGTGGACCTATAAGGTATAGCTTGCACTGAACAGACCCACAAAGAGGGTCTATGAGAAAATCTCACAATAGTATCATTAGAGCAGCTTCTTATTATTTGGGTATGTCTTTCCTTAGACCAAAAGTTTTCACCTAGACTATGTTCTAGATGCATGTTTTGATTGTATACCTCGTCTTCCTGAAACATGGAGATTCATAGGTATACCTTTGGGCATGTCCTGAAAGAACACAAGCCTAAGGTGATAAGCTGAAGGAATTCGTCAAATCTCTGTGAGGGATTAGGTTATCTGTAAACCAGAGAAATCGAGATGACATTTACGGGACTCGAAAATCTATGCATAGTAAAAGAGATAATGAGATGATCTGCCTTTAGAGTCAGTAAATTGAAGATTCCCTATTTTGAATTAAAGCTTATCCTAAACTGCAAGGGTTGATACATCTCCTCACCTTAGGTTTAATGGGAAGGTAACCGAGATGAAAGGAAATACATACGGTAACCAAATACATTTAATAGGATGGTCATGTCATTAACCTAACTAGCTCTGAGGAAACAAAGCATTGCTAGTGCTCTGTGTTGTCATTAAATGAGTTGTGGTCTTATTGGGCCCAAGTCCATTTATGTCAGTGGCTAAGTTAGGCCTAATGGGTCACACACTAACACCTTATTGTCTTGACATTATAGCATTAAAGGTTTTGGGTCTAATAATGGTTGTTAGCCTAAGAAGAAGTTTGGATGCCCACCTTAGAGGGAAAAAGGGCGCATGGATTGTTGTAATGGGCTTGGATGGTCCAAGACATTATTAATTAATTTAATTAGTTAAATTAATTATCTAATGTTTAAATTTAAAATTTAAATTATGAATTTGAATTTTGAATTTAAATATTTGAATATTTAAATTAGAATGTTCAAATTTGAATTGGCTATGAAAGGAAGTTTCATAACAAAAGGAAAGGATAAGATCTTGATAGTATCTTGTCAAGATCAAATCTCAAGTATCAAGAGGAGATCTTTGGACATCATCAAAGATGATTGGGGCGCTGATTTGGTGGCTTAATGATGGTCATTTAATCAACAAATGAAGCTCCATTCAGATTTGGTTGGTTGTGGAAATATTTGACTTAGTTGATTCAATTTGAATTGCAACTAATCAATATTTTTGGAATGATTTTGGGCTGATTGGGGCGTATAATATGGCTGATCATATAATGGTTATTAGGTCAGAATATTGACTAGGTGCAGACTTAGTTTTAAGAGGATAGGATAGGAGTTTGTTGACTAGATTTGATTTGCAACATCTCCACTCTTTCCTCCACAAAAGGGGCGCTCCATGATCAGATTTTTCAAATTTATTCCTCTTTCATCTCCTTAAGTGTTTTCCTTTTTGTGATATTCTCCTTAGGGTTTTTGGAAAATAAAAAAGGCCATTCTCTTCTACAATTTGTGCGCTACTTAGTGTGAGTTTTATGGCTGAAAATTCTCTCATCTAAACATAATAAAACCAAGCTTCCTACCTCTTCACAAGGGACGCCTAGCTTGCTCCTTTGTGGTGTTCGAATTGGTGGCTTTTCAAGAAGAGTTCTTGCGTCTTGACAAAGGGTGGTGTGGATCAACATTAGAGAGTTTGAACCTTCAAGCCTAATACTGATCACCTTCGAGTTTTGAGTTACGAACAAGTATCTCTCTGTCCTAGAGTATATATCTTGATTGGTATGTGTGTTTCTGCTTTGAAATTTTTTTGTTTTCATCCTCACATGCCTACGGCCTTCAAGGCTCTATCTTTCACTATGTACTTCTGCTGACTTAACCATAATCTTCCTTTGTCACGCTCCCTTTTAATCTGCATACCCAAGATCACATTTGCAGCGCCTAGATCTTTCATTTCAAACTGCTTTGCTAGCAGTCCTTTAACAGTGCTGATCATCTTCAAACTGTTTCCAACGAGTAACATGTCGTCAACATACAAAGTTAGAATAACAAAGTCACCTTCTAACCTTTTCACTTAAACACAGTGATCAGCATCACAACGGTCAAAGCCAAGCTTCAGCACATAAGTGTCAAACTTCATGTACCATATCCTCGGGGACTGCTTCAGGCCATACAGAGATTTATTCATCTTGCAGGCTAGCTCCTCTTTGCCTCTTGCAATGAACCCCTCTGGTTTCTTCATGAAAATAACCTCATCCAAATCACCATGAAGGAAAGTCGTCTTCTCATCCAGCTGCTCCGTCTTCACCATGAAAATACCTCACCATAATCAACTTCTTCTATCTGTGAATATCCTTTTGCATCCAATCGAGCCTTGTAGCTCTCAATCTCCCCATTGGCACCAACCTTCTTCTTGAATACCCACTTGCAACCAATTGTTTTTCGGTCTGCAGGTAAATTCACCAAACTCCAAGTTTGATTTTTCATCAGAGATTTCATCTCTTCTTTCATAGCTTCCTCCCACTGTTTGGTATCCTCCGAGCTCCTCGCATGTTTTACAGTGCTCGAATCATCACCTGTAATACTAAATGCACAAACATCATCACTAGCACACATGATATAATTTTCAGTTGTATACCTCTCAGATGGTCTTCTTTCCCTCGTGGATCTCCTCAGCACTAGTGCTTCAACCTCAGCCTCAGTTTCAAAAAATTCATCCTCTACCTCGTTATATTCAGCAGCTTCAGAATTCAAATTTCCTAATTCAACTTGTGAGTTTATTGTATCCTCTTTCAAACCCACATCCAACTCCAATGTCTGTGACTTTTCAGGAGCTTCAGGAAAAATTTGATTCAACTTAGATTCTCTGAATACAATGTCTCTACTATAAGTTACACTTCTAGTATCTGGATTCCACAACTTATAACCTTTGACGCCATCCTTGTACCCAATAAAGATACACTTTTTAGATTTACTGTCAAGCTTGCTTCTTTTCTCCTTGGGTACGTGCATATATGCTTCACAGCCAAACACTCTGACACGAGATACGTCTGGCCTTTTTCCAAACAGTGCTTCACACGGAGTCTTCTCCTTAAAGGCCGATGTAAGAGATCTGTTCTTCAGATAACAAGCAGTAGCCACTGCCTCTGCCCAAAACTCAGCTGCCAAGCCTGCACCGCTCAGCATACTCTGTGCTTTCTCCATGAGAGATCGATTCAACCTCTCTACCACCCCATTCTGTTGAGGTGAGTAAGGCGTAGTCTTCTGTCTTACAATCCCATTGCTCGCACAAAACTGGTCAAAATATTTTGAACAGAATTCCCCTCAATTGTCAGTTCTCAGCACCTTGATTTTTCGATCAAACTGATTTTCCACCAAAGCCTTGAACTCGCGGAATTTAGCGAACACTTCATCCTTGCTGCGCAAGAAATATAACCACACATATCTTAAAAAATCATCAGTAAAAGAAACATAATACCTTGATTTTCTATGTGATGCTACAGGTGTGGGGCCAAACACGTCGCTGTGTATCAGGTCCAGAATCCCCTCAGCTCTTCCTCTTATGGAATCAAAAGATACCCGATTTTGCTTCCCTTGCAGGCAATGCTTGCAGAATCCAAACCCCATAGATTAGCTCGGAATTCCATCCACCAACTTCTTTGATGTTAGAGTCTCCAGACCTTTTCCTCCAATATGCCTCAGCCTCCTATGCCATAACATAACAGTGTCCTCCTCCGTCTGTTTTGAAACATAGCTTTCACCACTGAATACTGTGCTACCCTGCAGTTTCCACAATTTACCATGACACTCTCCTCTTGCAATAACCAAAGCTCCTCGAGTCAGCTTGCAAGAATACTTGTCACTGCTAAAATTAATACCAGCATCTGCCATACTACCAACGGAGATCATATTTCTGGTAAGCCCCGGAATATGCATCACACCCGGCAGATTCTTGATTGTCCCGTCACTCATCTTCAGCTTTACCTTCCCACACCTCACTATTGCATGAGTCGTGTCATCTCTCATTCTAACTGTACCGCCAGAATATGATTCATAGGTGCAGAACCATTCCCTATAAGGTGTCATATGAAACGATGCTCCAGTGTCAATAATCCAGTCATTACAGTCACTATGACTGTCAAACGCCATGTACAGGTCCCCTGTACTATCATCATCATCCTTCTTTGTACCCGAAGCAGAAGATTATGAATCATCCCGCTTCTCAGGACCAACGCTTTTACTTCTGCAATTCCTTCTCAGATGTCCAACCTGTTTGAACCTCCAGCACCTCATTTCAGATTTATCATATTTATCACGGGACTTTGATCGTCCCCTCGATCTTCCTCTGTGACCAGACTTTGATCTGTCACCACTCCTCCCTCTAGCAACCAGAGCCTCATTGCTGGTACCTTCAGAACCTACCCTTCTCATCTCCTCAGATAATAAGGCAGCTACAACCGTCTCGAACGACAGTTTATTAACACCAGTACCGATTGACACAATGATGTGCTCCCAAGAGTTGGGCAGTTAACACAACAAGGTGCAAGCTTTGTCTTCCCCATCCAAGTTGATGTCGATAGACGAAAGTTGTGCACAAATAGTATTAAATTCATTTAAATGTGCTGAAAAGGAATCACCTTCGCTCATCCGCAGATTATATAGCCTCCTTCGCAGGAACAACTTGTTCACGAGTGACTTGCTCTGATAGAGACCTCCCAGCTTCGTCCAGAGATCCTTCGCGATCTTCTCAGAAGTTACGTTCACCAGAACGTTATCTTCCAGGCATAACCATATCAGGCTTCGCGCCTTTCGATCGTCTCTGGTCCACGCCTTCAACTCCTTCGACTCGCCGTCACCTGACGTTTCATCACCGACAGGTTTCGTTTGTACTGATGGCTTATCATCTTCGATCACGTGCCATACATCCCTGTCAACGAGCAGAGCCTCCATCTTCAGCTTCCATAACTCGAACCCTTTTCCTCCGAACTTTTCAACCTCGAACCGTGATTGGCCATTCGACATCCTCTCCAGATCAATTTCGCAGTTTTCTCTATGCCAAGAAAAAATCCCAAATCACGAAACCCCAATCTGTCACAGGAACCTTGGTCGCAGAACCAAAGCTCTTGATACCAAATGTTGGAAATCGACAATCACACAGAATCGAGAAAACAGAAAAAGAGATAAGAGTAGAGAGATTAGACACAACGATTTACCCTGGTTCACCCAATATAGGCCACGTCCAGCTTATCTGTATTATATTCACCTCACTGCCACTCGTTACAAGTCACTCGGTTTACAAGGCAAATATAAATAGGATTAGAAAACCCTAACAGCAGCTATTCATGGGCCCAAGCCCAAACTGCTAAGAAAATTACAATAAAACAGAGGTCCACAACAGTACCTAGCCTCTACGGGCCTAGGGAGCGGGACCCCAGTTGCCTTTCTGCTGACCCTAACAACTAGAGCCTTCATCAACATTCGAAGTATGAGCCATACCCAAGCTTGTATGAGGTTATATATAAGAGTTTGTTATAGATTGTGTTTGGTGGTTAATAGTTATTGAACGATTACCATGAAATGGATTAAAAAAATCTGAATATGGGATGGCCTACAAAACAAGGTATAGATCGGCCTTTATGTATTTAAAGGTGTACACCATGTGTTTGTAATATTTCTTAAGAGAAATCATGAAATTGGAATGATTTTATGATGATTTAAGCGATGAAAATGATTGTAAGATATATGATTTTAATGAAATATGAATTAGGGCAATTCAGCCCAATGATGTTTAAGGTAGGTGAAAATGTGTTAGTAAGAATTATACGATGTTAAAATAACTTGCTAATGTGTGACAATTAATTAGATAATGATTCAATAATTGGAAAATTAGATTAATGTATATGTTTTCCTAATGTTGGTGTATCGACCTTATGGTCTAATTTTCGAGTGTAAGGTTGTGTTAGTGGTTTGTGATGAAGAATTAAGGTATACTAACTCTTATAGTGATGAGAGAATCAAAGTTTGAATTACATTGACAATTTAGTGTAAAAAAAGTTGTGACGTAAAAGTATATGGTGATGTTAGAATCTTACGTAATTAGTAATCATAGTTTTGAAAATTAATATCTCACTCATTTCTTAACCAATTGGAGTGTGAGGTATCAAATATAAGTTTAGGATATCTATTTTCTTGTCCTAAAAGATGGGAATTTTATAAGTACATGTTTCTTCCCAGAAACAGAAAGAGTGGGCACTGTTCGTAGCTCTTACAGTTTTATAAGAAGCAACATGGAGTTTATGAAATTCATAACTCCTTCGTTTCTTAACAAAACGGGACAAATCTTATGTCAAATTAAAGCCCAAGATGTCTAGAATTTGTCATAAAAATTATAGAATAAACTGTAGTGTAAAAAGTTCCAAAATTAAGAAATGGTACGCGACCCTATTCTTTGTGACGATGGGTTTAAGCCAATTACTTACTGCGGACGTATCTTGAGTTGTACTTATCAGAATAAGGCTTATGATATATCTTTGAAAAGTCATGACATCTAGATTATGGTGGTAAAGTATCAAAATTTTAAAAGAACAAATTAAGTAAAAGTAAGTTTATGGTCAAGTATGGTTGTTAAAGAATAAATTAAATTATGGTTTACCACTTGATGCAATTCGGCCATGGCTTAGTGAGTTTATGGCTTATGCTTTGGTTTAAGGTCAAGTGAGTTTATGGAAGCGTGTATCGGGTATGAGCATGCTTATGTTTAGAAGGTTGAGGTTTTAAAACCTAAGTTAACCTAGTAGTTAGGTTAATTACCTATTATGTAAGATTAATATAAATATGTGAAATTATAGTTATGACTTGATTGGATTGCATGAATTGGTAAGCTAAGATGTATGTATGACTATATAGACCACTTAATTGAAAAGTTCAAATTACACATGAATGGATGTGGATTTCATCAATTATAAGTAATATGTCATAAGTGGTTAATGATATTTTGTATATATTATTAGTTCTGAATTAAGTAGACCATTTTCATTCTTTAATATGTGATTTTGGTTGATCAAGAGTGCATGGATAGTTTTCTTCGATCTTAAGCAAGCTAGAAGGAAAATTGGTATCCAGGTAAGCTCTTGGTTTAAGGAGGTTTCTTCTCTGTGTATGTTCCACCAGGGTCTAATAGGATTAGGGTTGGATATCTTAACTTGCAATCCTATGAGTTAAGATAAGTTGCAAGTTTGATAAGTTATGTACGATTAAGTTGATAAGTTATGTATAAATAAGTTGATAAGCACGTTGGAGTCAGTGTGATAACTTTTGTCTGATTTCGTCTGGTATGTATGTCTGATAATTATGGTAAGTACATTTGATAAGTTGACAAGTATGTTTAATAGGTATGTTGACAGCCAGGTATAGATGTTCAAGTTAAGTGCACAATGCATAATTTTTGGATAGGGTATTATCTTATAGGATAACATGGATATGATAGTAGGATTTGTGTACATTGAATTATGTACCCAAGATGTATGTATTAAGTTAAGATGCCATAATCTATTATTCATGTTGTGACATGTTATATGTTATGCCATTATGTATTAACATGTACGTATAATTATATGTCATTGCAGTTCTTGGCCAATGAACACACTCTGTGAGTACTATGTTGCTCGGAGATACGATATGTATGTTATAGCTCCGTGAGTATTATGATGCTCGGAGATTATGTTATGGCTCCATATGTACTACGATGCTCGAATATATGTTATGTTATTATGTGATTGATATAGTTGAATTTATTCTAATGTGTTATGTATTTTTATGTTCGGTTAAGTCTTTTTGTAATATTTAATTAGCTCTGACTGTGATAAGTTTATGTTCAATTTTGATGCAGGTACATTCCGATCTGATATGATCTGTTAAGTTATGTAAGGGTTTTCTAGAATCTATCTATAATATATTAGCATACGTCAGGTTATAATTGGTTATTATAGGTTGTGTTAAGTTACGTACGTTATGTTTGTTGGGTTATAGTGTACTGATTATGTTAAGTAAATGCTGTTAAGTTTAGTTATGCTATTATGTCCAGTTTTTATTAAGTTTAGTTTAGTATGTTAAAATGGGTTATATCTTGTTAAGTTGAAAGTGTTGTTATAAGTTATACGCAATTGATGCGTTCTTTATTATTTGGTTATGTTAAGATTATTTAGCTATGTATACTCAGTAAAGTCATGTTAAGTTTGATATGTAAAGTTAAGCTAAGTAGGATATGTTAGTTATGTTTAGCTACGTAAGGACTTATGTTCTAAAAGTTTATGTATGGGTTATCCGAGGGAGGATTTTAGGCTCCCAGATGTCTTATATTAATTATGTTTATAGATTAGTAAAGGTTATGTATGAAATTATCCGTGGAAGGACTTATGCTTCTGCATGTTGTTTATGAATTATGATTAGATGTTATATGCATGCTATAAATTATATGATATTGTAGACTATACTATGTTGTCTGACCTTACATGCAGGAAGTGAACTCATGGGTGGAGACTTCTCCATAAACCCTGAGTTTACTAAGATAGTTGAATCTCACCCCGTTTGGGGACTTACATTTCAGGTAATTCGATAGCAATAGGAGATTCTGCGAAGGAAAATAGAAGGGTCGAGAATGGAGTTCCAGGAAGAGTAGTTAATGTATAGACATATATTTTTCATATTTGTTATCTGTTCGAGGATGACTGTATATACTTTGGTAGCATGATGTAGAAACATGTACTTGTATATTATGTTTTCAGTATCTAATAGATATGCCGATATGATTAAGAGACATATTTGTAAATGATGGATATTAGGTTTGATATAGAAACATGGATATGTATATGTTTATGTTTAGCGTTTGAGATGTTGACAGAAATGGCACGGAGCCATATTCTGTGTTATGTTTGGAATGTACTTTGTTGGATTTCAGGTACAAAATTATTGTGGGACTCGATCCGTGGTTAAGTGTAAGTTACAATCGTTATGTTGTCCATGAAATTCTATCTGAAATAGTACAGGATATCATATTCAGATAGTTGTTAACTGTTAAGTGTGGTCACTGGTAAATTAAGTAGGAGGTCTGTGCAGTTATGGAATTGTATAGATAATTATAATTGGTATATGAATTAGTTAAGGCAATATGTAAAGGTAAAGGAAATGTCTATTCATGTTCACATAGCGTGCCAATGACTCTTATAAGTAAAGTCTTCCATTTAACTAACCGGTTATGGATCGGGATGTTACAGGTTGACTTGCCTTTTAAAAGTGGGTTGAAAATATCAATCCGTCCCATTGATATAGCAGGTTGGTAGGTCAACCTGTTTAAAAAAATAAAATAAAATAAAAACTTTAGATTAAAAAAAACTTTAAAATAAATCTTATTTTATGAGTTTTATTATAGTGTTACTTGATTCCATATAACACTTCGTTAATTTTTCTCAATCCCAAGTCTAAATGTATGTATGTTTGTAGTATCTAGACAGTGTAGATGAAATCATTTTTGCCTCCATATACAAATAATTAATCTTTGTTATAAATAAAATGTTTTCTTCTCTATCTTTTGTAGAAGAGTGCCAAGATAAAAAAATTTGAATATCACAAAATTTGACATGACAAAAATAAAATTACTTGATACTAAAAAAAATTTGACCCGTTAGTCAACCCACCTTGCTTGGAGGGTTAGAACCCGTTAGTCAACCCAACTTGTTTTAACCCGTTCTTAAGTAAGGTGGATTCAAACATATTGGAGGGTTAGAAATTTCAATCCAACCCATTATTTGTGACGAATTAAACGGATCAATCCAACAGGTTGAATCCATTTTATCTTAGAGAGATTTTAAATTTTCATTTCATCTTTTAAATTCTTCAATTTTATATTACGGTGTTTAAAATTAATATCGATAATACTGAATTTTACATAGAGACAACGAATACTCCTAAGAGACTTGTTCATATAGTTTGTATTAAATTAAATAAGGAGAAAATGTTTGTCATTTTAAATGACAACACATCTTATATCCTTTCACTTTCACAAAGAGGTAGGACCCACACCTTTAAAAATTTTCTCACTCATTCTCTCTCCTATGATTTATCTCTTTCTCTCACTTAAAATGACACAACTTTATATCTTTCAAAATGATACACACTTTCCCCATTAAATAAATATATAAAATTGTACCAATCGATATCGAAGTCTTAATAAATCGACTAATCTAAGATCAAAATTGCAAGTAATAAAATCTTATGTGAGAATATTTAAAGCTAAAAATCATTATCACGAATAATGTTGTTAAAATTGAGATCTTAAGTAAAATCAGAAGGGGATTAAAAAATCGTAAAATGAAAAATCATAATGTAAAAAAATCGTAAAAACGTAAAAGCGTTTGAAATATTAGCAAAATCATTTTGATAAAAATAATCATAAAATCGTAATGATAAATCGAAATTTAACAACAATCATCACGAAGGAATCTTGCATGAAAATTTCTTTCTCAAGTACCGCCACAGGTCTGGATCTGTATATAGATCGGACTATAGAACAAGTAACTTTTTATACGCGTACTCATAAAACTCTATTTTACTAGAAACTTCTTTTATTAATAAAAGAATTATAGGATATTCTTTTAGGGTTTACCTTTTTTTTTTTAATTATTACAGATAAGTTATCTGCATAAGTTCAATACGACATCGTTTTGGGACAAAAATTATGGTGTTTTTGTAATTTTAATTTATTTCAAGGTTATAATAGTTTTTATATTTATAATTTTTTCAGATTTTAATATCAAAACGACGTCATCTTGAGAAAAAATACAGATAACTTATCTGCAGTAACTGGAGAAATATTTTTCCCATTCTTTTATTAATATCTTTCAACAATTTCTTCATAATAACAGTGACATTAAACACACCCAAGTCTTTAGGAAATGCGAAAGAAAGAAACAGAAAGGAAGAAGTTATAAAAGATAAGTCTCGGTTTATTTGCATTAGATGATGGGTTATGTTTATCTCATCTAACATGAGAATAAATAACTTTTCTATAAGAAAAAAATTAAAATATTACTATTTTAATAAATAATTATGAATATATAGCTGTTTTGAAACTATCAACGAATCTATTGCACTTATTCACGTTCAAATTAGGCGTGACTATTCACGCCTAAGTTAGGCGTGACTCGTCTAGTGTTGATACGAGACACAAAAAATTAATAGTTTAACCGTAAAACTTTATAAGGCTATAACTTTTGACTCGGGTATCCGAATGAGGTAATTCTTTTTTTGATTCCAAATAACTTTTCGAGATCTACGCAATGACATTTCATTTGAAATATTTTATCTCTCACAAACACAATTCAAATTTACAACAATGATACTATAAAGATGGCACCAAAGTGGATTAACTCATCTATAAATAAGATGACACCAAATTTTCTATTAAATACAAAACGCAATCAGCTCCTATTAAATACAAAACGCAATCAACTCCTATAACATTAAATTCAAAATTTGGATAACCTCCAGCAAATTTATTTGAATTGGCGACAATCTATAACCAACTCATAAAATTACAACGCAATCAGCTCCTATTAAATACAAAACACAATCAACTCCTATTAAATACAAAATGCAATCAACTTATTGGAGGTTATTTGAATTTTGAATTTAATGTTATAGTACCATTATTGGGCGTGAATGAGTGCAATATATTCGTAATTAGGTTCAAAACGGCAACTTATTCGTAATTATTTATTAAAAAAGCATTGTTTTAATTTTTTTGCCTCTACCAAGTGTTTGAAAAAAAATAGTGTACAAGGTTATTTATTTAATTATTAAAATATATACAAATTTATATAATATTCTACCAAGTGTTTAGAATATTTATTTAATTATTTTCTTTATTTATACAGATTTTTCAAATTGATTTTTGAGTTTAAATCACAAATTAAATCTTTATTTTGTTTTTCTTATTAATAATAATTTTTTAATTTTTTTTTTGGTAATACACTATATAATACAATTATTGCAAATTTAAATTGTGATTGTGAGAGATAAAATATATCAAATGAGATGTCATTGCGTAGATCTCGAAAAGTTATGTGGAATCAAAAAAGAATTACCTCATTCGGATACCCGAGTCAAAAGTTATGGCTTTCCAAAATTTTACGGTTCGTAAGTTAACTTTTTTTGCCAGGTGTCAATACCAGATGATTCACGCCTAAATTAGGCGTGAATGCCTTGAGAGCCACGCCTAATTTGGGCGTGAATGAGTGCAATAGATCCGTAGATAATTTCAAAACATCTATGTATTCGTAATTATTTATTAAAATAGTAATATTTTAATTTTTTTGTCACTTTTCTACACATACAAAAAAGGGTTGGGTCCCACACTCTTTTTTTCTCTCTTTTTATCTGCGGGTCCCACTTATAATTTTATTTCTACAACTTGAAATAACATTTTTCCTACAACTTAAGAAAAATATTTCCCTTAAATAATAAGTTATCAACCTTCGCCGATCGAAAGTCTCTAGCGTAATAATAATAGTAATAATAATAATAATAATATACTTGATGATAGTTCAATTGGCGTCAACAAATTGAATAAGTGGAGGTAAAAGCATATTTTTTTTATCCTCACCAGTATCATCTATGGAAGAAGTTTAAAGTCTTAATTCTAATACTCATCCCAAATCGAACTAATCGTAAAGTGATAAACCGATTAGAATACCAACAAAAAAAAAACTTCAAACTAGTTTAACAGTTTAAGGATTAAACACACTGATGTTGAAAAAAACAACACAATGTAAAGATTCAATTTAACCTAAAAATTTAAGTTATGGAGAGTGAGAGCCTTTTTAATAGTTTATATTATTTTTTAACACACCCCTGCTCTCAGACAAGAGCCCTTGAGCTTGAAACATGAATATTACACATGTTCAATTTTTAGTTTACCCTATGCCTGTTTAATTCTATTAATAAATGTGAAGTAGTCAGGATCAAACTCATAACCTCATAATCACTTAAGTTCTGGTACCTATAAACAACCAAATCAACCAAAATACTTAAAGTATTAGATAATAATTTTTTTAATAATATATATTATTTTCTACCACGCAAATGCTTCAATGTAATTAGTTGGTAGAGTGAATGTTTTGGATTTCGATTTTGTTTTTACTTTTTCGGCTGTTTTGACTCAGATTTGGTATAGGACGAAACAAGACATTGCTCATCGATAAAATCGAAGCACCTTTTCTCTCAAACTTTTTTCATTTTTTTTTTTCCTTTTAAAATCGCATTCCAAAATTGAACCCGGCAGATCACTGTCTAATCTCTTTTTCTCCACCAGTTTGTTGTATATGTTTATTGTCATGTAAGCAGCGCAAAGTGCGGAACCATGTCGTAACAGTCCAAAATATTACGACTATTCAAATATTTATCTAATAACTCTAAAAAGCTTATTATATAGCTGCTCATTCTGCTCCAAATCAATATTTATAAAAGAGGTAGGATGATTTGATACCGGTGTTAAATTTTAAATTTGACACCTTATTTTATAGCCATTAGATCAAAAAAAATTAACGACTCTGATTTATAAGCATGTGACTCTATTGATCTTTTTTGATCTAACGACTATAAGATGAGATATCAAATTTAAAATTTGACGGTGTCAAATGATCTTACCTCTTTATAAAAAGGGAGGTTTCGTAAATCTCCAAACACAAACACGTGATCTCGTGGGTTCATATGTTCGAATTTAGTTATTAGATATTTAATCACAAAACATGTGTGAACTGTGTGTGTCTGTTAGAGCCACTATGTATCCCTTAAGTGATGAAGTATGTCAATTTGGGGTATTCTTTGGAGCAATAGTTGAGATAAAGGCTCAACATAAGTTTCTCGTGTCTTAGGCAAATATACTGCAATGAAGGATGTGTAAATGACTATGATGGCTCTACATTCTAACTTGCTAATAACAGCTTATAAGAAGAGTAGATTAGATGATGTCCCTTCAATGGAAAAAAGGGGCTATTTAGATATGAGGTACTCTCCAAGAGTAGGAGAGAGAATGAGAAGTGGGGCTAGCTTGTCTTGTCCTTGGAACAAGGTACATTGTAGTCATTGTCACTGCACAAAGACTATTGAGTTAAGGGGAAAAGGAAATTCCTTCTAGTGAACCTCTAGCGTATATGACTGACTCATCATGAGCTACCTCTAGAAGATTTTAGACGTGAGTTATTAAGACTGGATCCAACTTATTGTACCTAAAAGGGTCGGCCAAAACAATGTATATCAACTGATACATACTTGTTTTAGTTTAATAAGTAATCTTAAGTTCGAGTTTTATCAAAACTGGTCGACACGATACGACACTACACAAATTTAACACGATATGAATAAATGCAATACAAACACGACACGAATTTTTATTCGTGTCAGAATCTTCAACACGAACACGCTACAAATTTTTTATAGTTGACACGATACGAATGACATATAAACTATGGGTCAAAACGCTAATTGATCAAAAAAAATTGCTCGAAATTAAAAAAAAAAAATGAGTCAAATTCGTGTTGACACGACATGAATTTTTTGCGTATTATTTTTTCCAACATGAACTCGACACAAATTTTTTTGTGAGTCAACCCGAACATAAATTTTTATATCGTGTCATAACCTGTTTTGATATCCCTAATAATTATATTAAACAGAAATATAAAAATTATTTTGTAGGAATAGTACTGTTCATTCCTACAATCATTTTTTAATCATATATTTTCAAAAATATATAATTAAAAAAAATAAATTTAATATTATAATTATGTACTTCCAAAAATACATAATTAAAAATAAGTTATAGGATGTCGTGTAATAGACATCCGATACACCTTATATTAAAAGCTTAGTAGATGCTTTTGTAGTTTTACCTGATTGATTATTATTCAACGTTTCTTCCATAAACCAAACATATAGGAGCTTATATGGAATCTTCACCAACCGGTCACATTGAATGACAGTTCTCACCTGCTGTATTTGCTATACCTACTGCTCACCCTTCTCACTTGATTGACCAGACGGGAAACATGGTCTCATTGTAGACATTATCATATGGAAAATACTATTATCATGTTACACGTGATAAATTTTTTTCAACACACTTTTTAATAACTGTGTCATTTTTTTTTTTTCAGATAATGAGACCCACAAGTTTATTTTTATGACATGAGATAACTTATCTCCTTTAACATGAGATTAATAAAACCTTTATCTTTGAGTTTATAAAATGAATTCTTAATTGCTCGATTTTATTTCACTAGTTTTTCAGTTTAATTAATTTCATTCACTATGTATTATGAGTTTAATTTTGACACGGTTGCACTGTAAATTTTTTTAAAAAGTTATCACCTAATTATAGCTAACATGTTATTAGTGGTGTTTGATTTTTTTTTTTTTTTTTGTAAATAAAGAGGGGCTAAGCCCCAGAAACAGAAAGAAATTACAAATCAGAAACTAACAAGCTAGACATATTTCTAGCACCAGCAACTATAAGTTCCATCAACTGAGGAGGAGGATCTTTAAAAATCTTGAAATGGAGATTATTAGTCTGCCCAGCTTTAGCTAACCAATGAGCACATTTGTTGTTTTCTCTCTTGGTATGAACAAGATGAATAGTCCAATCTGCTTTTAACCATAATCTCAATCTGCTAGTGACTTGAGAGTCCCTAGGATCTTCATGCTGCTCCTTTAACATCTGGATGGCTTGGCTAGAATCACATTCTAGCTCTATTCTTTTTAATCCTGTTCCCCAAAGCAGTTCCAAACCTTTCAGTAATCCCCATAATTCTGCATCAAGAGGATTGCAGGAACCTAAATTACAATAGAAGCTTCCCAAAAAGGATCCATTGTGATCTCTTAATATACCACCACAACTAGCTTTTTTCATGCCACTAGAAGAAGCTCCATCACAATTCAACTTAACCCACCCTTGCTTGGGGGCTGTCCAAACGCTATCGTTGGAATCACCACGGCGCTGATAAATTCGGGCTTGCAGAATCTGTTGGACAAACATCCAAATTGAAGCCTGTGATTGCTCATCATGACAGAAATGATCTTCATGGATCTCCAAATTTCTCCACTTCCACAAAAACCAACAAGTAGTAAAGAAAATATCCCTCCAGTCCTTCACTTTATTGGAGGACCACATGTTATCGATATTTAAAGTCAACCAATCCTGCAAATTCGAATTCATAAAGGAATTGGGTATCGAACCTGTAAACCAAGATTGCCAAATTTTCCTAGCATGTCTACAATCACGAAGAACATGAATAATAGTTTCCTCATGATTTGGACAACTGGGACAGACATTTGAACCTCCGCTCCACTTACTGGTTCTGCTGCGCACTGAAAGTTTAGCAAGCAAAGTCATCCACATAAACACTTTCACTCGTTCTGGTCCATTCCACGACCAAACTTTTTTCCATAAGCTAGTGTGAACATCTGCTGGGAAGTTCATAAGATTACAGTAAGCGACCTTAACCAAAGAAGTTGAGTGATGATTATTGATCCAAACTAATCTATCCTCCCCATTCCTTGGAATAAGCCTGAGATGATTTGTTACTGCATCAGCCAAATCTGACTCCAGAAATTGATGAACAACTTCAAGACGGAAACCATCATCCACCATGTAATCTGCAATTGATTTCTGACTCTCCTCCCACGGCACCTGATTGCTCGACAACTGCTGCAAATTTTCCTCCCATCCCAACCAGTTATCAGTCCAAAGCTTTACTTCAGAACCATCTGCTATTTCCCATCTAAGACCAGCAAGGAAATTACTCCAACATTTAGCAAGATCACGCCAAAGTTTAGAGTCATATGATTTTGCCTTTATACCTCTCCTTAAGTCTTGACCTCTACCATACTTGGCTACTAAAATCTTAACCCATAAATCATCTTTCTTAGTTAACACCTTCCACGCCAGTTTATGAATATAAGCTTCATTTTGGAGTCGAAGGTTAATTATTCCCAAACCACCTCTATCTTTGGGTTTATACATTTGATCCCAAGCTACTAAATGAGCCCGCCTTCTGCTATCCTGATCTCCCCAAATGAAAGCCCTTTGTATCTGCTCAATTTCATCACAAAACGTTACTGGTAAAAGACCATTCTGCATATGGAAAGAAGGGATTGCAGCAATGACCGATTTCACCAAAGTAACTCGACCAGCAAAAGAAAGGCAATGGCTTTTCCAACCATCCAGTTTTGAACGTATCCTATCCTTGATAGCTCCATAGTCTGCTTTAATATATCTCCCTTGTTTAACAATAGAGCCTAAATATCTTCCAATACTAGAAGTGCGCTTAAAGCCCATTCTGTTGACAATCCTTGTAGCAACTTGAGTATCAGTATTCGGGGAAAAATAAATCAAAGATTTATTTGCACTAACACTTTGCCCCGACATCTCACATTGGATCCCCTTGACGAATTCCTCTCTGAGGAACTATGCAATCCGAAGCCACACCATTTATCAAGACCCTCGAACGATTAGAAGTTATAGAAGCCATTATAACACCAATCATCCAATCAGGAAACTGAACTTCAATAAGCACTTTATAGATAAAACTCCAACTGAGTTTATCATAAGCTTTTTCAAGGTCCAGTTTGATTACCATTGTACCTTTCTTTCCTTTTTCACCAAATATTACTTGTGTGGTGTTATACTTGAATGTGATTTTATGATATATTTAAAATAAATAAATAAATTGTTGTAATTAATATCCTTTTTGTTTATTAGTGCATATTTTTGCTTGAATTATTTTAGTGCAAAATTTTGTTGGAAATACTATTATCTTTGATTCATTATCAATAGAGATGTTGCATTTTATTGTGGGCCAAGTTGTGGTTTTGGGCAAGAGAAAATTAATTTTGGTGCAAAGGTTTTCATTAATTGCTATAGGCAATTGCCACCAAAGTGGGATTACTATACTGGTTTGTGAAAATTTCTTTGTAAAATTTGAGAAATTATTTTGGTTATTTCATGCAATTACCTGTCCAAAGTGGGTAATTGTGTGCTATAACTGTGAACTTATTTGGGATGATGTTAATGGAGGTGCATTGGTCTAGGTAATCTGTCTGCCCAAAGGGGACACATCTCTGAAACCAGTGTATGCTCATTGAGAAAATTTTCTATGAGGTTGTAGATGAAGTTATTGGAGGTTCATTGGGCTAGAGATCTATCTGCCCAAAGGGGATGGATTTTCGAACCCAATGTTGTGCTCATTGATTAACTCATCTGAAGTTCTGACCTTGATTTATACCTTGGTTGGTGCATTCTGCCCAAAGGGGAATGTACTATTATGTTGGCCTTATTATGACAACCTATTGTACTAAATGATTAATTCATCCAGAGCAACTTTTTCTTGAGGTTATAGATGAAGTTATTGGAGGCTCATTAACTTGAAGGAATTCTATCTGCCCAAAGGGGATAGATTTTCAAACCCAGTGTTGTGTTCATTGATTAACTCATCTGAGGTTCTGGCCTTGGTTTAACCTTGGTTAGTGCATTCTGCCCAAAGGAGAATGTAGTATTATGTTGGCCTCATTATAATATTTTGATTAAATTGAATGTGTATATTATCCTTTAGTTAATTCTAATGCATACCTGTTTTGCCTTAATAATGAATTTATATGTTAGTTCCTTTAAATAGATTTGAAAACATGTTTGATTCATTTTGAAATTAATATTTTGGAATAATTATTTTAAATTTTTTATATACAGAGATATTTATTTGGAATTATTTGCTCTCGTTCATACTTAATTTTATGAGCTCTTATTCATGTTTGATTCTGTGAAAAATATTTATGATTTTTTTTTTTAATTTTGATTAATGAAAATTATTATAGATTATGGTGATTATAATGTTAATATTGTTAGTATTTGGGTGTCCTAGAGACAATCTTATGATTAAATAAGGACATAGATGTAGACACTTTTACTATCTGACAAATCAATAAAAGCACTTTTTATCTTGTTTCGTAATTCTGTCTCGATATTAATGTTAATATATTATGAATAACTTGATAAACC